>NC_090925.1:593826336-594129367 GCF_040938575.1 Ambystoma mexicanum
GGAAAAATAAAATTGTCTGCTTTATTGGTGCTTCTGTGAAACAATGATTACACAGGGGGTTATTTTTTTTTATTTTAATGATTTTTATTGTTTAAATATTGAGTTTGATACAGATATCGACAATTTACAGACTTTGAATAAAACAAGAACCATAAAGAAAAAACATAGTAAATGATTCCGGTCACTTGTAATAGTATTTCTATATAGATAAATCATTTGTTAAAACATTTGTTAAAATCACTTGCGAATATCATATACACTATAGTAGATATAAACCGCATGAATATAACAAGTAGTATAAAATTAATAGTAGTATAAGTCTGCAAAGAGTGAGTTATATGTAGTGAATATAGAGATTAGGGGGGAGACGTACAGGGAGACAGACAAGAGACATATAAGAATCCGGAGGGTAGAGGATAGGGGGGGGGAATGGGTATATTGGATTATTTCATCAAAATTAAACTAATCATTTTGAATATTATTAAGTACAAGCATTTCAATATGAGTATGGAAATATAGATAATGTTGCAAATATATGGGTGTAGATTCATGTACCATGAGCGGTTGCATTAAAACAGTTAAGATACCTGGTGAAATAATACCATTTAGCATTATATTTGGGAATTGTGTTATGATTATTGGCCATGCATATTTCCAGTTTATGAGTGTTACAAATGGCATTCCACCAGATTTTGGTAGAAAGCAAACTAGAGTCTTTCCAGTTAGCAGTGATGCATTTTAGAGCTATGCAGATAAATAAATCATAAAGTCTAGCAGAGTCAGATGGGAAATGAGATGTAATAGCTATACTTCCTAAAAAATATGTTAACAAAGGAAAAGGGCACATCAACACAGAAGATACGCTTGAGAAGCATCCAAATTTCCTGCCAAAATTTCACAACAAATGAACATTCAAAAAACATATGCATATACGTGGCTGGAGATATGCCACATGACCAACATTTTGCATTATAATTCGGATTAGACTTAGCCAGTTTGGCCGGAGTAATGAATGCTCTGTGCATGAAGAAATAATTGTGTTGTGAAATATTTGCTGATACCGATATATGTTTGATCTTAGCAAACAGACAATGCCATATTTCGTCATCAAACATGAAACCCAAATCAAGTTCCCATTTCAGACGTATAGGGCAAATCTTAAAAGTAGAGGTGAGCATATTGTATATTTTAGAGGCTCGAACTTCACCAACTATAGTAAGATGCATTAGTCTAAGAGCATCTGGAGTGAGAATTTTATTGGAAAATTGGGCAAGTGCATCAAGGCAGGAATTAATTAAGTTGTTATAAAATTGAAAGTCCTTCTTAGGAATGTTAAATGTGATAGAGAGTTGTTGGAAGGATAGGATATGCGGGTCCTCTATAATGTGTTGGATGAATCTGATACCTTTTTGAATCCATGTTTTGCGGTTGAGGATCTTATTGTTAATTACTATGTTCTTATTGTGCCATAATAGTGGGGGAAGATGCTTATTTGGGGTTGTAGTGAGGGGAAAGAGAAAGGTTTGTAAAGCTGAGATTGAAGCTTTAATAGGGTCTAAAATCTTTGTAGACAAATGTTTAAATATGTATATATAGTCCGTGATGTCGTGTGGTAGAACTACTTGTTTTTCTAATGTACACCAGGTCGGGATATCAGCGGATATAGGGTCCATGAAACATTGGCGAGACTGTTTTATAAGAAATGCATAGTGATATGACTTAAAGTCAGGAAATCTAACTCCTCCCATATCATAGGGGGCTTTCAGTTTCGTCAGAGCAATTCTTTTGCTTTTTCCTTTTCCCCAAAGAAAATTGAGTAGAATAGAGTAAATGGATTTGAAAAAGGAAAGGGATAATGGGACGGAGAGAAGTTGCAAATAGCATAGAATTATGGGAGTAAGCATCATCTTGATAGTATCTAAGCGCCCCCACCAAGAGAGGTATAGTGGAGACCATTTGGATGTTAGATCCTTAAGGGTGCCCAGTAGGTTTTCAGTATTGAGTTTGATACTGAAAACCTACTGGGCACCCTATTAGGGATAGTTGGGGCAAAACGAAGACCTAAATATTTGACAGAGCTACTGCACCATTTGAGGCCAAAAGTGGCAATATCATGTTTAAGGCAGTATGGATTTAGGGGCATAACTTCTGATTTCTGTGTATTTAATTTATATCCTGAGACCTGACCAAATTGCGATAATACACTCAAGAGGTTGGGAATATGAAGTTTGGGGTTTTTAATTAATATAAGAATATCATCCGCATATGCGGCTATTTTATTTATTGAGGCACCAACTTGAATTCCCGGGATGTTTTTGTTAGATCTTATTAATTCAAGTAGTGGTTCAAGAGAGAGGATATATAGTAATGGTGAGAAGGGGCAACCTTGACACGTTCCTCTTAGTAAGGGAAAAGAGGAGGAAGTTTGACCATTTAAGTAAATAGCGGATTTGGGGGCAGAATAAAGAAGTTTAACCAGTGAAATAAATTTATCACCACACCCATGCCAATGTAGAGATTGAAACATAAAATTCCAGTCAACACGATCGAAAGCCTTTTCCGCATCTAATGCAATGGCCGCATAGCCTTGAGTGTCTTTTTTGTCATTAGCTGCAAGGTTGATGGCATTTAGTAGGAGTCTTGCATTGGAGGATATGTTACGTCCTTTAACATAACCTGTTTGGTCTGGTTTAACTAGACTTGGGAGAGAGGATTTGATTCTATTGGCAAGTATTTTAGCAAAAATTTTGCTTTCAATATTAATAAGGGAAATGGGTCGATAGTTGCTAGGAAGAGTTGGGTCCTTTTCAGGTTTTGGAAAGATGATAAGTAAAGCTTCAGAAAAGGATCCGGAGGAACATTTTTGTGAAATGAAATATGAAAAAAGTTTTTTGAGCTTAGGTGTTAAGAGTTGAGAGAATTTGTTGTAGAATTCTGTGGATAGTCCATCTGGGCCGGGTGCTTTACCTTTTCCGTGGCCATGGATGGCTTTGGTAATCTCAATAGAGGTGATGTCCTTTTCCAGATGAGATAGATCAATTTCGGGGTAGGTGGTTCTGCTGATGTTATTCAAAAAGGAATCAATGTTTTCTTTGGGAATAGCACCTTCTGGAGTATATAGATCTGTATAAAATTTTCTAAAGCATTCCAATATTTCATCAGACCTATGATGCATCTTGCCCAATTTGTCTTGAATGTGAGAGACTTGAACTTTTTCTTTTTTGGTTTTTAAATAAGAAGCTAGCATTTTACCTGCTTTGTTAGAGGTTTGATAGATCTTTGTTTTATATTTAAGAATGGTACCTGCAGCTAACTCAGTGATTTCTTTATTGATTTCAATGCGTATCTTAATGACTTGTCGTAGGTTAGATGAGTTAGTGTCAGTGTAGTAGTTTTGTTCTGCAATAGTAAGTTTAGAATAAAGATCATCAAGATGTTTTTTCTTGATTTTTTTATTTTTGCCTGATAGGAAAATTATGTGACCACGAAGGGCCGCTTTGAATGCATCCCAATTATTGACAGTGGAGGTATCTTGATCTTGGTTTTCATTAAAGTATTTTTGAATGAAAGTATTGATGGATTGAATAGATTTAGGATCATTTAAAAGAAAATTGTTGAGTTTCCATCTGGAAGAACCTTTGTTCATATCTGTAAGGGATAAGGAAGTGACGACTGGAGCATGGTCAGAGATAATGATATTGGATATCTTGGAGTCTATAATGGATCCAGATAGAGTCTTTGTAGTAAAATATAGTCAATACGTGACAATGGGCCTCATTACGACCCTGGCGGAGTGGGTTTACGCCAGCGGTATTCGCGGCGGACCCGTCCGCCCTACTACGAGTTCCCGTAGCGCCATGGAGCGTTTTCCGCCTGGTTTTTCCGGGCGGAGAAATCCATGGCGCTACGGGACCTTGTTGTTAATTACGCCACCGTATTTTACGGTGGCGTAACTAACGCCTTCCCCACTCCCATTATACCCTATGGGGCAAAAATGGGAATGGGGAAGGGTAAAATGGGGAATGGGGATTTACCGCCCCGCCAAGGTCGGAATGGGGCGGTAAATCCGCCAACCCCCATGGCGCTATCGGCAGCTTTCCGCCGTGCTCCATGGTGCATTTTGCGCCACGATTTCCGCCAGGGTCGTAATGAGGGCCAATGTGTTTTGTGGGGGGGAATGGAAGGTATAATCCAGATGTGAAGGATGAGATATCCTCCACGAGTCAATAAGTCCTGTTTCTCCTAGACATTTTATAAAGGATTTGTGAGTTTTGTTGGGTTTAAATATGCAGCTGGATTTACGATCCAAAAAAGGGTCAAGAACCTGATTGACATCACCACACATAATTAAGTTGGTGAAGTCATTTTTCAGAATCATTTGTTTGATATTATTCCAAAAGGAGGGATCTGGTAGTTTAGGACCATAAATATTGAGAATAGATACTTGTGTCGTGTCAATTTGTAGTTTTACCCAAACCCATCTACCATTTGTATCTGCATCTTGGGCAAGGATTTTGTAGGGTTGTTTCTTACTAATAAGTATAGCAACACCATTTTTCTTGGATAAAGCTGGACTCGCTACAACCTCCTTCACCCAGAGAGACTTGAGTTTCATTGTTTCTTTGAGGGATAAGTGTGTCTCTTGTAGACATGCTACTGTTGGTTTAAATTTATTCAGATGAGATAATACTTTACATCTTTTCATTGGATTTTTGCAACCTTTGATATTCCATGTTATGCATTTAAAGATCATTTAGCTGGTGGAGGTTTGATATTCATACACCTTATGGCTATCGTACATAAAAAAGCATATACCATTGTTATTCGATTGAAATTATGTTTACACCAATATGTGTACAGAAGGAAGGAACATTGGGGGTCAGGGAGGGGAGAGAGGGGTTTGATCACGCTATGACGGTTAGTATACCTTGGCGAATGAATAATTTTAGAGATCAAACAGGACATAGGAAAAGGAGTTAAAGGGAGAAATATATGGGGGATAGGAAACGCCTACCGGGTCGCTAACTAGGAAGAAGCGACTACCTGTGGAAGATGGACCCAAAAGAGCGCCCACCCCACATAGTTAATATCAATGAAAAATCATAGCATTAGGTAATTAGGTACTTATGAGTATAAAAGTCAAGTGATGGAGATCCGGTTTCAAGTAGTAGGTGAATTAGAGGTCGCCGCTGGAGAGGAGGTGTCCATGTTTTCATTTTTGATGGATTGTATGAAGAGCCTTAAGTCAGCAGGATCATCAAAGACTGCAGAGCGTCCTTCGTATGTAACTTTAAAGGAGCAAGGGTGGAACAGGCCATATCGGACATTAAGTTGTTTAAGAGCAGGCCGGAATGCCAAAAAGACTTTTATTCTTTGTGCTGTACTTCTAGCAACATCCTGTGAGATAAATAACTTACTGCCATGCCAAATTAGAGATTTACGTTCTTTAACTGTGGAGATGATAAGTTGCAGTTGAGAGTATTCCAAAAGGTAAAATATGAGCGTTCTTGGTGGCTGACGAGCTGAGGGAGATACTGAGGGTTGGCCAATCCTATGGGCTCGTTGTATATTAAAAGTAGTTTCCAAAGGCAAATGTAGTATGGCCGGTAAGAATTTTTGTAGGAAGGCAATGGGGTCTGTGCCCTCAGCTCCTTCAGGAAGGCCAGAGATGCGTAGGTTATTGCGCCTACTTCGATTTTCCAAATCTTCATTATGCTTTTGAAGTTCTTTGATGGATTTCTCCATTTGTGCTACCTTTGGTGCTAAATCTTCAAGCGCGCCAATTCTTTTCTCTGCCTCTTCTACTCTGTTGTTAACTCCCATCCACCTTTCATCTAGTTGCTGTAACTTAATGTTAGTGGTTTCCATAAAGGGTTTGAGTGCCCTGATTTCAGCAAGAATGGTTTCAATAGCGGGGTCTGAGATTCCAACTGGGGGTGGTGAGTCGCTTTTGGGACTTTTAAGAGTAGTTGAGGAGGCGGTAGCGTCTTTGATAGAGGCGCCATTTTTTTGGTTTGCTTTGCTGGTTGCCATATTTGAGAAGATGTTAACAAGTAGTTATGGCGTATGATTCTTTGTAGAAGATAATTATGATGACGAGTAGTATATAATTATTACATCCATATTATTCCCAAAGCTTACCTCTGACCTGGAGAGACCAAAAAGTGGAAAAGCCCAGAATAATAAGGCATATACTACTGGAGATTGCAATGGATTAGTTGTTTAGAGCTGTTATCCATGAATAGAGGTTTGAACCTGTGGAGCTGTAGGAATAAACCGGCTGCATGATCATATTCCTGTCTAACTGTACAATATCGGAAAGTTGCAGCAAGAAAGCATGGTAGTGATGTAAAGTTTACGGGAGAAATGGGTTTTTGCAGAAGGGAGATATTATTTTTGCAGAAGGTGCTCAGTATTATGATTTTCTGTGTGACTTTGTAGAGTAGCCTGTTCGCCCCTTTAATTACTTTTAGCTTCCTCAATAAGGTTGGAGACCAGTGTTGCCTCTATTATGAAACAAACTTTTCTGTCTTTACTGTTATTTTAAGAGTATTTTTTTTTTTTATTTTATTTTATTTTATTTTTTTCCCTTAGCCTTTTCCTTCAGTATGCTATTATGTAAAAATATTAATGAGTTCACTTAAAGGCTGTTTCTTACTGTACTTTTGTTATTTTGTCTTCCAGCAGGTGGCGCTCTCGTGGGAAGGTGCTTAAAGTTTAGGCCCAGTCCTCATTGTCAGCTGATGAGGAACGCCGCACCTCTCCTCACGAGGGGCGGTTCGCGTTCCGACGTCTATCCGATGCGGAAGCCCGTGATAGAAGCCTGCAGCGTGTGGAGCCCTTCCTGAAGCCGGAGCCGCGGAGAAGTTCCACCGAGTGTGAGCGGGATGTTTATAACCCTCGGTACGAAGATTAAGGTAAGTTTCAATATAAAATTATGTATCCTAATGCTATTTTATTTTTATGTGAGGCGGAGCCGATCCTCTAGGCAGCCATCTAGCCACGCCCCAGGGGATTATTTTTATTGTGTGTTTTTAAGTCTCAAAAGAACAGTTAAAAAAGCAAGATTATAGGAGATTATTTAGGCTGACATTATTTTGAATTCTGGTACTTGTAGGATTCCAGTCAGCGTGGGAAATATACAGTTACAATCATACTTATTTTCATCAACCTGTTTTATAAGGACATATATATTTGTAAGCCTGCTAAACGGGATGTCATGATTGATGGTGTTGAAGGCTACAGAGAGGTCCCAAAGGACAAGAGCCCTGACACTGCCTCATTCCATTAATGTCCCCATGTGATCCAGCCTAGCTATCATGACCAGTTCTATAGCCTGCAAATGGTTAAAGCCAGCACGTGTAAGATGTGACCACAAACTCCCAGTGCAGGTGTCGAGCCCATAGGATACCCCATACTCACAATGAATGACCTTAGCACACAGGTTAGGCTCTGCCACCAGACTCGCCTCCAGAGAAGAACCTTTCTAATACCACAGGGGACCAGGTCTCTGCTACTAACACCCAGCCCGTAACCAGTGGTCGAAGTGGGCGGGAGCCGTCGGGAGCGGTGCTCCTATACTTCTTTTAAATAAGTTTTACCGTTCCTATACTTTTATTTTAAAAAGAAACCGTTCCGGAACGGTTTCGTTTTAAAATAAAAGTGTAGGAAGAAGTTGAAACATGCACTTTCAGTGCACAGCACTGGACGTGCCCTTAAACAGCAAGTGCATGGGTTTTGGGGTTTGTATTGGGCATGGGAGGTGGTGTGGCAATGGGGTTTGTGGGGAGCGGTGCAGACCAGTAGGGAACATAGTTCCACTACTTCTTTTCGTACACTTCGACCACTGCCCGTAACCAGCATTACGACAACAGCCACCGGGACATAAGCCAACACGATGCTGTCTGACACCAGCACCTGGCAGGATGTACTTGGCCACCCATTCCTAGAGTAATACCTGAGCACACACAGTGTCTTGTATCACCAGCTCCCTAAGCCCACATATTTTGGGGGCTAAGGAGACAGGTAGCCAGGTAAGGGTTTTGTAGTGTGCGGTGCCGGGAGTTAGGACACCAGATATGAGCATTTTGGCAGCTCGGTAAATATTTGACTACTAGAGCCATGCCAGACCCTTTGTCTACGCTGGGGCTCCGCTCTCACCTTGAATGGTCTGTCTCCCGCCTCTAATCATAGGTCAGATAGTAATCTGCATCACAGTGTACACACTGCATCCCTCACGTGTGCATCACCACCGGCATTTCACCGTCCCACTGCATGAGAACAATCCCACTGAAAAAGCGGTGCCAGAATCATGACGGCTCCAGCACTGGCAATAGTTCCGGAGTCAGAGAATTTGGAAAACAAACTGGAATACAATTTTTCTGGGAAAAACTGCAGGTAGCCATCACAAAATCACAGGCAGATGTAACACGCCTGCTTTTTAAATGTTAAAGCAATTAATTAATATTTTTAGGAAATAGTGCATGCATCATCCACCAGAATTTTATTGTGAAGTTTAATGTGGTTACTCAGCTGGATTGTGTCATGTCCCCCCCCCCCCCCCCCGCTCCCCCATGTTTTTTGTGCTGGTTGGAAAACAGTGATGAAGGATTTCTGCATTGCATGAGTACAGCAGATTAATGTCAACACATTTTTCATTGCAAGCTAATGAGAGATTTGAAAAATGCGAATCCAGAGATAAATTGACCCAGTCGATCAGTAGCTTGGTGCCACATTTTAGCAGTCCCAGCTAGCGTACTGTTCTGACACGTCGCCTGATATCCAAGCAGGCGCCAATTGAGTGGGATCCAGTCTTCTTCTAATTGCTCCTCACGCTGCAGCTTGTGTTCCTCGCGTAAGATTGTCACAAAGTCATCTTGGACACGGTCCAGGACGAGGGAGAAATCGAAGCTCGTCAAGGGAAGAAAAACAACAGCTTGGCAAAGCATGCAATAGATTCTTTATGCACGCTTGGTGCCCGTGACAAGGCAAAACACGCCATGCCAAGATATGCTGCGCAATGAGCAGCTGCATCGATTGCTTGGAGCAGGACTAGCAAACCTTTAACCTCAAGTTAATGGTTGCGATCCACATGCAATAATGCTTGATGATCTATCCGCTCTTCACTATTCAAACCATTTTCCTCTGGAAACAGGTCCACTTAATTAAAAAACAATCCTTTATGCAGTTTAAGGGGGACATCTGATGGAATGCCCTTAGTTGGTTACTCAGGCAATAATCAATATTGTATTGGGCGATAGATACCCCTTTGCAACGGCCTAGCATCAGAGTTAAACATCAGAACTGGAGGTGCCGCTGACAGTAGTTTCACGCAGCCACGCTTGCGATTATTGCCATTAGCAACGTGAATGATGTCAGGATGCCACGGGCAAGCACATTCATCTATGAAAATATGCTCCAAAGCGGGTGAGTCTCGATACATGACAAGGAACCCAATCAGACATGGCTGCGCATTGAGCAGTCAAGGGAGCTCAAAATACAGAGACCCTTTTCCATTTCCATGAAAATCATTGTGCAGAGGCACAGCAAGGTAATGCAACAAAGGTATTTTTTGTATTATTCTTTTTTTTTAATTTAAGCATACATTTGGCTGTTATAAAACGGCCTTATATGAAACATCCCAAACACACACATATCTTAATTACCCATTTAATAATATATCACATTAACCGGCTCCTCTATACATCCATACGTTTCTGTACAAGTAATTTAAAATATCATCAATAAAATCATACATTTTAACTAAATAGTACATCAAATTGATAAAAGGTTCACTTAAAAACATTTTCCATATCTCTTGCATACACACACCTCCCACTGTGCTACTATATTGCATTAAGTATCTTCGTCTTGGTTTTTCCAGACTTGTACATTCAAAGATTAAATGTTTTCCTGTTTCTATTTCCAGATCTCCACCGAGTCTTTCATGCCTAGGTCTACCAATTCTAGCGCTCAACATGTCCAGAGTAGCCATAGCAGTAAACTTAATTGTCATCTAGATCATCTAGATCCTTACTACATAGCTGCCAGGGCCTACTGGAGGACCACTATGCAGCATATAGCTTCTATAAATTGTCCACTTTTAGATGTTCTG
Organism: Ambystoma mexicanum; assembly: GCF_040938575.1. NCBI lineage: Eukaryota > Metazoa > Chordata > Amphibia > Caudata > Ambystomatidae > Ambystoma > Ambystoma mexicanum. The sequence goes on from NC_090925.1 coordinate 593,836,451, forward strand.
ACCAAATTTTAGGTCACCTTGCTCTCTTTCTTCCTTAAACTGTACCGAAGAATATGACTTAATGCCTGGTTTAACATTCCTAATTGCAGCTTTAATATGTCAGAGACAGCGTTTATCCATCGCAATATCCTGTACATTAAAATCATGCCATAATTGATACATTAGTACTTGCTCATTATCTTGCACTTTTTTACTCAACAATAACCTCTTTTGTTGTAACACAGTGCTGCATCCTTACATGTCGCATCTCGGTTTTATATTCTCGATCTTTAACGTAGGCCTTATACAGGGTCGGGCTGGGCCATAAAATTGTCTATGCACCAATGAAAAAGTGGCCCACAGGTGCAAATGGCTATTCATTCCTTCGGTGACACTTTTTGAATAGTAACGAAGGGGAGTTTTTTTATAAAGTATGATGCAAATTGTGCATTTTAAAGAATATTTATTCAGAAACACTGGTGAAAACTACTAGCCGCTGAGTGAATTAACTCCTCAAACTAGCCACAATTGGCCCAAAAAGTGGTCCACTTTGACCAAAAAAAGTGGCTCACAGCAGCAATTTGTGTTTTTGGTTTGGCCATGGGCGTATTGCACTATCGGACAGCGTGCAGGGACGGGAGTTCCCAAATAGGGAACTTTTTGTTGCTCATTTTCTTTTCGTATTGCCCTATCGGTCAGTCCAAGCCTGGCCGCATACCCATCAATTTCCTTACTATTTTAGATTCTAACTTTAGCAGTTTCTTCAAATACTTCTCACCCCCACTTCCACCCCATATGTCTTTATCAATCTCAATTTTGCCTTATACAGGGTGAAGAGTGCTTAGACCAAATGACCTCCATTAATCACTGCCGAAAGCTTAGTTGCTCCTGCTAACTAGGATACGTGTCTTACAACCAAATCCCAGTGCTTGTCCCATTTAAAGCACTCATCTATTGATTATCCACATTAAATTTGTATTTTCTGAACTTCCTTGCAGGTGGTTTGATCACCATCACTTTTCTTTTAGTAATATTTATATTCAGACCATTCCTTTTGGAGAAGGCAGTGGAGGCATCTAATTTAATCCATAACCCATGTGGCGTGTAATCTACTATGAGGCCATCATGTGCATAGCCTAGCCACGAAATAGCCATACTACCATATTTTACAGGAACAGTGCCAGCTATATCCAGAGCACCATCCAAATCTGACAAGTAAAGGTTGAATAAACAAGGGGCCAGTATGCACCCCTGATTGACCCCCTCTTGTAGTGGGGATCCAGTCTGTGGCTTTCCCATGTCTGTCCAGCCGCACCCTCACCCATGTGTCTGTACACAGCAGCTTTATCATCTGCAACAGCCCCTTGGGTATTTTCTTCTCTGCCAGTTTATGCCATAATCTCGATTGAATGACAGTGTCAAAAGCCGCGCTGTAATCCATATACACGGCATAGACAGGTGCCCCCTCCTATACCACGAATACTCTGCCAAACTGACCATCGTAAGTAGATTGTATACTGTGCTATATCGTCTACGGAAGCCAGTTTGGCTAAAGCCTGCACTTTATCAATCCAAGCAGCTAAATATTGCCTAAGGTATTCTTAACATAGCAAGAGGCCTGTAGTTGGATGGCTCATCCCTTCTTCCTTTTCTAAAAACGGGCAGAATGATGCTATCACATCAGGATACTGGAATCCGTCCCATCCGACCTATAGCTTGAAACAGTATGAGCAGAGCTCGTGCCCACACCTTGGGTTCCATTTTCAGTAAGGCATTGCACGTGCCATAGGGATCTACTGCTCTCGATGGGTTTCATTTCCCGATTATTTCAGTCAATCTATTGGAGCAATTTCACATTCTCATATGTCCATATATGTTTGGCCGATATCGATCATTTCCTCAGTGTGCCCACCTAGGGTTCTCTGCACATCTTGTCCCCAATCAGAACAGGATGCTGTATTTGCCACAACCCCATCATTGCCTCTTATACTGATGAGTTTCCAGAATAATCAATCATTTGTGTTCATTAACTGCAGACGCTATGTTCAGTCAAACCTCTTTGTACTTTTTTTGATATGCACTTAAGCATTTTCTCTATTGCTTCTTCCAGTCGCTTATTGCTTTCCCCAGGGATTATCTCCTGATGAGGCAATGTACTGAGATCTTGTCTTAGCTGATTTCTTTTATGCTGTATTGTTTTCTTGTAGCAAGATCTCATTCTTACTGGTTCCTTTAAATTCAGAGCCCCTACTTTTGTTTCTTGCCTACTATCATGTATCATCTGAATCACATTATCAAAGCCTTTAAATCTCTCACTTTCATCATCTTGGTTTACTATTGCTTCCTCTGTTGCAAGAACCCCTCTGATTTCACTACCGGCTCCCTTATTGGCCTTCTCTAATGGCCCAGGATTCCACCCTACCCTATTGAGTCCTGCATTTATCTGCCCATCCATTTCTAACATACGTTTGTTGTATTATCGCACGTAGGGGTAGCTGGTCACTCTGCTCCCTGGAGCAGACGATATATCAAGAATCTTGGGCAGTAGAAGATGATTATCAAACGGATAGTCAATAGTGAACACACTTTTACCATTCACATGGGTGTGTCCTTCATGTCCATTACCCACACAATAGCCATTTAGCATTTGCAAGCCATGTAAATACACTACTTTTGTCCATGATAATCCTTTGGGTTTATAATAATTTCTTAGCATGGGACCAGACCTCTGGCCCTCTTGTATATATTCAAATTCTGCTGATATCTTGGCATTGAGATCCCCTCCCAACACTACCACCATCATGTCCACTCCCATCTCAGCCAAAATATTTTCTACTGTTCACAATACTGATTTATGTTTTGTTATGTAAGGAGGGTCATATATGTTTATTATGAACAGTCTACTCTTTTGATAAGTTTTCCTTTCAATTACCCCTGCTAATACATATTCTGTACTCTGTGCATGTTTATGAAAAGTCCACTTGTTATCTACAGAAATCAGAAGCTCCCTTTTGGTCTTCCTCTAGGTTCTTCTGTATCTGCTACATTCATTGTTTGTCTCCCATCAAACTCTGGCGTTTCAATCATCCACATTTCTTGCAGCATTTATTTATTTATTTTTATTTATTTATACATTTATATAGCACACTAAGCCCTAAGGCATCAAGGCGCTTTTACAATGCAGGTTACATAGGAGTAAAACATTAGTCGTAAGTTAGGGGGTGAGATGTCATAAGTAGATAGTTGAAATTGTCTGTTAGGCGAATAGCATTGTTTTTCTGCACCTTTCGAAAAAGGTCCAGTACGAGCGTTCAGCCCTCAAGGAGGGGGGGGGGATGTTCAAATGTTTGGCAGTTATGGTCGGGAAGCTGCAACCGCCAGCTTTGGTTCTTTTGAACTTGGGCTGAGTGAGGAAGTTGGCGTATGCTTCTCTAGTGGGTCTGGATTAGTTGATTCTTGTGAGTTCTTGAGACAGGTAGGGGGGCATCCTTGCACAGGCATCTGTGGGTGATGGAAAGTGTTTTAAAGGTGATGGAATCAATACCACAATTCTCACTCAGTCCATCTTCATCCCAATAATGGGAGGAACCCCTAGTATTCCATGAGCACAATATATCACAATGGCTAGGGCTTCTTTATAAAGTGATCCTGAAAGACATTTGGTAGCCATTGAATTATGTGAATGGCAGTGGGGAGAAGTGGGAATGGGAGAGGTTAGAGAGGTGGAGGAGGGAGGGGACAACAGTAAATGGAATGAGTGCGGTAGCAAGCAAGAGTGGACATCAGCAGTTTTGAACACAGGCTAATGCCACTAGGTAAAGCTTGTGTTCTCAGTTTCCTAATTGGCTGCTGCACCCACTGAGGGTGCTAATGAGTGTGGTAATGAATATTGTTTTTCTGGAAGTTTGTTTTGCTGCAGTGTATGTACATTTAATCTGTTTTTTGATACCCGCTTGGATTTCGGTTTTCCTGTCCAACACAGATGAGAGGACTCACTGGACATAGCATCAATTATCATACTGATTACATTAGACAATAATGTATCATGATTTAAAATTCCTAATCCCTTCAAACATTGCTATGTAGCATATCAAACATGTGTCTAAACAGAAGGAAACACAGGATAACAATTGAAACCTTATTTAGCACAAAGCACCAAGGCGTGGGACCCTCCTCTGAAGGGTTGCCATCTGGCAAGGCTGTAGAAGCCCTGGCTTTTTTGATTTTATTTAAACATAAAAGTATGTCATTTTCACTCAGAGAGTGTGGTCAGCTAATCAAAACGCTCTCACCACAAAACTTGATGCTAAAAGTGTAGAGACAGAGAGGCTCAGAGCAGAGGTGCCCTCTTCACAAAAGCAGGGGCAGCCAAACTCACTACAGCACAGGGACTGCATTTACGATATGCACCTCTGTTTCCAACCCCTGTAATTGTGAGTTTACTGTCATGATGGCATGTAGAACTTTTAAAATAAGCCATAGATGAGTTAGAGTATGGTTTTCCCATAATTACTGCAGCCAGATTCACTTGATATCCCACATGTGTCATCTCTATTTGCCCAGCTCAGGAGTGAAGACGCTATGTGTATTCCCCTCAGCCAGGATGCCCTTACTGCTGCCAGAAAGACTGTAGCCTTAGGTGTTGTCTCTCTTTGTTACTTTGTGAGAGCAGGTAACACCCTCCCCATAGAGACAGAAACTGCACAGGAAGATTTCCTGGGAACAGGAATCAAAGGGCATGCACATTCACAAAAGGAGTAGCCCCACCACAGGGTGCTGCATACCAAAAGGGCCTTTCATTCTATTGAGAAGGTGCTCCTTCCAGCTGGAGGAAGGTTCCACCTTTGATCTGCCTTTATATATCCTTCCTTGTACACCCACTTCCTGAAGAACAAAACACTTTAAGTGTGATGTCAGGAGGCAAAGTCAACTTGATCCAAGAACCGGGATTGGACCCTGAGAGCCGGCTAGCTTTAGTCAAATCACTGGTGGGCTTCCACTCCTTCTCAGATTGTCTTTGTAACAAACATTTAAGGAAACATTTTGTTGGACCTCTGTTGGGAGAGTTGACTTTCCAAAACTCTCCACCAGTGAGCTGAAGACTGAGTGTCCAAGGCATAGGTTAGCTCTCTTCCCCACCTTTCCCCATAGCACATAGGGGGTGATCCTGCAGCTGGAACAAGACTTGTATCTGTGCCAGCCACACTGCTGCTCAGATCCTTAGTGTGGAGAAGGACTCCTGGAAGTGTGCACCAGCCTCCCTTGCAGTGGGTGCCTGAGAACAAGAACTACACTTCTCCCTGAGACCCTTGAGAGGGACTCCCAGCACCTGGGAGCCAAGACAGCCATGATTCCTGCATGTCCTGCAATCAAACCATAATGAACCCTGATTTGAGCCTGTTCAACCGCATCAAACCATCAGGACCCTCAGGAGCTGGCTTGGCACTCACCCTCTCTTTGAACCACTGATCTGCATATTCGAATCTGTTTGCTGCTGCACCGTACTAGCTGAGCGTATTGTTTGCTCAGCTTGAACTACAAGCTCCTTTTTGCATCTGCCGCTTTTGAACCGAGGCTCATCCCATCAGCATCTTCACTGCCTATTTTCATTGCCAGTCAAATCAACCTTGGTGGATCATCGAGCCCTGAATATCAGATGCTGCATTGAACCACTTGAAATGAGATGCACATTTCAGTCTTCAGCATCTTTGCCATTGAATTGAGTATTTAACAAACCCTGATAGCCCTCATGATCCACAGCCCCTCGAGCGCTTCATTAAACCAATCATGTAGAGCAGTGCATCCAGCCAACAGCATCTTTGCAGTCAAATTGACTGCCAAACGAACCCTGATGGCCCTCACAATCTGCTCTTCTTCAAGCATCGCCTTTGAACTGCAACAAGCTCCTGTTCGACCACTGCTCGACACCGCTCCCTGCCTAGACCAATGTGACTGCTTCACTCAAACTACGTAGAACCGCATGAACTGCACCAAGGAGCTAGGTTTGCTGTAGTCAAACCATCAAGAAGGTTCTATTGTCCTATAAATTCCACCAAACCCATTTTGGGACCTTAAGACTGGTTAGGTCACTTGTGGACCTTTTATCCTCAATGACACATCCTTTTACAGCACATTGTAATCAATGAATTGCCTTTCAGCCCTGTACTGTTGCCAAGAGTGCTGCATTCTCTATTAACTTCCCTGTGCTCTGTGCAGGTTTTGTGCAGTTTGTCTTTTTAGTTTTCTTGCAGATGGTGTGTTTAATTAAAGTTTATTTATGTTTTATAGAACCATTATTGGACATTCCCTTCATTTTGTACTGTTATACTTTGCTGTGTGGGTTGCTACTGTACCACTTTCACACACACACCTCTTTAGAGAGTTTAGCCTTCCCTCGGCGCATATCACAACAATAGGTGGTGGAGGTATATCTCTTAACTGTATCTGTTTTATCTCTATGATTGGGCTCACTGTTGGTTTGTAGAAGAATTAGGCCTGAGTAGGCAGTGTATTCACTACTCACCCCTATACTCCTGCAGAGCAGAAGTCATTTCATCACACCTCCTTTCTTTAGTCGGTGCCAATAACAAGTCTATGACCCATGCCAAGTGACTGAGAGCAAGTGTTAAAAAGACTACACAATACGAGCATGCAGTCACTCGCAATGGTATACCTTTTTAAGTAAGTACCATTGTGGTCATGTCAAATTTTGTGTTGGTTTAGATAGTATGTTTAATGAAATTCCCAGGATCTCTTGAGAGCATCCAGGTCCATTTTCTTGATTGTTGATGGCACGGTCCCACCAACATGCTTGAAACGGAAATAGGACAAAGCAGGTCTGATTCGTGACTTAATGAATCTTGACCCATAAAAGGAACAGCGGGTAGTGCTTTCAAGAGCAAAACCCCTTCACTTGGCAAATGCTACATCAAGATGATTTGCAATATTATAGCCTATGTGTACACCTGGCTGAAGATTGCCAATGGAAGGCATGCCACAGTTCTGTTTTTTGGCCTGCCAGGGGGCTCGACCTGGGAGATTTGACCTACTAGTTTGTGAAGATGATATGAGTAGAGTTTGCTGGTTAGTTTATCCTTGCACCCCATGTGAGGACATTGCATGTGTCTAATAGGTGTGCCCTCTTTTCCCCAGCAAAAACAGCAGGGTGGAAGCTTGGTGTTCATTTAATTTTTCACAAAAACTCACCCTAACATTAAAGTGTTTGTAACATTCTGTACACATTATATACACATTCATTTGGACAGCCTTAGAATTTGGATGTCAGGCTGACTTGCTTCTCATTTTTACAGATAATGATTTTTCTTCCTAAAACCAGGAGCCTCATAGAATTTCAGGAGAGGAGGGGCTCAGAGGGGAATCTATGTTTAAGGGGAAGGGTGGCAATGCGTATGCCCAGTCCCCAATGCAAAGACATTCCTAGAGTATTATATAAATATGATGAGGCAGGCATTTCCTAAAATCACAAGTTTCCTTTTTCAGTTTTTTAAAATTAGATTCTTTATTGGTGAAGGAATACCTTATTAATGTATCTTGTCGACAATGACGAGGAAATCAGTTCTATGATAACAGTGGGAGCACATTTAGGGAAAACTATTTACCAAACTCTGCACCGTATCATGTACTAGGCTCGGGGGCTATGGCCCTGTGTCTGGTGCAGAAACCTGCTATGTGTCATAGAAACTATTTTATGCTCTGGTGGAAAATATAAGTGCCCATTGTTGCAGAATGCACTTACCTTGTCTACTTACCTTGTCTACAGCAAGTGCACCCTTTCCGAGAATTTGACCGTTTTGCTGGCTAACCCACCTGCCTCAGTAAAGGAGCAAGGCAGTAATGGGTCCTAAAAGGAAGGACGGATGCAGTCCCTAATTGTATTCACCAACACGCGGTCTACAAAGCCCCTCTAAACAGCTCTTTGGAGGGTTCACTGGTGCAAATCGAGCTCAGCAGAAACATGGATGAAGTACTTGGACGTACAGCCAGGGATGAATTTCATAAACAAGACATAATCTGCTGTTAGGGAGATGAAAATATTTTTGGGAGTTAGAGCAAAAAGGAAGAGGACTGTACAAAAGTACTGTTCTGTCTCCCAGCACTCTGTATACTACTTATTTTTCTCTGATTGAGCTGGAGGGGATCATGTTGTGCAGAAAATGGTTGAAACTGGCATATCTGACCTTCGAAATAGAAAATTGAAGAGAATACTGAAGAGGTTGGAAACTGATTTAAAAATGAAATGGAATGACTGCTTGTCACCGATGTGCGAACCACAAGCAGCCGCTCTCACGTGGCCTCCCACATGTAGTGCTCTATGGCAGCAGGCTTTCTAGCACAGCCTCTGATTATTCACAGTAAGCGCATTCAATATTTAGACAGATCATACATGTTATATAGAATAAGTACTGGTCAATGACTATTTACATAAACTGAAACTGACATACAAACTGTAAGGTGTGTGCCCAATTTCATAGGAAACCCGAAAATTTAATTGCGAAAAACCTTTTACTTGCATTATGGATTTGGCTGATATTTTCAAAACAAAATGTTTGTTCTGCTCCTTCCCCGTATCCTCCCAATTGGACATTTTGGGAAAGATTATTGCAAAAAGTTATTAAGAGAGCAAAAAGAAAGCTGTTTTCAGCCTACTCGCATTAATTTTCTCATAGAGAAAAAAGTCAAAATGTCTGCGTAGTGGAGGCCCTAAAACCACTGGATGGAATTGAACCAAATAAGAAAGAACGTGGCAATGAAACGTTGACTCCATTTGTGGTAGAGTCCTGGGGTTATTCCATCCAGTAGTTTTGAAAATATATGACAGGGAAGGGGCGCCTCCTTCTCCCAAATGTATAGCTATATCTGCCATGGTGCTTTGCAGCACTGAGGCTGAGAGTTTTTTCAGAAACGAAAAAGCAGCTATTTGTCCCCAAATTTCAATAATTATAATTGGTTATTTATAGCACGCTTAATACACAGAGGTTTCTAAGCGCAGACCCAGGGATCGAATCTGTGTTGCTACGCACCACGTTGCTTCCATGGCGAGCGCATTGCCCCTGAGCTATCCTCCTGAGGTAAATCCATCGCTAAAAATAAGCTTTGACTTGATGGATTGATTTGGATGAAATTTTCCAAACAAATCTTTTGTCAAGAGCTGCCCCAGCTGCAAATATTGGGAACAAAATGTTATAAAATGAAAGAGCTATTAAGAAAAGAAAACACTACAGTTTTCAACTAATCATTTTCCCATAAAGAAAAAGTTACATTTTTTAACAGCCATTGTGTGAACCCCGCTGGCCAAATAAGGACCAAATAGGAAACAACTGGGTCACAACGCAGTGATGTAATTTCCTTGACTGTCTTGGGGTAAATCCATCCAGTATTTTTTTTAAATATTAGACAGAGAAGGGGGTGGATCCTACTCCTTAAAATCTTTATACCGGCCTTGGTCCTTTGCAGCTGAGAGGCTGAATGAGGCTAATAACTTTTGACTTGCTGGAAGAATTTGGATGAAATATTCCAAAGTAAAAGGTTGTGAAGGGCCCCCCCAAACTAACAATTTGGGGAACAATTTGTTAAAAAATGAAACAGTTATTAAGAAAACATAGAAATTCATTTTCCATCTACTCTCATTCATTTTCCTATGGAGAAAAAGTGCAGCTTTTGAACAGCTGTACTGCAAAATCCACTGGGCAGATTTGGACCAAATATGAAACAATTTGGTCACAAAGCATTTACTTAGTTTGAGGTAAATTCAACCAGTAGTTTTTAAAGTATTCACCAGAGAAAGGGGTCCCCATTCCTACTTAAAACCTTTATATTGGTATCAGTGCCTTGTAGCAAACAGGGTGATAGAGGCTAATATCTTTTGACTTGCTAGGTGCATCTGGATGACATTTTTTAAACAAAACCGTTTTTAAGGCCCTCCCAAACAGCAAATCCTGGCAACAATTTGTTAAAAAATGGAAAGGTCATTAAGAAAACATAAAAACACATTTTTCAGCCTACTCCCATTTGTTTTCCTGTAGAGAAAAAGTAAAAATTTTGAACAGCTGTAGCATGAAAACCACTTGGCAGATTTGGACCAAATTAGAAACAATTTCAGAACACAACATTTACTTAACATCCTTGACTAGTTTGGAGTAAATCCATTCATTAGTTTTTTAAATATTCGGCAGAGGCATAGGGGTGCCTCCTGTTCCTAAAACCATTTATATATATATCAGCCTTCATGCTTTGCAGCAAAGAGGCTCAGAGACTTTTCAGAAATGAAAATCCACCATTTCTGTTTTGCTCAATGAGTCATTCCCACAATATTCCTGGGAGAAGCCGCAAACATAAGAACTCAAAACATTACTTGGAGGAGGACAAAAGATGTACATTTTGGACTGGACTCCCCATGACATTACAGAATCTTGTAATGTTCTCAACTTCAGAAAGAGACTCAAATTGTATCACTGTAAAATGTCCGCCGACTTCCCTGTTCACGGAACAGCACTTAGTGTTTATTGTGGACATATGATTTCCGGCTTCAAATGAAGGATGCGGGACCCAGACCAGTCTATGCCAGTCTGCTGCTGTATCACTCATGAGCTATCCCGTTACCGTAGATTTCTTCAAATACCTTTTCCCCTAAGGAGATTTCACCAAAAATGATATCACCGAAAATGGTAGAGGAAATTATATATGTGTAATGCATAATAGGTGGGGTAAGGGTATAGGTTAGGGCAGAGAGGGGTGAGGGTGGACTGTGGGGGGTCTCCCCCTGCATTAAAAAAGTAAAAAGAAGATTTTGTTTTTCAGTGAAATGGATTCTGTGAAATCTCCATTAGAAGCAATATATTCGAAAAAATCACAGACATCCGAGCTGCCCAGCTAACAAGCAGTCACCATGAGTTTGCAGGTAGGGATCAGAGACTGGCGGTACAAGGAAATGGAAAGTAGAAGTTGCAGAGAGTGTGGGACTGAGTTACACATTTCTACGTAGGTTCCTTTAGTCCACAATGACTTTTCGTTCATCAAGAAAACACTCCCTACAAACTGATGTTGGGCTCAAGGAAGCTGGGTAAGCATGCTTTAAATCTGTTTTGCAATCTGTTTTGAATTAGGGATCTAGAGCGAGTGATGATGCAGATGTTCCTTCTTTGTTTTAGGCACGTATACTGGGAGTTTTTGAGACGCAGTAAGAGGTTTGTGTCACAATCAATTTTAGATATATGAAATCTTTAGTGAAAAAGAGGAGTAAGCAGTGAAGCATATCTGTATTATGTTTTGTTTATAGGTTGCATTCAAGTAATAATCTGAGCTAATAAAAAGGACAGCTCTGTAGCTCTTGAAGAAGAATAAGGTGGTCTGTCCAAAACGCGACGGCAAGATGGAAAGCATATAATATATTGACTATTTGTCTGAATATACAAGCTGTCAAATGATGTGAAATGTTTCATTTAGAAACAATGTGTGAGAAGGGAATTGTTTTGAATTAACAATGACCAATACATTATTCTGAATGCAATATTGTTGGTATCATTGAAAATGTCATGTAATAATTACATTCAAATAATCCACTTTATGGAATTTGATTGTATTTATGATGAGCAATTGAGAATAACACATACAATTTGTTTGAGGGAGGATTCCTCATAAGAGTGCAACCCGATCATCTGTTGGTCACAACAGGTCGTGTGTTTCTAATTTCGATATGGCTAGTGGCCATGGCTAGTAGGCCCAAAAGAAAGCTACTGGTACAACAAGTACAGAGACCAAGGCAGAAGGACATAGCTAGTGAGACATTAAGAAACATGTTCGGCCATTGCCACTTGCTATAGCTGAAGGTCATGGCTACCAGGCCCAAAACAAAATTATTGGTACAACATGCACAGTGGTCACATCCAAGAGCCATTGCTAGTGAGAGAAACTATGCAACATGATCGGCCATGGCCAAAGGCCATGGATAGTGGGCCCTGAGGAAACTATAATATAACAAAACCTTTGAAATCAGGTGAATACACATTAGTTAAGAAAGAGTTAAGGTGATCAGATTTAATGTAACAAAACTCTTAAAATTCAGCACTCACATTTCAAGCAAGTGCACTTTGTCTATGCGGCCCTTGTTGCGCAGCATATGCACACATTGATGACATCACTAATGACATCACTAATTGCATCACACATGGCATCACTGATGACGTTACTAATGACATCATACAACACATCACTGAGATCAATAATTACATTTTATATGACATTATTGATAATATAAGTTAGAATATCTTTGTTCACCTTTTTTGATACATATTTAATTTTATTACACTTCACCATAAATGACAACATCACATTGAACAACACGGTGATAAGTATCATATGATTACATGTGGAGCATTAATTTATAGTAGTTATCAGTTTAAACAATTTAAAATTAAAATATCTAACATTATACAAATGGTTTGAATTTCATGTATTAGCAAGCAATTTCAATACTTAATTGCAGGGAAAGTACCTGATTTAGGTAAATCTATTTCAGGCATTTCGAAAATAATATAATAGCTATGTGTAGTAGTAAAAAAAGTAACAACAGATAGAAGTAGAAAACTGTTTAAGTGTTGTGAAAATATTGCATGCACACATTTAAATGTACAACTCTCCTTACTGTCATAACATTACATAAACACATTATTTTCTAAATGGCACGTTAATAAAGAAAATCATCATATATAAAGTGTGTGTCCATGTGCATTGTAATAGTATAGAATATAAGAATTCAAAGCTTGGTTAATATACAAAAACAAATTAGTTACTTAAATTACATAATTAGATTTATAGAAAGAAAATGAATATTAAAAAGAAAATATTTAATTACAGAAATGGCAATTGTATTACTAACATTTGTTGTTATTTCATTTGAATTTTTTTGTTTTTTTCCCAATATAACAGATTACCTTCCAAAGTACCTAATGCTTATATACTACTCTTCATGGCAATAATCTCTGTATGCACCTACAATTGTGTACTGTGCACTATATTTAACGAAACAAGGGCAGGACAATGTACTGTGTAAGTATGAAAAATGTGCATAATGTTATTTAACAAAACAAAGTTGTCATATTTCAAAATGTAATTAGTCAAACCACTGATATCAGTGATGCCATCAGTGATATAATGTGTGATGTAATTAGTGGCCATGGCTACCAAAGAAACCTACTGGTGCAATATATACAGTGGCCAAAGGCCATGGCTAGTGGACTCCAAAGAAACATATTGGTGCAACATGTAATGTGGCCGCGGCGGAATGCTATGGCCACTTGTCATGAATGAAGGCCATGGCTAGTGGGCCCCATAGAAAGCTATTGGTGCAAAATAGACAGCGGCCAAGGATGAAGGCCGTGGCCACTGGCAATGGCCAAGGGCTATGGCTGATGGGCCCCAAAGAAACCTATTGGTGCAATATGTACAGTGACCAAGGCCAAAGGACATGGCGAGAGGGCACCAAAGAAACGTATTGGTCCAACATGTACATTCGCCACTGTGGAAGGCCATCGATAGTGGGCCCCAAAAAAACAGCTGTGGGCACAGGTCATGGCCAAAGGCCATGTCTAGGGGGCTCAAAAAAAGCTATTGGTGCAACATGGGCAGTGGCCAAAGCCGAAGGTTGGGCCAAAGGCCATGGCTTTATTGCCCCAAAGAAACCTATTGGTACAACATTTACAGTGGCCACGGCCAAAGGCCATGGCCAATGGTCATGGTCAATGGCCATGGCTAGAGGGCCCCAAAGAATGCTACTGGTGAAACATGGACAGTGGCCAAGGCTGCAGACCATTGCCACTGGCCATGGCTGAATGCCATGGCTCATGATCAACAAAGAAACCTATAGGTGCACAATGTACAGTGGCCCTAGCCAAAGGCCATGGCTTGGTGGCCCCAAGAAACCTATTGGTGCAACATGTGGAGCGGCCACGGTCAAAGGGCATGGCCACCGGTCATGACGTAATGCCATGGCTAATGGGCCCCAAAGAAAGCTATTTGTGCAACATGGACAGTGGCCAAGGCAAAAGGCCATGGCTAGTGGGTCTGAAGAAACCTATTGGTGCAACATGTGCAGTGGCCACAGCAGAAGGCCATGGCTAGTGTGACCCCAAGGAAACATATTGGTGCAACATGTAAAGTGGCCATGGCCATAGGATGTGCCCACTTGTCATGACCAAAGGCCATGGCTAGTGGGCTCTAAAGAAACTTATTGGTGCAACATGTACAGTGGCTAAGGCCAAAGGATATGTCGATTGGGCCCCAAATAAACCTATCGCTGCAACATCTACAGTGGCCAGTGGCCACTGGCCATGGCTGAAGGCCGGGGCTAGTGGTCCCCAAAGAAACTATAGTATAACAAAACCCTTGACATTCAGTGGATAAACTTTAGTTGAGAAAGAGTTGAGATAATCAGATTAAATGTGAAGAATACATAGCAACTAAAGCTTTGAAATTCACTGAAAAGGCTTTTAGTTTGAAAACAGTTAAGATGAACAATGCATTGCAACAAAACCTTTTAGATTCAGTGAAAAAAACTTAGTTAAGGAGATGTGAAGGTGAAAATGTAATGCAACAAACCCCTTAAAATTCTGCAGACAATTCAGGCAAAGCCACCTAAACTGCGCACCCCCTTTTGCAGCGTATGACCACAGTGATGACATCAGAGAATGCCCTAATTGTGTAGCATTAATGTTACATCACACAGAGCAGAGACTGCTCTCAGTCTCACATGTTCCTGCTCAGACAACTTCAAACAAGCATTGGCAAAGCCAACAGTTTGGGCTTTTGTATAAGCATGGAAAATCACTTATCAGACAATGCTGTAGTGATATTAACTAGCCATTCATGGTAGCAGGTGCAAAATGGTGTGAGTACCTGGGCATGTAGAAGTTCCTGGCAAATGCCTAATACTTATACACAAGCCAAAACAGTTGGCTTTGCCAATGCTTGTTTTTAAAAGGCCTTTAGTGAAGGACACGCATAGGGCTTAAGGCTGGCCTGGTTACGACATTTTATTACACAGTAGCGAGTTTAAAGCTCCAATTAAGTCATGAATTTTCAAAAGACTGCTTTGAAAAAACACAGGCAGTCACTATGAGTGAAAGGTTTGATGGTACGGCTTGAATAAAGCAAGCTCAAAGAGTTCCCATGAGCAGGTTTTTTGGGTCGGGGGGGGGCTGGAACCGGATGAGAGTGGCCATAAGGATTAGCATGGCCAGGGGCAGTCAGAGCGTGAGCAAATAACCAAACAACACCTACAAGCTGTGTGCCCCTCCTCATTTGCTATTTCTCCATACCTGTACACTAATGCAATAGTTTGGGCTTATAGGTGGCGTAAACACCACCTACTATCCCATACTAAAAAAGGGTACTATCAATGCTGAAAATTGACACAACTGGAGGAACTCCCCCTCACACTCCTTTGCATGGGGCATGGGGAGGTGTGGTGGAGTGATCCGATTGTCAGAGGTGTGGGTGGGACTGAGGACGGATTGTCAGTGGTGTGGGTGGGACTAGGGGGCGGGGCTAAGTGTTGAATGATGTGCATGTAAATATAGGAAGCATGCTACTTTGTATAAAAACAAAGTTACTTTGGAAACATAAAAATGAATGACCAGCAATTTATCAAACATGTCTGTGCTAGTAATTCAAACCTTCATTCCTTCTAAGCATGAAATGCACACTTGGTATGGTGTTCATTTAATTTTTCGGACTAGTCACCCTAACAGTAAAATGTGTGCAAAGCATGATAGGTATGTACAGCTTTGGACGGTTTCATTATTTGGGCTGTTGAGCGAAGGACGACTGTCAGATGCAGTCTGTGAAGTTGTTCTATATCGCAGCTCAGCTGCACACATATAAACACTGTGTCTCTATGCGTGCAGCAGAGCGTAGTAAACCCCCTTCCCCAAGTTGAGGATGCTCGATGCTGCAGTTTCCTGACCACTCTGCCTGAGGAACAGCATTCAGGAGGCTCACGTCAGTCAGTCTCCTGAACCCGGGGTATTTGGTCCTCGTGTCTACACAGAACGGCATTCCGGCAAGACAGTTTTTGCAGGAATGCAGCTCTGTCTTGTTCCGGCCCATTTCCTCCCCTGGATAGTCAACGGTTTTCAGTTCAAAGCACCCAAAGCTCCAAACTCCAAAAAATGATACACATTGTGAAGCACACACCTCTCCTCATACTCTCCACCCTCTGCCTTTAACTCCACTTGCTTCTGCTCTCCTTGTCCATGGCGGTGCACGGTAGCGTTAACAATAAGTCACAAACAAGTTTGCTTTAATGCGCCCAACGTTTGAGCATAACGGGTGAAACAATTCCCGGGCCATGTGCGCCAAAGCTGTGGATGCATGTATATAAATTGCAGATGCAAATTGTACGTGTCTTCTCTATAATTTAAAAGCAATAGGCGAGCAGACTCAGTGGTTTCTCATTCGTTAATTACAGAGCAAGCGCTCCAATACATTTCACAGATATTGGCTGCTAGAAACCCTCCTTCTGATTCATCAGAAGGGTAATCGTTGGAACCATTTAGGCAAATCAATACTCACGCTCCTCGGTGCCTTGTTCCTTAATAAGCATAGCAAATGACAGGCTCAGATATTAAAAATAAGGAGAATTATCAACAACTGTGAACACAATAATTGTACAATCCCTTACACCAAAAGAGTAGTAGTAAAGATTACCGCGCTTTTTTTCTTTGCCTTCAACGCCACATCTGTCACTGTAATGTTGCTGTTACCGTCCCTGGTTCTTTGCTGCAGACTGTACCAGCCAATCATACATCGTTTCAAGTTATGTTCTTACAGTACTATTTGTAGCCCATGTTCCACATAGATGTACCAGTACCCCTCCAAACAACCAGTCCAAACTCAGGGGATGGTACCGGGAGATTTGCACATATATTTTTCACTTGTAGCTTCCATCCATGTATTTCATTTGTTGGTGTTGTTCCCTGCAGGCTCTCCATTTTGTAGCGTCCAGGTGCTAGAAAACACTCCAGCGCTTTCAGGCTGTTCCAATCCGTTCGAATTCATATTTATGGAAAAGAAATGATTTCCAAGTGTTGCCACCAAGTGTGGTCTTCTTGCTTTTCCCATCCCAATCACCTTTGTATCCTTTTCAGATTTTTTAAAATTTGTTTTATTGTAATATGGTTAACACTATAACCTTTAACAAATGTTTACAGAATAATTCACAATTAAATTACTTAATGTACATCATTCAAACAAAAGAAAAATCACAATTATGAAGTTATCGGGTAAATGCATTTAGGCCACCCTGTTCATGATTTAAAAAGATAATAAAATTCACACAATAAACATGACCTATCGCATACATACATAAAAACAGAGGACAATCGGCCAAATACAAACATACAAAACAGGGAGCACCCAGCCAATGTACCCATAAACAGACTTCATCATTCAGAAAAGACGTAGGGTCCCCTTCAGTATGGATAAACTATGATTTTGCCCCAGTAAACAAGAAAGTGCTTTGTGCAATTTAAGAAGGCATTTCCAATGCAATAAAGTACAGTATACGTTTAGGAACAGCCAGGAAAATGCAAGATTCCATTCATAATAAATTGCATTTGATGATAAACAAGTATCCATTACCATCAGTAATACCGTTATTGCCCGATGTTCAAGATACCATATACGGTTAATGATAACTCTTCCATTTGAAGCAAGGCCAAAAAAACAGTCACGGGCAAAACAGTGGCGATGGTTCTACCTGACAAGCAACATTCCCATACAACCTCTTTATCATCTACGGAAATCCAATCATCATATTTCTTAAAATAGTTCCATCTTTTCCCTCGAACCCCATCACAAGTAATCACTAGATGTTTAAGAGTTTCCTTATACTGCTCATTTTTACAGAATCTACAACCTCCTTGATCTGGGGCCAATAACCCATGTTGAATCATAATTTCCTTTGTTCAATAAAGATTCCAGCAGACGTACAAAAAATGTCTCCTTATTTACCCATTAGGATATATAGAAAGATAAGGAGCTAAAGTTCCCACCTTTTTATGATCCCCATTCTGATGACTTAAGGATCGGTAGGAATGCATAGTCTCTACAGTGGTATACCAGTCAATTTGGTAAACGCAAACTTTTTACTTTGCATGGGTTAGAGACCAAATCTGAGGTTGTCGATCCCACATTCCTAAGTTGCGCTAGACAGAATTAGGGAAAGTTATTAATTAGTCTATCACCCTTTGTTTCCAGGTCAACAAACAGAGATTTGGCAATGGGATTTATAATTTTCCTGTAGAGGCTTAAAAATGTCCAACAAGCCCTGACTTTAAGGGAATTAATTCTGAGCCCGTACCTAATTTCCGTAATAGGCACATTATTTGAAACTTGGAGAATCTTCTTCCACAGTATTCTCTCCAACACAGACAGATATGCTAGAACCCAAATGTCCTTCATTTCAATTCCATACAATATTTTAGGAACAAGTTTACCCTCAAAAAATCTTAGTACTGGGTATAAAGTATATGTCTCATATTTAAAATTGATACGACATAGCTGATTTGACAAGAGTTTCAAACGTATCTTTAATTGATTTTTAGTAAAAGATTTATATGTTTTTTTTATGAATGGAAAACCCAAAAATACGTAAAAAAGTTGATCAAGCCAATCGGCTCCTTTTCAGGATTCCAACTAAACTTGTTTTCATGCTTTCGCAACGTGAAATGCACCACTTAAGTCTTTGAGGGATTCACTGTAAGGCTGTGCGGCCTGGCAGAGTCTGCAAAGGCATTGATCAGACCCTGGAGACCTCTCTGCGTGCAGTCAAACAGTAAAAAAATCTTCAGCGTATGCCAGCCACATCACCTTTAAATTTCCAATTTTTGGGCTGGCAAGCGCTGATGAAAGAAGACATTCCCCTACGTCAGACATATATAGGTTGAAAAGGCAGGGTGCTAGCATGCAACCCTGCCTTACCCCTCTGGCGGTCTGTATATGACGTGAGAGTACACCCTGTTTTTCAAACAAATCTGCACATTAGAGCCATCATAAAGACCCATTATCAATCTCAGCAGCCCTCCTGGAATTCCCCATATACTTATCTTTGTCCAGAGAAGTGATCTATCGACTGTGTCAAATGCAGCCGAGATATCAATACTTGGGGAAAAAACTGACTCATACTTGGCCATCAAGACTTGACTCAAGGTGCAATTTAATATAATGCCATTCAATGCCAAATATTTACAGAAACCTGTCTGCCATTTTGAGATTCTACCCATCACCGACTGACAATCCTCTAGATGCTCCGACATGAAGGCCTCAATGACCTTGCTGTCGTCACCCAGGATTGCAATAGGACGGTAGTTGGATGGTCCAACCAGCTCCCCTTTTTATAAACTGGTACAACTAGTGCGGTAGACCAAGTAGAGGGAAACTGCAAAGTCGCTGATATTTGTTTAAAGAGTATGGTAAAAATGTCAGCCCATAAATGTGGGTCACCCTTGAACAGCAGATCTGACAACTTCTTAGGTCTGGTGCCTGGTATACACTGATACGATTTATAATCATTTCTAATAGAGTTGGTAGTCACAGCGAGCTTCCAACTAATGTCAATCAGGGGCAGCTCCAAGCGATCACAGGGGTCCCCTTCACCCAAAAAAGTGAATGTATTAGTGAAGTGTGACACCCATGACTCCACAGAGATGGGGTTAGCCTCCTGGCCCCACAGTGCCATCCCAGGATCATTGATCAAACACCAAAACGCCTGAGTGTTTTTATTCAAGAAGGCCAAGACCATCACTTCAGCCTCCCTTTGACTCTTAATAGCTCGATTAGATTTTAGCCAGTTTTTATATGACTGCTTGATTTTATTGATAGACAATATTCTTGCATTTAGTGATAGCGATGGCATTCGGCTGATCATTCTTACTTGTGCTCTCATACTTTTCTTTTTTGCTGCCACTTCTGCAATGTATAGATGAGAATGTTTCCCTTTCAACACCCTTCCCCGAATACCAGGTCTAAACAGGCAGCTGTTAATTAGATCAGCTACCAAAGTTCCAAAATTGTCAACTGAAAAACAGTAGTATTAAGGTAGTATTAAAAAAAGGTTCAGGACACATAAATTAACATGGTTCACGGTCGGAGGGATTCCATCTAAGTCGACACTCAGCAGTATTTGGTTGGGTATCTGGATCCATCTGATCACACTCAAGCCTGTTAGGCTTTACCAATTCAAATTCAGCGTTCAAAACACAGTGGTCCCTTTAATCGGTAGGGTGTACAATTAGTGATTTACATTTCTCGAATAAGGAAGGGCTAGCACATATATAATGTAGTCTTGATGCGTGAGAAGCACTATACCAAGTAAAGTGGCTGGGTATGTCTCCTGTTACTGCTCTGTTCAGAATCACCAATCCTAAACCAGCCAGTAACGTAGTCCGGAAATTATGCACTTTTCTCTCAACCAAGTTGATATCAATGGATCTATGCCTATTCAATTATTCAAAAATGCCTGCCTGGTAATGATTGTGAACCATCTACCTTCGGGTAAGTTTAGCCATTGGGTAAGTTTAGCCTTTGGGTAAATCCATGTGATTGATTTCACCATTACCCAATCCCAATCTTTAATTGCTCAATTAATTGCAGTGTGGGAGTTGTAAGTCAACTGAATAACATGGAAATAAGTAAATGCAAAGCCAATTTCTGTATTAGGGTTTGCATGGTGACATGGAGTCATCCAGTGACCTTACCGTTGAGATGCTGAGGCACTACTGATAGCTTTAAGTCTTGCACGTTATGTCATATTACAAATGTACTTTCAAAGGTCACATTATAAGGACACATCTGAGATCTCTGTTCACTGGTGATGTCCCAGAAATTAGGCATCTCTGTGCACTTCCATAACAAGTAGATCACACAGGCCACTCTCTCTGTTGAGAAGCCAGCTTCTCCGGTATACAATGGGACCCATGATGCATTTTGTAAAATCATAGCCTTTCACTTGGCATCTGGCGAACATGTTGCTAATGCCATCCAACTTCCCCTGGATTACTCATCCTTTTGATCAGAGTCATTTCTTGTTTCAAAGAGTCCCAGCACTTGGCTTTAGACATAAGAATACTACCTCTTGGGAAATGGCAAGCATCGTTGAAAATGATGAAATCTAAGAAGTTTCTATTTCAACTCATTTCAGAAGGATGCAAATCATTTGGAGTCTCTACGCTCAGAAGTTAAGGGATTCTGAGATGCTCTGCATAGTTCAAGGCATAGTAATTTATTAGCAATTTTTTGTACTGCTCTGATACAACCCTTTCAAGAAGCTTAAAAGAAGCTTAAACCTCTTAAATGTCTGTTTTCTGATGGTTCTAGAATTATACTCTTTTGCAAGAAATTATATCAGACTCATCCCCTTCTTTTACAGCGGGGGTCTACAAGTCAGGTCCTCAAAGGCCAAATCCACTCCAGGCTTTCAGGCTATTCACACAAAGTCCATTTGAATAAAGCAAATTAAATTGTAATTATTTAGTTAGTGTTAATCTTAAAACCCTTTTGTACTTAAGCCTCTTCAGGAATGCACATAGATACGCTTATGTTTACACCACACTCTCTAGAGATGTACACCAACTCATAGGCTGCCTATCCCTGGAAGAATTTACGAAGCACAAAGCACCCATTTATATGTCTTTTTATGTGTTTACATTTGTATATAGTTCCACCAGAGCACCGTACATAAGAAACTATACTGAGAATGGCCACTTAAACCATGAAAAAGGATGAGACAGAGAGTGGGGTGTGGCACAATTCAAGACATTTTAATCTATACAGAGGTCTGCAGGGGGTAAACATGACACTGTCATTCAGTTAATGTTAATGTAACTAAGTCTTGTACCGGGCAGTGTTGCCACTTCTCTGCTCTCTTGGTGCTCTTCAGTAGAGTAATGTTCTACATGGTACTAAGAACTGCTCTAGAAAATGAAATATTAGATATCTAAATAGGGCCCAGCCAGCAAGCTGTGCTACATGTACCCTATGAGCAAAAATTTAAAAAGTGGGGTTCGCTGCCCGGGGTGGGTGTGGCAAAATCAAATGATGCTCAGAGCAGCAAAGTACCATGCAGTGGCCCTGATGGTGGGTTGTGGCGTTCTTTGGCAATCTTCAAGGATGAGGTGGTACTTGAAGGCTAGTTTGAAGGCTTACCGTGAAGCTACAAGCCCTCAGGTGAGGATCACATGCTTTGCATCTGGAGATGGCATAAAGGTTTCTGGTGTGTGTGTGTGTGGGGAGAAACCAATACCTCACAGTGAGGGGCTCAAAACACTTTATGGATGTCTGCATCTTAATCTGTTTTCTTCTATGAATAACTTATTGAGCATGTGTTTATGGGGGGTTTGCTTGTGTCATGCTGTCTGGTACTATATATTCCTTCTATATACATGACATGTCTTTCTCTTTCTATGCGTGTTGGTGTGTATCTGTGTGTGTTTTCTGTACACACATATGCCATAGTGTGTGTGTGTGTGTTTTGGTCATTCAGTGTGACTCTAAGCTTGTGAGTGTGAATGCGAGTCTGTTTGTGTTTTTCAAAACATACATAATAAGGTAAGTGTTGCTTATTCGCCCTATCAGTCATTAATGCTATTAGTCTCTGGTGGTCTTTATTGTCAATAACGTGCTATATGCTCTTTTTTCAATGTTGTGCACAGCCCATTATTGAATCCTTACGCAGAGGGTTATTATTGTTAACCTTGCCTGTTGATCAATATTGTTGATACTGCGTGAAACTGTCAATATGCCCAAAATTGGTTGATAACCTTTATGACAAGGCCTGTCTAATATGACCATTATTGCCTATGGCTCCTCATATGGTCATTCCTTCTAATCCTGCCTAATATGGCCATTTTTATAACCCTCCTAATAATATAGCTGCAAATCATGACTAAGGTCATTTTTGCTAATCCTACCTCACATGGTCCTTATCGATTTTCCTTCATGATACAGTTTTAATTTGGTCTGATGGTCATCATTCGAAATGTTGTCTGTTATTGTTGTTATTGCTCATTACGACTGATCGTTGGCATTCACAATTCTATCTGAAAGCACATTATTGCTAATCCTGACTGCTGACCTCAGCTTTCAGATGCTGGCAAAGGCCTTAACATTACACACGAGATTAACACATTTTGGATAATTCATTCTAGTATTATTCGAATTTTCCCATGTATCTTGAAATTTGATGTTAACCTGACACTTGTTTTTGAACGAGCAACCATATGGTATTTTAATTATTTAGATGAATTTGTTGCACATCAAAGAGATAATTTTGAGTATATACATACTTGTGTAATATCATCAAATTTCCCATTACTATGCAGTGTTCTTTCTCTGTTTCATATACCAAAATCACAATTTATTTTATATCTATTGCTCTATTTTGTCTTATGTTTTGCCTTAGAAATCTGTAATGTAGATTTCAGGTAATATTTCGATAACTGTATTGCACAAATTCATCTGTTTGTCCCAAACTATGTTTTGCTGGTGTGTGCACAGAGCTAATGCCTTATAATTTTCCCATTTCTAGAATTTTTGTTGTAAATTGATATTTTCCTTGACATGAAAAGGTGAAATGTAAATTTTACTTGATTTCATTATCGGTCCTTGCATTCAATTTAACAGGCAATTCTTATCCTTCCAATATGTTTTTTTCACTTTAGTATCAGTTGTGGTTGAAGCCTGTTTCGCGTGTTGTTTATGTTTATTCTGCAAAAGCACTGCTATGTTTTTTTGACTGCTGAGAACTGTATCTCCCAGCAGTCCAAAAACATATGAGCATTTCTCTTTACTGTTTGATAATGCAGTGTGTGCACTGTCACGGTTTATTATGCGGTCACCCTCAACTCAGGGAGTTCCTTTCCCCAAAGCAAGGTGGCACACAACCCCAACAAATACCCTGTGTCACCAATGGACCAGGAACAAGGCCGGTGTGTAGTAAAAATATATATTTATTTATTTATTTAATATTTGACACTGCTAACATCAGCCACCAATGCTGTAGCAACACCTAAGACCACACAATAACTTGCTTATATAAAACAACACAGGTGAAATTTTGAAACATGCGATAATAGCTTACACAGATTTAATTTCAATGTAACCAATAGAAAACATTCCCAATAACATACAAGATCCACAGAAATAACTTAATTTGAAACAATACTTTTCTCCCAACAACCCTCACCTTTCAGGCCTCAATTAAATATGACCCCTTTGATTGAAAGGCAAGGTGCAAGGAGTGTGAGCATAATGGAAACATCGCTTTGCTACTGATTTAAAAGGCAAGGTTGGGAAAAAGGAACCCAAATGAAAATAGTTTTTTTTTAACACACATGAAAATAAAAGGCAGGACTTGATAGTTTGAGGACAGAGAAAAATGAAAACAAATGAAAAATGTTGTTTTGCAAAACACATGCAGATGAGATACACTACTTCACTATTCTGGTTTAAAGTGAATGGGGAATTTCATTTTACACCCTCCACACTGACTTCAAAGGTGGTGTTCTATGGATTACGATTATGGACCCCCCTTTTTGTATAGAAGTGAAACATTTCAGAAACTGTCGACCAAGTCTTTATGGACTATACCAGCTATAACACACTAGGTATGAATGTTGTTAGTTTCGAATTCTAACAACACTCTATCCATGATTTTCTATATGGGAATTAATTGATTTAGTTTAATCCAGTGTGCTAAGGATCTACTGTAGGAGTATGGGCGCTGAATTTTATCAGATAGACTCAGCATTTTAGCATTCCCAGGTTAGCATGGGTTTGAACTGCAACTGGGGCACAAAGTGTGAAACTCATTACTGGACTCAAGAGTGTGAGTATCAGACAGAAGTAAATAAATGCCAATGCACAGAGCACATGATTAAAATTGCACTTTGCTTCGGGATGATATTTCAATGAACTGAGCTGCACTAAATATGATACTAACATAAATTAACATACTAATTAACCCAACCCCGGTTAACATGTAACTGAATCCCTTAATAACATTTAGTGCAAATTAGTCTATGATGAAATAAGCTGAATGCAGATTGGGAAAATGCATGATGCTCTGGAAATGGGAATTTAAACGTGCAGGCTGAATCTGCACTGGGTGATAAACTAAAAAATGTGAAGATCCATTCTACTATACATAGGGCACTGTATTAGAGCAGGAAGCTCAAGGAGAGATGTATCTTTTGCTCTCCAGCAATGAAATCAGTGGAATGATCTGCTCAAGGGGATGCGTTTTCTTTGATTGACAAAGGGGTTTGACAAAAAGGGTTTTGAGACAGACTGGCAGGCAGTTCATCTTCAGGCACTGGGAGACGAAGGAGCAGAGGCCTGGCTAGGCAGATGGAATTCAGTGCTTGCAAGCTGTCTGATGCTGCGACTGTCCTTACCTGGGTTGACCCTGTGCAAGGCAGGCGGAAAGATTGGGGAAGGTCTCCATGCCAAACTGAATAAGAAATTCCACCAACAAATCTAGGTAAATATGAAGTTAAGTGAGGGGCTGCTGTTGTGAATGAGACCAGGTAGTCTACGTTGAGTAGTTCACTTCATTTTAGGTGCTGTCTATTTTTAGCGTGCATGTAATCCTGTGTTTATATTTCTCAAAGTCTTACTGTGTTTTTTTAAAAGTGTATTCTCTTGCCAAATTTCCTGAGGTCAAGTACTCTGCACAGATAAAGCGCCAAAGCTATTGCAAGGGGAAATGTACTTGCACTGTGAAATACAATGTGGGCATAAGTGTCATTCTGTGTAACTTGCATATTTGTATTTTACAATAACAAAAACAGATTCAAAAGTAACTTAGTTTCATTACATGTATTTTGCATTCAGTCCCTTTCGTTTGACATGCTTAAAGAGACAGATGCGCGGTAAGAAATATATCAAAGTAAAGTAGCCACCGTGAGCTGTTTATCTAGAGGGAGTGAATGAATGTGCAGTATTTCAATTGCATGCTCTACATTTGTTGAAAGCTCAGCCAAAAGGGCGTAGTGTGGTATTGTACCACAGAAGGGCATGAGCCATCTATCCAGAGTGTATCAAGTCCAGTATTTTGTTTGTTGTTAGTGATCATGGTCAAACCAATTATTAGGCAATACTCTGAAATGAGTCTCACCACTATAAAAATACCCCAACCGGTTACCACAATATATTACCAAAGATTAAAAATACCACCAAATGCCACCATAATAGAAAAAATCACGAGGTAAAAGGTATCACCCCAAAATATATCCAACACTACCCAGCTTCCCCTCTACCCACACTTTAATGGAAAGGTGTAAGGATGGCTGCTCCATACACAATGCAATTTCAACAGAGAGGGTGGTTTTCTATGGGGGAATAAGTTTGAGTGAGATTGAATACATTGTGTGAAGGGCCTTTCCAGTTTCACCCCCTCCTTGACCCACCAATGGAAAGGGATAATGGCAGGTGACTCCCGACACAATTGATGGCTTTGGGATATTTGCTTTCATGGGAGGCTTTGGTCAGAGAAAACAGCAGGGCTCCTCTGTGGAATTCACAGGTCTGGTCAAGGGCTTTCAGTCAGGGATTTCTTCCTACACCCAGACTCCTTCTGCTCCTCTGGTTTGGGTCCCAGCTAGTTTCTCTATGTCCCAGCCACTGGTTCCAATGCAGGAATTGAAGCCTGTCTGCTAGTTGTTCCTCGCAAGAGTCCAGCAGCAGCCCTCTATAATAATAATTCACAAAAGCCCAGTTCTGATGCAAACTTGCCCTTTTCTAGGACTAGTGTCACAGCAACCTTGTCATAATTCCCCTGGTCAGGGTTGGCTAGCATGTTCCCTTCACCTCCCACCAGAACTCCCACGGGCTGCTGATAGGAGCAGAAGTTGGGAGATATGTCTGATGTAGGCTGAGGGAGGGAAATAGATACATCATTTCAAATTGACAAGGATTTGTGCATCTTTGTTCTGAAAAATCTCACAATGCACTAACTCCCTTGGTCTTTCAAATAACCCCATGATGATATATATTTATGGGATCTATATTTTACTGCAAATCCGGCCATACTAATTTTACTTTGGCACGCTCTTCCTGAGCAGAGTTACAGTTTTTCGCGGTTTTCTGCTGCACCGAAATATCTAAAAATGGCACCATTTCCCATTTAGACCTTATTTTTGCAATCTATCCCAGTGCCAACTCTCCCATTGCTCAGGTGTATGTAAATGGCAAAAATCATATTTTTCCACATAACTTAAATTGTGTACTTCACACAAATTCAGTTTTTACAGGGTCACACTGGGCTTTTTCTTCTGTTTAATTTGAACTCGGGCGGGCTCTATCGGACACATTCTGCTCCTCTTATTAAGGAAAAACTGTATTCAATGTTTAATCACTGGCAGGGCATAACATGGCCTCATTAGGTAGGTTTCCATTTCCCAGAAACCATGTGACCAGCCAGCAATCTGGTTTATCCATGTTTATCTTCTGCTTGTCTTCAAAGGTCTTGCTCTTTGCTTAATGTATAGTTTTATGGGAAGCTTGACCTCAAGGTAACTTCTGCAGGACCAGCACCTAATTGACAACCAGACATTCATCTTGATAGGCCCAGCTCCAAAAAGCCTGGAGTTCAGATGTCAAAGGGTCTTTGTTCAGAACTAATTGCACTTTTTATAGGGCACCTAACCATACTGGTTGTTTCTTTTGGCTGTGGTATCAATAGTTCACCGTAGTTGACATCTCTCCTCCATCATTTTTTTGTATTTTTTTCTCTTTAAATTGGAAACCAGACATCTTTCTCCTAAAGAGCCCAAACCAACAGGCCATGGGTCAGAGTTTTGTTTCAGTGGAAATGCCCTTCTGCATCCATGCTTTTCAAATTACAGCTTCAGGTTTTAATCTGTCAATGTGTCATGTTGTCACGGCTGTCAATTTCACAATGAGTGTAAATGGTAAATTTGGCACACAGAGGTACTAAGCCATCCGCTCACCTTGGCGATTGTAGACTCCAACCGGAAGACTCAAAGCAGATAGGAAGATTACCCTGAATAAATCCTGACACCTCCGCCCGAGGTAAAGTAACCCGGGTGAGGAAGCAGGATTCCCAGGGAAACCCTCTAATGGGAAGAAAACCCTGGACGACTTCCAAGCACGGTGGTCCAGTTGACGGCAGTGGATAGGACAGCTCCGGCAGGAACCCTCAATGGTAACCTCAGAAATCTGATCTGTCGATTTGAACAAGGGAAGAAGCAGAGGAAAGTTTAGAGGAGAGCGCCAGGTAAGAAAAGAAATAAAGAGGTAATGGAAAGCTTCTCACCATCCGAAGATGGATTAGGAGTGATATTCGGAGCTTAATGGAGTAGGAGAGCTTCGGGAGAATCTAGATCGGGATAAATGGGAATAAGACACTGCGGTAGAGGTACGAGAGCCCCTAAAGAGCGGGAGACTTACTCAGCTGGAAGGGAGGCAGAGACGGGAATCAAAGGAGAGTAATCCGTGGAACCGAAGGCGAGCGGGATGAACGGGGATGGAGAAACCGGGGAGAACACTCTACAGAGGATCGAAAAAGACAGGTAAATCAGAATTGTTAGTTTGAAGAGAAAACAAGTGAGTTAGGAGAGAGAGATTCAGTAGCGAACTCACGGAGCGCCAAAGGCAGAAGCGACGCAAATTGCCGGTCGCTTGGTTTCCGTATAAAGGGTCACATGATCTCCATGCCACACGTGATCGTCTGTTCGCACGGTATGGGAGCGTGCAACAACTAGACCGCTGCTAGTCGGATGAGGAGAAAGGGAAACCACCCGCCTAGCGGGATGAGTAATCAAGGCACCACACAGACGGGTTCGAGCCCATATAGACCACTTGCGATGAGGTGTAACAGTATGCCCCCTCCTCCGGGAGGGTGCCCCGGGTTTACCCGGATGAAGTAGGAAGAACCGTCGTACCAGACGAGAAGCGTGAACCCCAGAGGCAGGTTCCCAAGTTCTCTCAGCAGGAGAATAACCCTTCCAATCAATAAGAAATTGTAAGCGACCTCGATGGATTCGTGAGTCACAAATAGCCGCAACCTCATATTCAGGACCATCATCAGTGAGAACTGGAGGAGGTAAAGATTCCCCATCACGCTGAAAACGATCCTGTACTACAGGCTTGATCTGGGACAGGTGAAAGACTGGGTGAATCCGAGACCAGGAAACCGGTAAGGCCAGACGAACAGCAGCAGTACCTATCTTGGAGAGGATTTGAAAAGGACCAAAGTATTTGGGAGACAATTTAGATGGAACCAAACGACGGGGAAGAAACCTGGACGACAACCAAACAGAATCCCCAACGGTTAAGTTCTGAATGTCTCGTCGATGACGATCAGCATACTTCTTGGCTCGATCCTGAGCTTTTTGTAACGACTGTCTGGCAATCTTCTGCCCTTCATGGATATCAGCAACCAGAGAATCTATACCTGGGCAGCCAGATCCAGAGGGAGACACCGATGGAGCAAATGAAGGATGATACCCATAGGTACAATAGAAGGGAGTGGTTTGTAGAGCAGAATGTAGAGAATTGTTGTATGCGAATTCTGCAAACGGAAGCATTTCCACCCAGTTGTCTTGAGCTGCAGAGATGAAACACCGTAAGTATCCCTCGAGAGTCTGATTCAATCGTTCTGTTTGACCATTTGTCTGGGGGTGAAATCCAGACGAAAGGGCCCGTTTTACCCCTAAAATGTGACAGATCTGTTGCCAATAAAGAGAGGTATACTGAGGACCTCGATCAGATACAATTGTCTCTGGTAGGCCATGGCGAGAAAAGATTTCAGAGAGGAATATCTTGGCCATGGATGGGGCACTGGGTAGTTTTCGCAAAGGAGTAAAATGCGCCAATTTCGTGAAGTAGTCGATGGTGACCATGATGGTAGTCATTTTCGCCGATGGTGGCAGATCAGAAATGAAATCAGTTGAAATTATCTGCCACGGTCGTTCCGGAATAGGCATTCTTGCTAACAGCCCTAATGGGGAGGAACGAGGAGTCTTAGCATGAGCACAAACCCTGCAGGCAGCAACATAGTCCTGGACATCAGATCTCATACTTGGCCACCAGAAATGTCGCTGGATGAGCTCCAAAGTGGGAAGGACTCCTCTATGTCCGGCTGCACGTGAATCATGACAGAATTTTAAAACCTCCAGTTGTAGTGAAGGAATAGGAATCAAAACCTGAGTACCATGAAAGTAATAATCTGCTTCCTTGGATAGTTGGTGAAGAGAAGCCAAGTCTTCACAGAGTGATTTATTACATCTGGAGGCTGATTGTATCTCTTGAAGGAAATCAGTCAGAACTGCGATAAAACTAGCGTTGGGAAACATCTTTTCCGGACGAAAGGAAGAAGCTGGGGAATCCTTGCGGGATAGAGCGTCAGCTCTGAGATTATGTCTGCCAGGCCAGTAAACAAACTCTATTCGATAGGGCAAAAAAAAATATGCCCAACGTGCTTGCCTGCTGTTAGTGGTGTAAGCGTTTTGGAGAACCTTGAGGTTTTGGTGGTCAGTACGCACCAAGACTGGAAAGGGGGAACCCAATAACAAATGTCTCCATTCTTCAAAGGCGTGTTTGATGGCCAACAGTTCTTTCTCGAGTACAGAATAGTTTGTTTCAGCAGAACTAAAGGTTTTTGATAGGTATGCTACTGGTCTCTCTTCGCCATGAGCGGAGGACTGTAGAAGCACAGCCCCTAATGCATTTTGGGAAGCATCTGTTTCCACTATGAATTGTTTAGATTGATCCGGATTGATCAAAACGGTCTCTGATGTAAACAGTTTCTTCAGAATATCAAATGCTTTCTGGGCTGCTTCATCCCAAACAAATGAGACACCCTTCTTGAGAAGACGGGTCAAAGGAAGGATGATTTCAGAGAAGGATGGGATGAATTTCCTATAAAAATTGGTGAATCCCAGAAACCTCTGAATTTCTTTTACTCCTGTTGGACTGGGCCACTCTATCACTGCGGAGATCTTTCTTGGGTCCATGGCGATTCCCTGGGACGATAGAACAAAGCCCAAGTAAGTGACCTGTCCTTGGTGGAACTCACACTTAGATGCCTTGCAGTAGAGATGATTGGATTGAAGGCGTTCGAGTACAGTATTGACATGATTGATGTGTTCGTCCTTGTTGTTGGAGAAAACGAGAATGTCATCGAGATAAATGATCACATACCGGAATAGAATGTCAGCGAATAAGTGGTCCATAAATCTCTGGAATACTGCTGGAGCATTTACTAACCCGAATGGCATTACGTGGTATTCATAATGTCCGAAAGGAGTGCGGAAAGCAGTCTTCCACTCGTCTCCGGGTGCGATACGGATGAGATGATATGCTCCACGAAGATCTAATTTGGTATACCATGAGGCCCCTCTAACAGCTTCTAT
The DNA here is from genome assembly GCF_040938575.1 of Ambystoma mexicanum. Classification (NCBI taxonomy): domain Eukaryota; kingdom Metazoa; phylum Chordata; class Amphibia; order Caudata; family Ambystomatidae; genus Ambystoma; species Ambystoma mexicanum. The sequence goes on from NC_090925.1 coordinate 593,867,878, forward strand.
AATATCAGTGATGAGTGGCATCGGATACTTGTCTGCGGTTGTTATCTTGTTGAGACCCCGATAATCTATACAGGGACGGAGCTCTTCTGAATCCTTTTTTGGGAATGAAGAAGAGAGATGCCCCTGCTGGAGACACTGACTCAGAAATGAGGCCATTCCTCAAATGGGTTTGCAGATAGTCCTTCAATACGGCTTTTTCTCTTTGAGAAAGTACATACATTCGGCCAAAAGGTATAGGTTGATCGGGAAGCAGATCAATATGACAGTCATCTCTTCGATGAGGAGGTAAGGTAGGAAAATCCGGATTATCAAAAACGGATCGGTAGAGTAGATGACAGTCAGGAATCTCAAGATGAATGATGGAGGATACAGTGGGTTTGAGGGTCTGATCCGAAGGTATTCGGATTCCTACTGATTCGAGGGAAAGGCAGTGATGAACACAGTAATCCGATCCTAAAAACAAAGTACCAGCAGTCCAGTTTATGAATGGATTATGTAGTCGTAGCCAAGGAAGTCCAAGGATGATTGGGTAATGGGCCGTTCTTATGACATCAAAAACCAATCTTTCCATATGACCCGAGATAGAACAAATAAGTGGAATGGTTTGTTCTTTAACAGGTCCAGAACTCAAAGGTGTACCATCAACCCCCTGTATCGGAGTTATCAACGTCTTTGGTACCTGAGAGATATTGTGTATCTTAGCCCACTCTACATCGATATAATTACCGGCTGCTCCACAGTCAATAAGCGCCGGAATACCTGGGATAGTCCTTTCAGACAACTGGATAGAAAGAGAGACGACCACCATGGACTGTTTAGTGAGTGAATCGTCAAGAGACATATTGGTCACATACGGGGAAGAATGTTGTTTGGCACTTACCGGTCTTCCCCTCACGGTAAGGCTTTGGAGTTTTCCGACTTAGGGAAAAAAGGACGGCGAGGGGGAACCAGATGACAATCCTTCAACACATGAGTCGAAGATCCACAATACATACATAGCTTTAAAGACTTTCTCCTCTCCCTTTCGGCAGCCGTAATAGGTCCACGGATGGTCCCAATTTGCATGGGTTCTTCCGATGAAGACAAACTTTTTTGAAGCGAATGGGACTGATCCAACTGAAATCGTGTTGTTCCTTTCCCTTTCTTCCTTTCATATGCCCTTTCATGCATGCGATAGTCAATTTGCATGGCTAGGGTGATCATGTCGGCTAGATTAGCAGGACGAGAAACTTTAGAGACTTCATCTTTAAGTTCGTCTGTAAGACCTCTCCGAAATAATGTAAGTAGACCTTCATCTGGCCATCCTAGTTCAGAGGAGAGTTGTTTGAACTGTGTGATGTACCAGAGTAATTCTTTGTTTCCTTGTTTGAGATCTAAAAGGCGTTCTTGTGTGGCAACTGTTATCTCCTTTCTTCCGAACATGGTTTTGAGGCTATTAGTAAAGGCAGCGTAAGAATCGAGAATTGCATTGTTGGACGTAACTAGAGGGGTTGCCCAAGCCAAGGCTGGTCCCGAAAGACGTGACATCAAATATCCAACCTTATCTTTGTCGGTCGGAAAAAAGCGAGACTTAAATGTAAACAAGACGGTACAACTGTCAAGGAATTCCTTTAATTTGTAGGGATCCCCGTCGTACATAAGGGAATGCACAGAGGACGGAGGGGTATCGGAAAACACTCTGTCTACACGATTACGTAGTTGAGCATTGTCTTGTTTCAGGGATTGGACTTCTAACGACATGGCCTGCATGGCTGCCATTAACTGCTGCATTTGTTGTTCCATTTGGAATAACAATCGCCAAGAGCGATACCGATAGTATCTTTTTTAAGGCGTCGCTTACTGTCACGGCTGTCAATTTCACAATGAGTGTAAATGGTAAATTTGGCACACAGAGGTACTAAGCCATCCGCTCACCTTGGCGATTGTAGACTCCAACCGGAAGACTCAAAGCAGATAGGAAGATTACCCTGAATAAATCCTGACACCTCCGCCCGAGGTAAAGTAACCCGGGTGAGGAAGCAGGATTCCCAGGGAAACCCTCTAATGGGAAGAAAACCCTGGACGACTTCCAAGCACGGTGGTCCAGTTGACGGCAGTGGATAGGACAGCTCCGGCAGGAACCCTCAATGGTAACCTCAGAAATCTGATCTGTCGATTTGAACAAGGGAAGAAGCAGAGGAAAGTTTAGAGGAGAGCGCCAGGTAAGAAAAGAAATAAAGAGGTAATGGAAAGCTTCTCACCATCCGAAGATGGATTAGGAGTGATATTCGGAGCTTAATGGAGTAGGAGAGCTTCGGGAGAATCTAGATCGGGATAAATGGGAATAAGACACTGCGGTAGAGGTACGAGAGCCCCTAAAGAGCGGGAGACTTACTCAGCTGGAAGGGAGGCAGAGACGGGAATCAAATGAGAGTAATCCGTGGAACCGAAGGCGAGCGGGATGAACGGGGATGGAGAAACCGGGGAGAACACTCTACAGAGGATCGAAAAAGACAGGTAAATCAGAATTGTTAGTTTGAAGAGAAAACAAGTGAGTTAGGAGAGAGAGATTCAGTAGCGAACTCACGGAGCGCCAAAGGCAGAAGCGACGCAAATTGCCGGTCGCTTGGTTTCCGTATAAAGGGTCACATGATCTCCATGCCACACGTGATCGTCTGTTCGCACGGTATGGGAGCGTGCAACAACTAGACCGCTGCTAGTCGGATGAGGAGAAAGGGAAACCACCCGCCTAGCGGGATGAGTAATCAAGGCACCACACAGACGGGTTCGAGCCCATATAGACCACTTGCGATGAGGTGTAACACATGTCGTTCTTTAATATAACAGTTGGAATAATATGAGTATCGCAATGCTCTCAGTAGGCCTCAACTTTTAAATTATGTCATTTAAAAATTGACAAGTTAGTGTTTTTATTCGTGACAAATGCAAAGTGCTTGGCTTCACTTTAGATTTCTGGATCACAGTCTCATGTTGCATAAAGATCATGTACATTCTGCTGTCTGTCTCTTTAAGTAGAACATGTAGCTTTCCATGTATTCAGGAAAAACAGCATTTTCAGCCACATTTGTCTTTTGCCATGCATTGGGCACATCCAGCACTTTTAAGTTTTCAGGCACATTTTCCTTTACTTGAGCACCTGTTCATTTGGGTTAAGCTGAAAGAGGCCCATTTTTGTTCATGTCCTAGGCCTTAAGTCAGAAAAATAAGTGTTTTGGGTCTGGCCTGCGTTTTTCAATGGATAGCACCAGTTAGCTTCACTCTTAAATACTGGCCTGGCCTAGTCTTTTTATTTCTGAATTTCAGGGGCTATTTTCTACCCCACAGCACTCTAATGTGTTTTGTATTTAAAAATGAGGTTGCTATGTTATTGCCTAAATTGTTTAATTAATGTTGGCGTCGACCAAGTACAAAGTGAGAAACTACTTGATCATCCAATTTATTTGTAACATGAAATTATATAAATGTTCATTTTATATCCTATCCGGATTAGATGTGCAATTGATTTTCTTTGTTTTGTAGTTCTATTTACTAATTACTGCTGAGTGAGCTCAATGTTAGGTACTCAAGACACATTTCTCTCCACCAAAACATTGCATGAGTGTTTGCAGCTGCTGTTGTGTGTATAGTATTGCTAATTGTGTATTATGCTCATGAGTGGCGATCCTGTCTGATGTCATTATTTCAAATCCTACTTGATCTACAATAATAATTCTACTTAATTTATCTCCATCTGTTATCATGCTTTATTATTATTATTATTATTATAATTATATATATATTTTTTTATATTGCGCAGTTCTCTGCCGTAGTGTTCTTAAAGCACGTATATTCAGTCCCAGGCAGAAAATGCAGGCCCCTAGTCTGGCAGAAGGCATTGACCGGAAAATAATGGGATATAAGAGAGAGATAGTAGAGTTTTTTGTGGCCAGAAAGGTGTGTATTTAAAACAGGGAAAGGTTGTGTATGTGAGTGCTCGAAGTATGGAGTTGAGGTGTGGTAAGTGCACATGTAAGGTTTCTGTGCGTGAGGGCCTCGCGATGTGTATCTTGTGGGCAAGATTTGAGAAGGTCATGCTAGTTGGGCTGCCCAAAGACCTGCAATACCAGTGAGATGCCAATGCCGAGCGTATATGTTGATGGTGTGAAGAAAATTGAAATATGTAGATAAGAATAAGCAAAAAGAAGGCTGGCGTACGGAAGTAAGAGGATGTCAGCAAATATGGAAATAGTTCAAGAGTTGTATACATATTGTAAGAGGCAGCAAAGTATATAATAATAGCAGACCTCAAATCCGATGGATAAACAACTCTCCATACCCGGCTGGTGGCTTGCAACTTGAAATCTTTACCCCTGATAATAGTGACCATTAATGCACTACTCACCATTAAGACATTTGATTCTTTGCTCCCCAATGGCAACACGTCCCCAAAAACGTGTCCCTCTTTCAATCCCCTTCAAAATAATGAAGGTGCGAAAACTAAGTGATTGAAAGGAGTTCATTATAGCAAAGCAGCAGGGCATGATTAAGAACCTAGATGGAAGCACTCTGAATTGCGCTCTTTTTGGACAAGTGCTATTGGTCCTTTTCTAAAATATCCCAAAACGAGTCTACTCTCGTCTGCATTCCCTCAGCTCTCTCCTCAAAAACACAAATGTAGGATTCCCAAAGCAGAAGAACAGACTGCAGGAATTAACTTGCACATTACTGAACCAACCTTATAAGCAAAGAGAAGTCATTAACAAAGCAGTAAAACAGAACAGAGGAAAATTCGTAACGGAGTTGTGCTCAAGGATCGTTTCTGTTACCTTAGAGTCGGGGTTCCGCTGACCACACACTATTGGCACGCTCCCTGTTCCTCACACTCAGGGTGCTTGCTGCTTGCCTTCCACCTCTGTGTCCCGTTAGCCTTCATTTGGGACTCCAAATACGCATGTCCCCTCTCTCTGTGAGAGAAACTAGCTGCTCTCTCTGAATACTAATGCTCTCTCATTCCCTGCTGCTGCCCCCCGCTCTCTAAGGGTGGCACCCACCAACTCTCAATACTCTAGCCGACGCTTTTTCTTTAGGTGCTGCTGTCTCCTCGCTCTAAATTCTGCTTACCGGACACTCTGGGTGCTTCAGGGGGCCTCCTTGCTCTACGAGTGCTGGTGCCCCTCCAGCTTTGGGTGCTTTAGATGGTCAACATTTCTAATAATGTGTGAGTTCATTTTTGTTAATCCTGCCCGATGGTCATTATTGGCCAACCTGCCTAATCTGATTTTTTTCGATGTTAACGGTCATTTTTAATATTATTCCTGTCAGATTGTCATACTTACTCTTCAGATAAGAGAAGATGGTAAGAACCAGAGAGAGAGAGAGAGAGAAGAGAGAGAGAGAGAGAGAGAGAGAGAGAGAGAGAGAGAGAGGGAGAGAGAGAGAGAGAGAGAGAGTGCGTGTGTGTGCGTGCGTGTGGGCGTGCGAGCGTGCGCGTGCGCGTGTGTGTGTGTGTGTGAGAGAGAGAGAACTTTCATTTTATAAGGGTAACAGAAATTCACCCTAGCATGGGGGCGTGAAGGGGGAATCATGTTGAATTTGATTGGTGGGTCATCAACACAAGTAGGTGAGAACAGATAGCAGAAGGAAATGTGAGGGGACGGATACAAGGTCAGCAAAACTATCTTTTCCCTTGAAGACAGGCCATCTGGGTATTCAATGCCCCTGAGTAACACATGCTTTTAGAGGTATGCCCTGAGAGATAACAGAGAGAGAATCATAGGACATTTTTCTCACCATTCTCTTTAGGGTCCATCCTGAATGTTTACAGTACCAAATCATTGTCTGTACTCTATTTCTCACATTTGCTCACCTCGTTTGCCTTTTTTGCGACAGTTGTTTCTGATTGGCTAAACTACCACTGCCCAGAGATAGCCTCAGTGTTCAGGCTTTGTCAGCTAGATTGCTTAGGGGGTATTTGAGAAAGAATCAAGGCTTTTGGAGGTGTGAGCGTTAGGTATTACTTCACTGTGAATGGAATCTGCTGGCGGCATTCACTCCTATTCCCTGTCTTTGCAAGTTCTCTGAGTTTAGCATCTCTATGATGTCTTTCCTTCCCACTCTCTTCATCCTATACCCCCATGAAACTGAATTGAATGTCCAGATCTACTGTGCATTCCTGATATATGGTCAGGGCTTTAAATGGAAATATACAAGTACAGGTACTCACTTTCGCAGAGTGCCTGTTTACTGTTGAGGAGTGCCGGTACTATGTCTTCCAAATAAAAGAAGTGCAGGTACTGAGGACCGGCAAGTACCTGCCCATTTAAAGCACTGTACATGGTGTGCCAGATCACTCTGTGTGGGGCTTAAAGTAGAATCGCTGCAATTTGTCCAAGACAGACGTAGTCCCTATAGAGACAAGTAAAGGATGTAATGATGTTCTTTCCTGTGTGTTTTAGCAGGAAATGTTGCTGCCTCCTTTGCTGTATCTTTTCTTTGACGCATGATGCCCTGTGAGGAAGGCGAATCGCATGAAACACTGGCAGTGGCACGTGGACAGTTACTGGGAGGACGTTTCTCTTAATGCCCCTAAGGTACCTACCTGCACATTCACTGTGCAAACCCCTTTTAGGTAATCCTAAAGCAAAACTCCATAAAAATGCTAACAAAAAGAACTAGTACCTTTTTCTTTTTATACATCTTTGATCATAAAAAGGTTATGAAAGGGGTCTTTTTTTATAAAGAAAAATAATACACGGGTTAAGAGTGTTACCAAAAATGTTTGATATATACACTGTAATACTTGGCATGCTGGGTAAGCTTTGAATCGCACGCTGACTGCCCAAGCGCAATGCATCGGATTGTCATATATTTTCTTATGCCCTTTGTTCTAATTGTTAGGCTAATTCTTAATATTTCGTGCCACCTATTCTATAAGTACCCTCTCTTGCGTATGAATATATCCATTAGTATGCATACTCACTCAAGCCATAATTTTACGACTTTTAGTAAAAAGTATTAAGTCTTCCCCTCATCATCCATCTGCTACATCCGCTCTGCTTGTCGGCAACAACTCACAGGCGCTCCTCCTCGCTTGTGCGGCTTTATCCTGGTCACAGCCCACTCCCCGTCATTTTCCCTGTAGTTGTTGGCTAAGGTGGCAGATCGCATTGCTGTTGTCAAGTGCGTTGCATAGCTGTTGTCGAATGTGCGTAACTGCTGAGCTGGCTGCCTATGAGCAGTGGTCGAAGTAGGCCGGGAGTGGTGTTCCTCTACTTTGTTTAGTTAAGTTTTACTGTTCCTATACTTTTATTTTAAAAAGAAACCGTTTCGGAAGTAGAAACTTGCTCTTTCAGTGCACTGCACTGCAGGCGCATGTGTTTGGCAGTTTGTATTGTGTGTTGGAGAGTGCGTGGAGATGGGGTTTGTGGGGAGATTGGTAATCCTGTAGGGAACATGGTTCCACTACTTCTGTTTGTACACTTCCACCACTGCCTATGAGAGCATACAGGCTCCACTTCACATAGCTGGAAAGAATGTTCCCACAACAGACAGCGGTAAGGCCGGGGACAATCTTTTCAGGGGTACGGCAATGGAGGCTGTGGTGACAGGATGTAGGAGGGTGTTACTTGGCACAGAAGACGTGGAGTAGGGTCCCTAGAAACAATAACAAAGTGGGCAGGACAGTGGCAGGCTTATGGCCACTAAGGAGCAGCTCTTGTGCCAGTCTGTCCCGCGGAGGCGAAGAAAAAGGAGCAGAGCCTTACTCGTGGGGCTAGCTAGCAAAGGAATGGGAGGTGAAAAGAGCAGCCCTATCTCAGGCCAGCCGTGTAAAGAAATACACACTGAACAGAACCTCAGCTCAAGGGGTCAGCCAATGAAAAGAGAAGTGCAGGACTGGCTCATATGGCCGGCAAGCAAGGGACAGAAGAGGGGACATCAAAGGGTCAGCGGTAACTGAGAGCAGCGTATATTATACACCAGGATAACTAGTAAACCTAAGATAAGATAAAAGAACATACCCTAGGAAGGCTCACTGAGGCATGCTATGATCTATGGATGTCCCACTCAGACTTTAGCAAAGGGAATGGAATTATTTGCTAGTGTACCCTCTGGAGTGAGAAAGCACTCCAACATAACTTCTTAGCATCTTGCTTTGGCCAGGCGAACCTTCACTGTAAGTATCTATGATGTTCAATGATTTTGCAGATCGTGCATTTCTTACTTGATGCATTTAACAAGGTTGATGTTTATGATTTAGAGAGTAATTGTGATTACAACTCTCACTGGAAATGTAGAACTTGCATGGGTGGCTGCTAGGTGGCACTGTGGCATGTGTGTGTTACATTACTGGTATAGGGTTTTTTTTTCTTGAATTTTCTAAAGCACCATAGTCTAGACCACAGACATTTCCCCGTCAGGATGTGGATGTTTGTATCTTTTGGTGCTGCCTATCTTGGGGTGATAAATCTATGCATAAAATATCACTGCCCTATAAGATAAAGACATGATCTAAAATTGAGCTAACAATGGAAGCTTGTTTAGCTAATTTGCATACCCACCATTCATTGCTTTGTGGCTCTGAACTGAATGTGAACTTCCAGGGATGGCTACTAGGTAGTGTTGTGAGACATGTGGCTTGTTAAATGAAATTGTCTAGTCTACTCTTATATTGCAGGTGTAATGTTTTTCCTGCTTGTATTAAACCCAACATAATAATGGTGTTTCATGAACATGCCCCAATGCTCTTATCACAAGGGTTCCAGACGATACCATCCTGAAAATGTCCAATCAGGTTGAAATGTGTATTTGCTTGGCTACGTCTCTGAATGATGTCTGAGTTGGGGTGATAAAATATGAATAACATAGTTCTTCCCTATGAGATGATGACACCTTTGTCACCTGAAGCTGATTTGCCTACACTCGATGCTTTGTGGCTCTGAACTGAAGGTGCACTTCCAGGAATGGTTACTAGGTGGCCCTGTGGTATGTGCAGCTTAACAGAAATGGTCTATCCTACTCTGTAAAGATTGGGTGAGGCCCAGTAGGCTTGTGTTTAGTTTTGCAAATATTTGCTATAATTTTTAAAGAGACCACGTAAATGTTATCCCTTTACGAACTGTGATAAATCCATGTTCCCAGTTGACTAGAAAGACTGAGAGCTGATTATAATGGAATGACTATTTCATGCATTTCATATGTTGGGCTCCTGGTGTCTTTGCACTTTTTTTCCTTAACGGACATACAATCTCAACGCACACATTTGCTTGATTCATTATGAATTTCAGTATGCAGACGGCGGCGGTGCGTGGTATAAATCCCAGTTACATAACATAAAATATGCATGAACAAAAAAGTCTCTGCATTCGCCTAATAAGGCAATTCAAGCACTACAAAGGATGTTCCCAGTTAGCAAATCTTATAACAACGCAAAGCCATCAATAAGCCACGGCTTCGTACCTGCGGTTAACTTTCTGCGACAGGAAGTTACACCGTACAGCATACCGCTGACAGGATGCTTTCTGTATACATTATATGAAGAGCTAGTTTGGGAAGTGAGAAATCTATTTTTATGGCGACCTCCATGCTGTGAATGATGGCCTTGGAGATGCTCCTGCAGTCAGCATCAAAAGGGGACTTTTCTCTAGTCTCTCGACTCCGCGAAAGTGACTCTCATTTCAAGGTGTTGGATACATTTGGAATAACAGAAAGTAAGCAACTATGACTTTACCAAAAAAAGGTGCAAACCACCCCACCCTCTACTTGAATGGTCATTCCAAAACAAAAATTCAAGTGTCCTTGAGGGTGATCTGTTATGTTGTGTTACTAGACCTTACACCATGCAATGCTGCCATTTGCATGGACTCTAGGTACTCTGGCGGATCTGAAAGAGATTGGGGTGGGTTTGTTAGCGGCGAGAGAGAGAGAAAATGAGAGATAGCTTAATGGGATTCCAAATAGTTTCATGAGTTGCAAATCTTACTCATGTGGTCAAAACAATTCATGTAGTTTTGTTACATTTCATGTGTAAAGAGCTGCCATATGGTATGGACTTGGAGGGCTGTATGCTATCCAGCGGTGAATCGCTACATCCGCTGTGGGATGCCAGCGGACAGAAATCTGACATTGCATCACATGAAAAACAACACATTGCATGGTACAACATAGTAACAAAATACAGAAGCATTTGCAGTGAAGACTGAGACATTAACACTAGCTTTGAAAACTGTTTGCGATGTGTGGTATTGTGACATGCTGTGCGTTCAGGTAAGTCAGCTGTGTGTGGAGTCAGAATGACGTTGTCAGTATCTATATGACACTGGTCAACGGAGAGTTCTCCTTGAAAAATCAGTGGATATTGTTTCTGGCTATCCCAGTAAAACGAGTCATAGTTGTGGGCTCTGCATTAATAAGAATATATTATATAGGAATATAATACATGGCAGCCTGCAACACCCGCAAAAAAATCTGCAAATAATGTTGCCGTTACAGACTAGTTGTGACATCATTACTAACCAGTAATACGTAAACAACATCACTATTACTCTGTAATGAGTTTATTACACTTCAGTTTTGATGTCACGATTCCTGCTACTTCAGCCAGCACAGAACAGAATTCCAGCTGCCACTGCAACACTTAATTAAAGCTGCGACAAAGCTTTTCAAATTCCTTATGTCTGAAATAGCTTTCTGCTTAACAGCCAAAAACTGATAAGGAACTCTTTATGGTAGTATATGCATGTTGTGCGTGGAGTTTAACACGTGAGAGCAAGAATCTACATGTTATTACTTATTTTAAAGCACAAAACGCAAACGTCTTTACATCCATTTTATGAAACTGCTTAAACTATTTTTCTGCAAAACAGATGTTGCATATTAGCTTTATTTAATCCAGATTCTACATTTATTTTATGTTTCGACAAAATGGAGATGTTTTGTTTCATTACAATAAACAATAAGCTACGTATTGAAGGGGATGAAAGTGTGTGGCATTGTATTATAAGGAATAAAATATTCCCTGCTGTATGTAAAAAAGGATATTGCAAGTCACCACTGAGTTCCGCGACATTATAGAGTAACTTGTCCTTTGATTTTGTTCCTTTTTTTGGTAAGGGAACTCCTCAGTTACTTGCAAAATGCTTGTAATGTACAGTAGGGGGTATGTTATCCCATATATAATTAAACGGCTACTACAAACAATTTGGAAATGTGGGTAGTCATGATGAAATCATTTATTAAGCATTCATCCTAACCTAATTTTCATATTTCATCTGGAATCCGGGGCAGGGAAATAAGGTAATATTATCTCAAATTTACATTGGGGGGAAAAATTAGGGAGCTAACGTTTTTCTTTTTTCATTTCCCCATATATAGAAATTGTGAATTGTACACATTTTGCAAAAGGACAACAATTAGAAACTATTGCTACTTTTTTCATAGGGACAAGAGAAATTGGGCCTCATCACAAGTACGATGGAACTGTAAAAAGTTACGGAAACATGGCGATAATTCTGTTACTGCTGTCCTACAGGCTTGGTGGTGAGGTGGAGGATTTTCCTCCAGCAAGAAGCTGGAGGTAAATCTGCCCCTTACTGCCAAAAATCATCAAAATCGGTGCAATAACCACTGGCAGTAATTCCCCCAGTGGAATTCCACCAATCTTTCCAATTATTTTGTCGAAATCCACATGGAGTCACAAGAACTCCAAAAAATAGGGATTTACACTGCCTTCCACCACTTGTAATCCTGCAAAAAATTGGCACTACCAAGTGGCGGTAACAGTAAATCCGTTTGGTGGTAAAATGCGGCCCACTGTACTTTACCTTCCATTTTCAAAATTGGAAAAACGTGGAATGTAATTTGCTCACACAGTTTAACTCTAGCAGCACAAATAGCGCAAACCATCTAGCTTCATTTTTCACACTGGTACAAATCATTGTGCAATATGAAACACTATGTTTGGGGAAACACCTGTTTACTTGATCACAATGGTAGGGATCTCAAAAAAGATGTCTAATAGGGGGGATTCATTTTTAAAAATGATTCAATGTCACCTAGCATCATAGTCTTCACAACAGCCCCCTTGAGTAAGCCATCTGCAGGATAAATTCTTAGTCATGTAGCACTGAAAAACGCCTTTCTTAGCAACATTATGCTATTATTTATTTAAAATGTCTGTAAAATGACCAGACCATGACCATGGGTATCCAGTGATAAAGTCACCTGGGAAATGATAGCCAGGGAGGACATTTCACCAAATTTGCACTCCCAAGAAAATCAAGCAGTTTCCCAAAATGTTCTAGGACTGGGGCATATAATAGTAAATAATTTCCATCTTATAATATGTGGGGGAAGGCTTTTAGGGGTTTTAGGGGTACAGGAAAAAAATACGCCTACCGGGTGACATTTTCCCAGGCAACATTATCATGTAGAACCAGACAGACCGTGTCATAGGTACCTAAGAAGTGTAATAAACAAAGATAAACACACAGAAGGCCTGAATTGTAACTCAGGCCCATTATATTTGCACCAACTAAACTGAAACACCATAAAGGGTGGTTTGACAATAGTAAACCTAGAATATGTATACTTTCATATATTTAATGGAAAACAAGACATAAAATGGGTCTTAGACTTTTTACCCTTTTCTTAATAAAAATAAGAGCAGCAACCATGTAAAAAATAAAAAATGTTTATGGCAGGTCCACATCATAAGGAGTTGCACCTAAATAGTTTCAGCAGGGGAGCTTGAGGTGCAAATCTCATGGGTTCAAACAGCATGAGTGTGCAGTGCACCAGATGTGCTTCAGTACGGTTGGAATTTCCTGTCAGTACTCATACAGCACATTCTATACTAGATCCGGGGTGGTATTACAGAAACCTACTAGGCCCCTAGTGAAAAAAAACATATTTCATTTGGAGAAATTTTCCAACAAGCCAATACATGGCCTAGTCCTAGTCCTTTTTACTGGCACAAAAATGCATTGAAAGAATACGTTTTGTGCACTATGGACATTTTGCTCTACTCCTAATGTTGTGTTATATGGCCTTGGCAAATTCCAAAACTTCTTTTTTTTGCATTTAACTCAATCATTCATCACCCATGGTTCTGTCCCTCAGGAAAATTGAGAGTGCACGCTGTGGGCACTAAGCAAAATGGGACATTTTGTGCATTTAAAAAAAAATATTGATCTTTTTTACTTATTGCTCAAGCTGTCAGACTGCTGCCTTGGAGCACTTTGGAATGGAATAACCCGTTAAGAACCCACTCCCAGGGCTGGAACGGGTGTTAACTGCTGGGGCCCGAGTTCAAGCCCACAGTGAAGCAAGGGTGTTTAATGAGGGCCCCAGGACGTTAACACCTGTTCCAGCCCTTGGAACATGTGCTTAATGCTATAAGCACCCGGGGCTAGCAGGAAAGTATTTTCTTTTCATGAGCGGGTCACCTCGTAGTGTCCTGTTCATGGAAAGAAAATACTGTACAAAGATGGCTGCCATGGAATAGGGAAGCACATGCCGCCACAGCAATCCGGTAAGTGGGTATTGTGGATGTGGGGGACAAAATTACTACAGATCGTTGGGGGATGATGGCGGGTGGGGGAATCGGCGATCAGGCGGCTTAGAACGCAGGCTTGGATTGGCTGTTTCAGCCTACATTCTGTGCCACCTGATTATTTGGCACACACTCCAAGGGTGCTAATAAAATATATACCATGCACCAGATGGCCTCGAAAGAGTCATCAAGGTGGGTTGGTGTCCAGAATGAAACCCATGAGATTGCATGGATTATTATCTGAGAATTAATAGAGTCTCAGAAGTTCTCTGAACTCAAGAGGGTTCTGCAGTGTCCATGACTGCAACATGAGAACATTTCAAATCTTAGGTGCCAACACAGTAAAAGAGTGGCCTCCACATCATTGGTATTTAAAACTTTGTGCTGTCAAGAGATCGGCAGATGCTGACCGGAGGTGTCTACACAGCAAATAGCGCTTAAACTGGTTACACAGAAAGAAAGGTTGTTTGTGATAAAAAGCTTTGTGGACCATACAGACAGTTTTCAACTCGATCTGCTTAGCCACTGCAAACAAGTGCAATTCACAAAGGGCGGAAGACATATGATCACCTCTGTCTAAGTGAAAGGGCAGTCTTGCAGCAGCATTCTTGGCTGGGAGGATAGCTCAGGGACAACGTGTTTGTCGTGGAAGCAAGACCTGATCAACACAGGTTTGGATCCCTGCCCTGTGCTGGGAGACTGGTCTCTGCTGTTATAAAAGATTAATTAATAATTCTGAATAAGTTGAAGTTTAAATGTTTTTTCTTAGGTAAACCAATGAATATAGTGTAACAACAGTTAAGCCTACTGAATATAAATGCATTCATAAGTTGAATCCTTGTTGCAAAACTGAAGTAATCCAAAATTATTTTTAATGTTTTCAACTGGAAAAGGCAACTACTCATGAGTTTATTTTTGTGGGTGCTAATATTCAAGTCTGCATCAAGCCAAATACCAAGATTGAGGACCAACTGTGAGGGTGAAGAACAGGGACCCTAAGTCACTGGCCAAAAATGGTTATTCTTTAACAGACTGCCAAAGAAAGAAATATAAGGAGTGATTTGGAGAGCTAAACTGGATGTACAAAACATGATTTTGTTTTTGTGTGCATCAAGCCCCGACATGTTTCAGCCATTGCTTGAAACAATCCATTTGATTGTGATCAGACCATCCCAGTCGAAGGATGATCTGAGTGTCATCAGTGTACATGAAAAAATGCAGATCAGACTCATCTATGAGATCTGCCCGAGGTTTCATATGTAGCTTACATGAAAGCAGGCTCAGTGAGGACCCTTGAGGTACTGAACAGATGACGGGTCTCTGGTTGAGAATAAAGGGGAGGGTGAGCAATAGATTGAATGTACATAGTGAATTGAGATTTAACACAAATCCAAGGTGTGCCTCTTAAACCCAACCTGCATAGACAACCCAGGACGATATTGTGATCCACGATATCAAAGGCCACCGAAAAATCCAGTAAGATAAGGACGCAAATCCCCCCAGAATTTGTACAGGTTCCTAGATCGTCCAGGGCTGCTGTGGTAATTGATTCTGTGCTATGTCCAGGCTGAACCCCAGCTTCTTCATCATGAAGCCAGCCATTACCATCTGCAGAAGCCTGAAGTTGTGATGTCACTTCAGCCTCCATGGGTTTAGCAACATAAGGAAGTTGGGAAATAGCGTGAGAGGTTCCTGCAACAGATGGGTCTAGTGAAGGTTTTTTTTATTAGGAGAGTTAACACTTTCCTGAATGGCTGTTTGAAGAAGGGGAGAGAAAGGGAGCAAGCAGTTCAGGCCTCAATGAACGTTGGAAGGAATCCAAAATGTACGCTTGCTGTGGTGCTTTCTGAATTCAACATCAAGAGGTGGAGTGGCAAGGGATGGGAGCTACATACAGCTTTGCCTCTAACACAAAATTATCTCACCCCAAAATGTGTGTACCTTACCGGGCGGGCAGAGAGAATTTGGGAGGCCAACTATGAGCTTTGGTTGGCAGATTTATAGGACGGCATTCATTTCACTACGTATGGCTTTGAGAATGAAGCAGCTGTTTTGAAGTCTAAACTCTGCTCAAAAAGGATCCCACTTTTCTGGGTGCTGGTGTAAAGCCATCTCAGCTCTGTGATGTGTGCGCCTGTAATAAGTGTTTCCATCCCAATACCGGAACTAAAGGGCTCACAATTACTCTATTCAGCTAATTGTTGGCTTCAACATCCCTCATACTTTTGGGCTGTATATTTGCTACTGCTGAAACATAACATTGGCTTCAAAGTTCATGCTTGACCCACAGAGTCATCTATGGACAAGTCCCCTGCTATCACATCAAAGTGTGGCCACTCCACAGTCCGCTAGACACCTAAATTCTTCTTCCCAATACTCCTGCCATTTAAAACGGTCTCATCATCAAGGGTCCTCTCCCTGAAGTCACCCTTACGCCCACCCCACATGTGTCTCGAACCTCATCGCATGAGGTTCAGGTGAGCTCTGAAGATCCACCTGCTCCTCCTTCCCGGGTCCCTCTTTCTTACATTCTCCTTAGTCCACCCATCCCCCCTCCTATCTTCACCCACCCAAATGGCACTCTTAAGATATTCTTGCAATGGTTATTAGCACTTTACAACAAAGACAAATGCTACCGTACTACTGGGATAGTACTCAAGGCAGGGGACACAGTAAGGTGTTTGGCTGCTTTCCCACTCCCTGCGCTGGAAACCTCGTCCGCTGGCCTGTTGGCCCCCTAAAAATCCCCATCAAATAACCTATATTCCTTTATCCTCGCTGTTAGAACAAATCCTACTGTGTTCGCTTCTAGCTGCTCTGATTATAGCTGATTATAGCTGCAAAGAGGATGTTCACTTTTATTTTAATCTTCTTTGCATCTGCAATTGAAGTCACTTTTTTATTGAAAAAAGAAGACTAATAATAACAATGTGGACTCTTTTTTCAAGCTTGTCCTCCACAAGCTACCAAGCTCATGAAGAAGTCTCACTGTGTCCAGGGAGTCTCTAATTAAAAAAAACTGTGATCCAAATTAATTATCCTCTGTTCTGAAGAGCACAAGAGGCTCGTACTTAGTACAAGTAGGTCAGACCTGGAGTGTCACAACATTATTTGATACACTAGGGGTACATTTCTGAGTGTATGTGTGACCCAGAAACAAGGTGTTCTGGCACGTCTGTGCCCAAGAGTATATTCAAGGTAAAGGCAGCGAGCAACGTTAGCTTATGGTGTTGTTCCCTGTAATTTGCAGTTCCACATTATGTATTGTACACTTCATTGCCTCATCTTCAATCCATCGCAATGCGCCTTTGTGGGTTTGTTTTTTGTTGTTTATTTGAGGTTTTCATAGCGTTTACTTATTCCTTTTTCGGCAAGTTTTATTTTTAGGTAAACATTGGGCCTCATTACGACCCAGGAGGAGGACCATGGTGCTATTAGCACCATAGTCCATGCCGGTGTCCGCCATGGCGGAATGGGGAATTACCACCCCATTCTGAGGTTGGCGGGGGGGTAATTACCCATGCCGCCATGGCCCTTCCCCATTCCCATTTTTTGCCCCATAGGGCTCAATGGGAATGGGGAAGGCACTAAGTACAGTGCCGCAAATTGCGGCACCCCACTTAGCACCAAGGTCCCTTTGTGGGTCCCAACTTTATTGGCTGGTAAAACCAGCCGTTAAGGTCGGGTCCCGCAAAGGGACCTCGTAATTAGGCGCTAATAGGTTAACAGCGCCGCAGCCTTTTACGGCGCCGTTAACCCATTAGCGCCTGGGTCGTAATGAGGCCCATTGAATTTAAGCTTCTGCAACTACACCTGCTGCCTTCTCACGTTATGCCTTTTAAATTAGTGTTTAATTATAAAATCAGTGGATGACGTCGGCTGCCAATGCTTTTATATGGGGAAAAGTCATGCACACCCGGCCAACCATTTTTTGTTACAAGAGGAAGGAGCACACATTGTGCTAGGCATTTTATAGAGTAGTGCAGTCCAATTGGAAGAGTGTGAGAAGGATTTTTATTGTCCAGCGGGTATTGTTGAAAGAGACACGTTTTTAATGTTCTCTGGAACTGGAGGATGGTGGGGCATTTTGAGCTTAAGGCGAGATTGAGTTCCTGAGGGTCAAGGCGTGGCAGAAGAATGAATGCTTGCACGTCTTCTCTTTGCAGTCTTGATCAGACTCCAACCTTTTGATAGTTTTGTTATGTGAGGTGCCAGAGGGATGGAGTTTAGTCTCCAAGTATGTTTGTGCTCCCTTCCAGATTGCTCCCTAAGTGATGCATGCAATTTTGAATATTACTCTGTCAGTCTGAAATTATATTTAGGCAAATGTGCAAAATATAACTGAAAAGTGAATATTCGTCACATACTCAATCGGGCGGATATCAAAAAACAATTTAATATGTGTGACTCGCAAGCATCTGTTATGCTCACAGGGGCGTCAGTCGGATCCGGACGGCTGCGGTCTCCACCAACGTGATGCATAGTGCAGAGATGACTGACTGGACTGGCCCTCCTAATCTTGTCTGCTTGACCCGTAGAAGTATTCTCCTGCAAGTGAAGAGATGGATTTAGCCACCCGTGGATTCAAGTGATGGCACCCCCCACAGTCCTCCCAACTAATCACCTCCGAAGTGCCCTCTCAGCAATCTCACCTTATGTTCTTGAAAGATGAGCTCTCCATCCTGCATGGATTGCAGGGGCGCGTTGATGCCAGTTCCTTCACTGGTTTGAAGGCGTGGGAGAGTTCCGGAGAGTATTGACTCTGCGGTTCCTGGCAAGGTCCAGTAAGTATCAAGTTTATAGAGTTCAATATGTCCGATGTTTCACTCTTGTCCCCCCTTCCTTCCTTGTCTTGCAGCTGAGATCGTGAGAAGATGCTCTCCTGGCAGCTGGTGGCGCTCAGGTAAGAGTCTGTATTACCCGACGCTGTCCTGTAAATGTTGCATGTGTTTAACGTGTTGTTTTCTTTCTCTTTGCAGGTGCTGCACATGAAGATGTGGAGAGTTATAGAATAATGCCTCTGGCGGTAAATCAGGTAAGTCTATGGTGATAAGAGTTATATTTGCTGGTTTTCTCGGCTCACCTTGTTGTTTTCTTTTGTCCCCCAGGTGCCAGAGTTCGGCGAAGAAATGATGGAGGCAGCGCCGCATCGAAGAATGCTGCAAGGACTGGTGAGTATGGCGCGGCGCTGCAGCTGGAGATGCGACGCGTACAGAAATGATGTTCTTTCCAGGTCCGGAGGCGAGATGGATCTGGAATCAGGTGAGGAATTCGAAAATAGTTCGTTTTCTAACCTTGTCCTTTTCTTTCCTCTTTGTTTTAGGAGCTCCAGATTCGAGGCGGGCGTGGCAGAAGACTGGATGCAGACTGCAGGCACGGTGAGCGTTACTCTGCTGGATGCAGAATAACGCGAAGCGTGTGCTGTTGTTCGGGCGTGGTTTAAATAGCCTCCAAATTAGTTCCAGGTAAGAAGTTCCCTAGAACCACGCCCGAGTAAAAAATAGTCCCTGTAATAAAATAGTCCCATCCAGGCCTCACGTTGGCTTGGACTGACTAGCAGCATGGTCTGCATAAGGTAAGTAAAGTCTATGAGCCTGGCGCCTATGGCGCCAGGACTGATTTCTATGATGAGCCTGGCACCTAAGGCGCCAGGACTGAACCCAAACAGCCCCCAGCCGGGGCTGTTGGGATTTTAATAAGTATCTGGATGCCTGCTCCTGGAGCTGATGGGCTTGGTCCTGATGCCCGGGGGTAGGCATCATGACAGCATCATAAGAAAAATGGTTAGAACTAAGTTGCATAAGAGAAAGCTCTGGCACAAAAACAAGGCATAAGACATTCAAGAATGGAAAGCTGACTACCGAACGTAGAAGGGACAAACAAATTAAAAACAGTCAACAAAGTAGGAAGCATTCTAAAAGAATGTCAACATGAACATTAGAAGGCAATATAACCTGAGGAGGGGGGCATTACCTTTTGGGTAATGACCCTGGGGCCGTAGTTAGAAGCCTGAGTGAAGAAAGGGCATTAACGGAGGCCCGGGGGCATTACACGACCGGTAATGCCCCCCTCCGAGGGTTATATTGCCATTAGTACCCTGGCATGTTGTACTGAGGTACTAATTGCAATTTTAAATGAGTCGAGAAACGGCGCTGCAACCGTTTCTCGACTCGAGAAAAAAAAGCAAATAAATGGCCACAAGGGATCGGGGAAAGGGGACTACACATAGTTCCTTAAAAAAAATAAGCAAAGAAAATGGCCGCCATGGAAGGGGTGACGGGACTACACATACCACGTGTTTTCGCACCATATGAGTGTTATCTAATGCTTCCAATCACTGAATGATTAGCTGTCATTTATATCCTATTTAAGGGTACTCAATAATTTATCAACTTCAGAAAGGCAAGGGTGGAGTCGGCCTAGCCAAGAGGACTTGAACATGCGACGTGAATGCAGACTTCAGATGCCTGGGACAAGCACTTAACTCACTAAACCATCTTGCTGGCTGCAGGATAAAATAAACACTTGGCAAGTACTGCCGGAACTACATACAAATAAAGAAAAAGGAAGGAAGGAAGGAAGGAAGAAAGGAAGGAAAGAAGGAAGGAAGGAAGGAAGGAAGGAAGGAAGGAAGGAAGGAAGGAAGGAAGGAAGGAAGGAAGGAAGGAAGGAAGGAAGGAAGGAAGGAAGGAAGGAAGGAAGGAAGGGAGGGAGGGAGGGAGGGAGGGAGGGAGGGAGGGAGGGAGGGAGGAAGGAAGGAAGGAAGGAAGGAAGGAAGGAAGGAAGGAAGGAAGGAAGGAAGGAAGGAAGGAAGGAAGGAAGGAAGGAAGGAAGGAAGGAAGGAAGGAAGGAAGGAAGGAAGGAAGGAAGGAAGGAAGGAAGGAAGGAAGGAAGGAAGGAAGGAAGGAAGGAAGGAAGGAAGGAAGGAAGGAAGGAAGGAAGGAAGGAAGGAAGGAAGGAAGGAAGGAAGGAAGGGTAAATTAGTTTTGAGCACCATTCCTAAGTGGATTCATGCATGAATTACCAGAGCTCCAGCCCATTGCAAAATGGAGGGCCTTGGATTAAAAAACACTAATTCTTCTGCACTTGGGAGAGGAATTCATAAACACAACTGAGGGGAAATAATTGCTTGCTTGCTTTCCTGTGTGAGAATAAATGCACTTCAGCATTCTGGACATGTCGCCCAGTGTTAAGCATCTTGGGTGATGGTAGTAGAAAGGTCCCAATCCCCACAGCTTCTTCAGACACAAGTGATGGAACTGCATTGGTCCACTGCTTTCACTCGCGTCAGAAAAAGCTGTGGGTGATTCCCAGCAGGCATCCAAATGCTCACATCCAGTGTGCACATTCCGAGCCCCTGCATGAACCCCCACACACTTTCGTCATTCCTGGGGTGAGGTGGGCCAATCAATTAATAGTGCACTCCCTATTCACACACGAAATGCGCTAGTCAATGTGTAGGAATGGCGTGCCTTCCACAGAGCCTATTCGGATATAGATCAGGCACGGCTCCAGGAATTTTCATCTATGTGGGCAGGGTTGTGGGG
The DNA here is from genome assembly GCF_040938575.1 of Ambystoma mexicanum. Taxonomy (NCBI): domain Eukaryota; kingdom Metazoa; phylum Chordata; class Amphibia; order Caudata; family Ambystomatidae; genus Ambystoma; species Ambystoma mexicanum. Next base: position 593,888,953 of record NC_090925.1, read on the forward strand.
CTCAATTTCCACAGTTGTGGGTGTAGAGGTATCCTGAACAGCATACGCATGGCATGATAGATTGTGTTTGCATTCAGACTCTGTTAATAGTTACAGAAACAGTATGAGGTCATCAAATCCCTGTCTATCAGTCCAAACCCTGAGATGTTCTGGCAAGGCAGGCTTGGCTTCCAGACAGACAAAGCTACTTTTTATTTAGGTCAGAATCCGACCTGTAAGTACGCATCACAGGAAGAGCTGAAAGTGGTCCGTATTCGCCATCCAAGCCTCAACACTTTCTGTTGCAACCTTGTAGGGCGTAATCATTAAGGATAGTGTAGAGGAGGAGCCAAAAGCCTCTAACGGAAGTCCCACCCCTAAATTGCCCATATGTTGGGAACCGGAAATGGTGACAAGCAAGACACCTGTAATGATGCCAATAACACGAGCAGCCTTTGAAGCAAAGCACCCATTGAAAAAAAACATTCTTTATGTATCCATGAGGAGCTGACAGTCTCTTGGGGAAGATCCCTGAAGAGCGAGAATGATGGACAAAAGAGCAGACTGGTGACGTCACATGACGTACAGGGACCCACTGAGAAAAAGATAACAGAAGAGAAAGTAAAGAGAACATATAGAATTCAGTGATGACGTAAGAATCGAGTAAACGTTCACATGCAATATGAAGATTACACTTGTGAAGAGCACGGAAGAAAATGCAAACCATTTGATAATTGTACAGATTCTGTAATGCAAGTAGACTAAGTAATCATAAAGGCTGGCTATACGTAGCGAATAGATTGTTGTGATGCGCCAAAGGTATATATATATATATGCATAAGAAATCTGGATGATTCTACATTGTGTTTTAGCAAACTGGGACCCATTGAGCAGGAAAGCTGAAAGTGTAGCGCAGTTAATAAAAGTAGCTGACGAGCAAGAAAGAATTCAAGAGGGCTTAGTTGGCCCAGTGTCAAAAGGCCAGTGCAGCGAGAACTGGTTGTCGAACTTCAAGAGATACAATGAATACAAGAGATGGGCCAAGCCCCTGCCAAGGTACATCAAAAAGACAAGGAGCCTCATTACAAGCATGGCGGTCCGGGAACTACGGTACCAGTAAGCATGCCGGTACCATAGTTCCCGGACCGCCATACTATGGGCTCTGCTCGTGGGTGTCGTTTCACCTGGCGGGTGTAATGGCACCTGCGAGCAGAGCACGTCGGATGCACCGGCACAACTCTGTATGTGCTGGTGCATCCGACCTCCCCATCCCCATTCAGCACTATGGGGCAGAATAGGGATAGGGAGGCCCTTGATTCCGGCACCCGCAAATGGGCAATTACCGGGTCCGCCAAGCTCGGCATTACCCGGTTCTTGTCCATTCACGGGTGCCAGAAAAAATGCAACGCGGCAGCTGTGCCCTTAATAAGGGCACGGCTACTGCCAGAGTTGTAATGAGGCCCGATGAGTGCCAAGTTTTATTCGTTTTAAATACAGAGCGGAAGCTCAAAATGTGGTCTGCAGTCACATGACCTAGTTGGAAATAGACTTGGGCAGACGACGCTGAGACGAGAAGATGAGAGCATGCTCACACTCCCTTTTTATTCCCAGGAGTTGTGAGGCTTACAAGGCCATGTTCAAAGGCAAATTGAATGACAGAAAGTAAGAGTGATGATAGATGATGGGCTAATTGGTTGGGGAGGCGTGGTCAAGTCCAACCCACTAACACCTGGAGAATCAGATTGCATGCTGCTAGCAAGTGGAATATTCCAGAAGGGTACAAGCGTGCCAACCCATTATAGAGGGCCATGTATCAAAGAGCCCTATAGTTTGTGAACCAATAATTCATCATGTTTTTTATGACAATGAAGATGACTTGCCCTAGAGGAGGGCTTAGTTTCCGACCTACCAATAGAGACCCAATCACAACCCCACACCCCATAGAAGTGTATGTAGATGTTTCCCATTATCCAACCACAATCCAGTTTAAGTTTTACAGTTTGCCACGTAGTGTGAAAGTCAGTGACGACGGAGTTTTGCTATAAAAGCATGTTTTTTATGTAAATCGTTGAGACCTTGCCATGCGACGTCCATTGATGTCCATTGTACTCCCTGTTTTTGAGAATTCTTAATAAAACAGCGTACCTTTTGCCAACTTCCTGAGTCAATCTTTTTATTGATGTTTCAGTAACATCTGCATCCCCATCCATCTTATAAGAGTGCCACCTCGTCTTAGAAGGCCTACGGGTTCAATTGCCTAGGAGTAGCAGGCAGAGAACCCATTTCTGAGCATGTATAGTGTCACTTAGGAAGACAAACTGAAACCTACACCCATTGGCAAAGGCAACACTTTTGTCTTTTGAGTAGCCATTGCATAGGCATTTGCCAGGAACTGCCAAAAGGGTGCCGGCCACCTGGCAATAAGGTGGTAACAGCTGGAAAAAAGTGCAAGTACCTGTGCATATGCTGTAATGGCCTGGCAAATGCCTGTCTAACATCTATACACAAGCCACAGCTGTTGGCTCTGGGAATGCTTGTTTTAGACAGAACCTCAGTAGATGGATCAGAGCCGTGGACACACATATTGCTTATAGATGAAGTGGCTGACGACACACATTGTCAAAATATTGTATTACACCAGGAGCTCATTTACAGTGGCAATTAAGCCATTAACTCTCAGAAGAATTCTTACAAATAACACTTACGTGCCCTTTACAGCACAAATGGTGGTGTTACTTTGGGATAGACCTAGTTGAAAGAGTTCCCAGGAAGGTATGTTTTTGGCAGGGAGGGCAAGGGAGGGGCAGGTCGTTGGTGGGAATGGCCATAGGGACTAAAACGACCCCGGGAAGACAATGTGTAGGTAATGACCAAATGAGCTCACAGGCTGCGGACGGCTCCTCACATCATTTCTCCCTGCTATTAGTATTCCAATGCAATAGTTTCGTTTTACACCCAATAGCTGAAATTAAAAAAGGAAAGCCACCGGTATTGCTCTGGCTAGCATTCCATGCCATTTTTTCCATATCAGCCCTAGTCCCATCACTAATGTGTCTTACATTGCAGAGGCTACCCCCACCCTGCACAGCACTCCCCTGCTCTCAAGCTAGGTCTGAGCTTTAAACAATACATTTAAATAAAATTAAATAGAGGGGGCATAGCTGAGCAGTGGCTATTTAGCTGCACCTTTTTGGTGCAGAACCAAGACTCATTTGCTGATGGCTAGTCCCCTTCAATAATGTCAGGGCAGGCTAGAGATCTATGGCATGGAATGCTACCCAAAGCAATGATAGTAGTAATTTTTAATTCAGAGCCTTGCATCTATCGCTTTTTGATTTTAATCTCTCCTACAGAATTAAATATTTCTTGGACCAACCTTATTTGTTTCATTTATACTCCAGTAGTTAAAACTTCAGACTATATACTTTGAATGTAATGGGTCAAGGGGCTCAGTCAGTTGGTGCACCTGCTCCAGATTTGTCTGCAAGCTGCAATTCTCAAGTTTGTGCATTGGATGAGCCAGCAAACATTTCCTTCTGAGACTGATACAAAGCATAGCATTGGGGTGGCTCATGCCTTTCTGACTTAAGGTGGGAGCAGCAACCAGAGCTGCTAGTTGGCGTAATTCCTAGGGGAATTCAATAGACAGAGGTGGGAGCAGCAGGGCCCACCACATGCTCTCAATGGTGGAAGAGAGGGGAGAAGAATGTGTGGCAGGTGGCAAACATCATCAACGACCAAGACAAGTGGGCAACACCACCACCCCATGCAGAAGCTGGGTAGAGGATGGAGGCATCAAGGACAAGGCACTGGCTACAGTAACCATGTGGGGTGCTCCTTTCACAAGCGAGATTTAAGCCCCACGCAAGCGCCTCATCTAAAAACATTGTAGTCCACCACTTAGTTCCCCACTGCTGTTTTGCTCCACTGGGATTTGATTCTGGGGGTCCCGACTACTGCGTGTTTCCAAATCTCTTCTGCAAGTAGCTTGCTGTGATTTTGACTTCGGAGCTGCCTGCAGTGATATTTGCACCCACTTTAGGGAGGAACGCAGCTCTCCCGACATTGACTCTGCTCTGAGGTGTACCACTACTAGGAGGGCTGCCTTCTGGTGCCGCCACTGCCATTCCCCTCAATAACATGCTCAAATTCTACTTTCCACCTCGTACTATGCATAATGCCCAAGTAACACACCCACCAAAAAACACCCTTCCAACACACACTAAATCGACGCCTCTACACCTCTACTGCCAACTTGTAGTACACAATTCGAATCAACTCACCCTTGTATTGTGGATACACAAGGCTTTCCATTGGTTACAGATACTTCCAGTGTTTTTGACACAATCCTCCTAGAAACACACCTGGACGCAGAGACTGGTTACTTCCAACATGCACACACAAATGCAACAGAGAAGCTGTGTTGCACTTTCGGTCTATCACTACTAACTAAACCCAATACCCTTCTTTTCGAACTCTCATAGTGCCATGGGGCCATGCAAATGGCAGCAAAGTGCTGTATAAAACCCAATAACATAATTTATTTCACTTTCCTATTAGGGGAGACCCATGGTACACATGGATGGTGCAATGATCAGTCTACGGTGAAATTCAGCCTATGGAATGCATAAGTTATGGGAGGAGGGACAGCTAAGGGGCAACACGTTTGTTTTGGAAACAAGACAATACTCGCAACACAGGTTTGAATCCTGATCCTGTGCTTAGAAACCACTTGCTGATATTTAGAGTGTTATAAATGAAAAATAAAATAAATAAATTATTATTACACATGGAGCCAACACTCTAGTGTAATGACACATGTATGAGTAAGTCGTTTTGGGCAGTGCACACATAGCATAATCTCTTTTCAGTGATCCCAATGTTGGTAGTCAAGAAAATAAGACCAGTTAGGCTGAGTTAATTGTCCAAGACCAGATACATTGGTCAAGTGTGGAGGTCTATTTGTGAGCTCAGGCTTCTGATTGCATATTTTGCAACTCTGTGGGATTCAGTTTACTCCTTTTACCATCGGATCTTTATTTTTGCACCAACATCCAATGCAACGTGTTTGCATAAGAGTCTGGCTAGAGTTATACTAGTATTGTGTATGGGTGCCAATTTGTAGGTTTTCTATGCCAGGGCTCAATCATAAAGCAAACCTATAGCTCGTCGGTATGTGTCTGGATTTTAAAGTAGCGCCTTTTTTTAGACTTGATACGGAAGTGCTCTATGGTTCTCCATCCTGCATTCCCAAATGTTCCAAACATCTATAGGAATGGAAACAAAGGATCACCCCACTGAAAGTGCTGTATAGTTACACTAGTTTTATTTATTTTTAAATATGCAGGAATATAGCGCTCAAGTCAAGACATCTTCTCTCCCTGAGTCTTTCCGACCTGCCTATACCTTCCTCTCTGGGGTCCTGGTCTAAATCTCCTTCCTCATCTTTCTGAACCTCACATATACTCCCTGTATGCTCACTCATGTTAATTGTGCTAATTCCTCCTCCTGCCTGTAAAACATCCTTAGGAAACACCTGGGGCCACTCAAACCTTTCTGGTCTGACTATCTATCAGATCTATCAGGCTCCTTGGTTCCTCTGGCGCCTTTTGGTGTGCTTCAGCCTTCTACTAATTCTCATCAACCACCTCCTTGTTCTTTCCAAGCTCTTCCTTCCTGTCATTAGTCTGCTGCTGTTTCCCAACCCCCTCTTTTCACTATTACCAATCCCCTCCTTGTGCTCTTCACCAACATCCTGCTCCCTGTCCTCCACATCCAGCTTACTAGGCCAATCCTCGTCTTTAATATCTCTCCATATTCCTCCTCCCTACTTCCCAGTAGTCCCTCCAGGTGTGGTTTCCCCATATCCCTGGGTTTCCATCCCAGCCTTCCGGTCTCAATCTAGAATGGGTCCTATGTGGAAAGGCCTTGCCTAGATGCCTTTGTCTCCCTCCTAGCCTCTAAGGTCTTTATCATAAACCAGCTATTTCTGGGCTGGCCTCACTCAGCCTGCTGGACCCCAGCATTCTGGGTCTTTATTCAACCCCAGTTCACCCTTGCCCTGCCTCAACCAGCCTCCTGGATCCCAGCCTACTGGGTCATTATCCACCCACTGTTCTTCCTTGACAGGCCTCACTTTGCCTCCTGAACTCGCCTCAAACTCCCTCTGTGTATTCTCCCTGTTGACCAATCTCTGGCAAACGTTCATCTCCAACTCACTCTGCTTCTACAAAATCTTACTCTCTTTCTCTAAAAGCCCACCAAAACTAGATTGCGCTTCTGGGCGTGTACAGCTTGTGTTCCTTCCTCCTGGGATGGGGTCTACGTGAGGGTCTGCAGCTGTGTCATGGAATTGTTGTGATTGTTGTGTGATTCGGGATGGCTGCTGATAATAGGCACACTGATGCTTTCTTTTCGTTTTAGGGGGCGAAACAAGTGTTTATTTGGCCCCTTTACAGTGACTAGAGAGTACTGCCTGGGAAAGACACACTATGCTAAACTGAGGCTAGTAAATTGTTTGCAAATCTCTTTAATCCTTCGTAGTGTGGAAAGAATGCTTGTCTTTGGTAAAATTGAAACTTTATATCACTTACGAGTGAAAACTCTACCGGTAGACACTGGATTGGTGATACTGTATCATGTACGTTGGAAAGGCTGCAGTAAACAGTTAACTGGCAACACTGTATCCCTCCAAGGAACTCGACGCTCAGAGAACATTCCTCTGAGCCTTTGAAGTGAATTGTTCTCTACCGCAGAATCCACAACAGTAACAACGTAGACTTTAAAAGTATCCTCTTTACAACGCCGATTGAAGATGAATATGTGTGTGTTTTTTTTTCCTCTCAGGACTTTGGGTCTGGCTAGTGCAACCATGGTGCTCTCTAACCTGGGGAGGGGAGTCCATATAGAGTAATACTATGACTGCTTCCGGTCATACAATTGGGAGTAAAGGAGAGTGACCAGCAGGTCCTCTCCATACCACCTCAGGTCCACCATTCAATAGCGCAGGGAGGAACACAGCCCCCTTGGTCATCCCACTAGATGTCCACAGAGTGAGGCAAGGTACTTTGTCATATGACTATTTTAGATGTTCTATTAAATTTCACATGTCATCAGCAACTGTTGCTTTCTTTCTCAAAAAAGGATTGATTGCAACGTGGTCGAGCAGCTTAGTCAATGAATCAGTACCTACTGTTCCTCCATGTTGAATACTGTTGACAGTCCTAAAGTATTAAAGATGGGTGCTCAACCCACATTTGGTAATGCAAGGCTATATTTCAAAACGTTTTGCAAAGAGTGTTCTGCCCCATGTTGGTGCCAGAATCAGACAGTGGTACTTCTCGCCCACTGCATCGCCGCTCTCTGCCCCAACTTTCAGTGCTATGCGGATGATACCCAGCTCATTTTCAGGCTACCCTCAGCCTCCTCTTCTCCTTCCCTCATCTCTGACTGTCTTTCTGCTATCCAGGAATGGTGTGCCGCCAACGACCTCTGCCTTAATGCCAGTAAGACTGAGATTCTACTCATCGGCACTCCCACTCCCTCCTTCCCTGCTGCTCTCTGGCCGGCCTCTCTGGGCCCTCTTCCTGTTCCTACCTGCAAGGCAAAAAACCTCGGGGTCATCTTCGACTCCACACTCTCCTTCTCTCCTCACATATCCGACGTCTCTAAGAAGTCACACTACCAGCTACACCTCCTCAGAGGTATCCTTCCTTTCCTCTCCTTCCCCCAGAAGCTCACTGTCTCTAGAGCCCTGGTTCTCTCGAAGCTGGACTACTGTAACAGCCTCAATCTAAATCTGCCCGCCTCTACTCTCCGCCCTTTGCAACTCATCCAGAACGGGACTGCGAGACTTGTTCTTGGCCTCAAGCCCAGGGACCGTATCTCTCCAGGACTGAAATCACTACACTGGCTCCCAGCGACTGCGAGGATCAAGTTCAAAACCCTCTGCATTGTCCACAAGACTGTCTGGGGCCTTGGGCCAAAATACCTTCAACTCTCTCTTCCTAAATATCTTCATTCTCGAGCTCTTCGCTCATCCGCCTCCAACTCCCTCAGGGTCAGCCGCTTCTCCAAACAACGAGTTTGGGGCAGATTTCTCTCTGCTGCAGGGGCCTCCCTCTGGAACAGCCTTCCTGCCTCCCTGAAACTTGAGGAGAACCATCTCTGGTTCCGGAAGCACCTCAAAACCTTCCTCTTTGCCTCCGCTTTCTCTCCCCCTCTCCCCTGCTAATACTACTGAAACTGCACTGAATCTGCAACTGGGCCACTCACCGTTCTTGGTCCTTGGCCCAGCCACTCTCCCCTGCGCTGCCTCCCCAGCAACCCCTGCACTACGGGACTGTGTCTGTATCCCTACAGCCACCCTTCCCAGCACTTGTCTGCACTTACCACGCACTTGCCACCAGCTGACCCTTGTTATTTATCCTGTATGCTGTATGCTAATAACCCTGTACTGCACTTTCCCCTCTCCCTTTCCCCCATGCACTTTTCCCTTCCCCTCTACCCTTGCGCGATCTGAATGACACCTGGCCTAGTAGGAACGTTGTCTGTCTCCCCTTGTTTCCCCCCCCTGCCTCGTCGCGCCTTAAAACACTTGTGTATAGGCGCGTTACAAATGCCATATCATATCATATCATATCATAAGTATATTCGTTGGGACAGTTGATTCACTGGTTTTGACGTGGTCCTTACATTGCTGGAGTATGAGGCTCTGTAGAAGCTCTATCGCCCGAATGCTCAGTGAGTGGGATGGTTGGGAATGCATAACTTAATGGCTAACACTAAATCTGACCTTGAGGAGATTTCCTTTTCTGTACTTCCATTCTGTCCACATAAACCATCACGCCTCTTAGGCCCTACCAGGGTCCAATCTTCACTAGTGGACGTTGGGGTGCATAGTGATAGAAAAGAGAGCTTTTAATGCAGACATGCATGCAAGGTACCTGTGGCTGATGTGGTAGGAAACACATGGGTCAGAAGATCTAGGGGACCTTTACTTGTTGTGTTCTCTCTGACTATCTTAATGTAATCGACAAAAAAAGATAATTGTCTTCCATATGGTCTGTTCATTGCCTCATAATCATTGTCCGATTACTTCACAAAATCACTGCAGGAATGTGCTTTTGGGTGGTAGTTTCTTCCTGAACACTATGGCTAGGGAAGGTTTCAACAGGGTTCCTTGAAGGTGCTTCCTTCGTATTGCTTGAATTGGTGCGTAGCCACCGGGATAGTATTGGTGAAGCTACTGGGACGAAAACATTGTTTTATGGTAGAACTTGCATATGAGGTTGTAACTTTTGTATCTGCTAGGGTTCGTGCTTTCCTCTAAAAGCTTACTGTCACTATATTATTACTATTACAAGCATTGTTTCTTTACTGGGAGGTAACTTCAGCGCATTTTACAGTACAGCAAGATACGTGCAGACACAATAAAACGTATTGATACAAATAAACAGCCCACGCGAGAGCTAAATCCTAAGTTCCACTTGAAGAAGCATCCCAATGAGCACTGGTCAAAAAAAGAAAGATCACCGAAAAGACTAGGAGCAAAAAAAGACTGACGGTCTCCTGTGTGATCACGGTCAGTAACAGAAACGCGGTGCCGCTAGAACCAAGTACTTATGGGGACCGGGGACATTTAATTGGCAGACTCTGACAGTCTGATGCATGGATTTCATAAAGACATTCGGACGATGGCTCGCTCTACCATTCCGCTCCAAGGAGATCAATCGCTGGATCAGCTCAGCCTTGCCATAATGCAGCCATCATATCCCTAACGTTTGGCAGCGGCATGACTGCTTTTTTTTCTCACTTTTGCAGTCATCTTATTAAAACATCACCCAACAAATACGTCAAAGCGCAGCCACAGTTACGATGACATAGGCAGATCTCCAGCCGCCACTTGAGCCAAGCGCTGTTTCGGCAATAGTGCCATCCCAGCAGATATGAGCCGATGAGTATGATTGCATGGCAAGCATTATCTCCCAGGCAGGGCGTGCAGTGCAGAGCGTTTAAGACAAATGCAGACGGGGAACATCAGGCGGAAACTCACAGGCAAGCGCTGCATATGCAGCCCGGAGATGTTGTGACAGGATCCGGGCAACCGGCATGCCACCGGGAGCATGCCACCTCTTTCTGCATGTTTTCTGCAGTAGACACTGACTACAAGACTAAATGTGACAGCAGATTTGGAATTCAAAGCGACCCAGTCTATGCAACGTCCTGTTTAGCACACAGACCAACAATTCCAACAGCAGTTATCGACACAGTAAGACATACATCCACCTGAGGAAAATCAGCATAGTGTGAAGAAAAATGAGAATTCTAATAGGGGACCTGGAGACACTCATGAGCGAAATGTGAAATGAAAATGGAGGACCTGCAGTAAACCTGTGAAAGCGAGGGATTCATTGGGGGTCATTACGACCCTGGCGTTAAGGGTTTAACGGCGCCGTAAAAGGTGTCGGCGCCGTTAAACCCTTAACGCCTGATTACAAGGTCCCTTTGCGGGACCCGACCTTAATGGCTGGTTTTACCAACCGTTAAAGTAGGGTGCCGCAAAGGGACCTCGGTGCTAATTACGGTACCGCAATTTGCGGTACCGTACTTAGCGCCTTCCCCAGTCCCATTGAGCCCTATGGGGCGAAAATGGGAATGGGGAAGAGCAATGGTGAAATGGGGAAATACCACCCCGCCAACCTTGGAATGGGGCGGTATTTCCCCATTCCACCATGGCGGACTCGTTACAACACTGGCACCAACCATGGTGCTAATAGCGCCATGATTTAGCGCCGGGGTTGTAATGAGGGCCATTGTGTGGCAAAGGTCTGTTAGGAGTCCGTTTCGTTGCTCTGGCTTGTGAGTTCCTTTGCGCGCTTATTACAATTGGCAATGTGTGGCTTCCCAGAGTCAGTTGTAATACTTTTGGTCTAATCTATCACACACCCTCTTATGATTTAACGCAGTAGCCCCTGATCCAAGGAACACCAATTCTCAAACTGTGGGTGCAGCTACAGATGTCCAACCAAGAAAAGCTTCAGAGACGACTGTGGCCAACTTACACTTGGCACACAAACTCGCATGTACAGATGCGTGTCGCGCAAAGGGGAAAGGTATGTTCTTGAAGCAAGAGACATGCTAGTTGAGTGGCACTGCTCTTTCACTACTGATTAGCCTTCTATAGAAACCCTTCTCGTAGTGCAAATCTTTCAACTGAAAGGTACGGACCAATGCTTTCAAGTCGATAGACAGCACAAGTGAGTGTAAGTCAGTGAGCGGCACTAAAAGAATGCATATTTAATGGCTTTGCTGTTTGAGCAAATGGGCACAGAATGCAAAGAACAAGGAGACACAGGCTGTGAAAATACTTTTGCACACGGAGAAAGGGCATTAGTCTATCAGATGGCTGAAACAGCGGGCGAGAATATACATTCTGAGCCTGCTGTTTCAGTCACCCGAGGCCCTTCCCCGGGAGGCACCATTTTCTTCTCTTTTTTGTCTAGGGAGGCAACAGGGAGGCTCTCCCTGTTGCCTCCCCACTCCCTTACGTTACCCAAACCAAACCCAAACCTCTTCCCCACACCCCGCCTCCCTCCCCACTTACTGGCATGACCAGAGTGTTATGCTCCAGTCCCGCGCACCTCCAGATCTGGCTGCCATTGAACTGGAAAAGGGACTTAGCGCCTTTTCCCTACGGCAGTGGCCATCTTGTTTCTTTTTTCTTTTTTTTTTCATAGATTGGTGTCACTTACGGCAGCCAATCTCCAGAGGAAAAAACAGAAAGCCATTGGCACCACAGATGAACCACTAGGTGCGAATGGCTTTCATGCCCTGGCAGGGGACGGACACGGCTGTGAATGACCCACCGCCCTCCTCGAGGCCCAAGCTATAGGCTCGGGCAGGTGAGCTGTTACCGGCCATGTCTGCCATATTCTAGAGATAGATTAAAGGCACAGCATTAGTAATGGAGCTCACACTGCCTAACCTAATTTCAAGATGCTCTCTGAACCTACGGTCGTCTTCTCCATCTTGTCTGAATTAAGCTTATCTCCAGCAAGCTAGCCCCTTCAGTCAAGTGGTGTGTCAGTGGTGTGTCAGGGACTCAAATCCAGTTTCTGTGCTTCCTTAGTACAATACATACATAGATTTGATAACCATCACGATCCTATTCAGGCCTCTAAATCAGTGGCTCAGAGGCAAAGGTCTACGCCCTAAAATTCAAACTGGCTTCAGAAAGTGAATGGGAACTACTTTAAATGGGGTGATTCTTTTGGTTTTAAAAGATAAAATAGGAAAAAATCAGATCTCTCCATGTAACAAAATCTATGTTGCCTTTATAGATTTCTTGAAGACTTGAAGACTTTTGATTTGGTGAACCGAGATTTATTATGGCAAAAATTTGCCCTGCCCTCTTAGCAATTCTTGAGCTACAAACCAGTATACGAATTAGATCGGATTCCAAAGGTTCATTGCCATCTCCAATAAAAATTGTAAAGGGATTGAGACAGGGTTGCATTTTGGCACCCTGCCTCTTCAACTTATATGTATCAGATCTACAAGAGGTCCTTTCAGGAGTGGCACTTAGTCCTCCAAAAGTGAGTGGACAACCACAAAATTGACTGGCATACGCTGATGACGTTTCCCTCTTCGATAACACTCCAGTCGATTTATGTTTGTTAACTAGGAGGAGTAACCATGAGAAAGTAAATGACCTACTTATAAACCAAAGAAAATGCCAAGTTATTCAATTCTCACATCCCAATGAAAAAAAGTCAAGTTGAGATGGCTGATTGACGATATTGAGTTTGAAGTGTTAAAGGAAGTGATTTACTTGGGTTTCTATTTTTCAAATAGGTCAAGTAGGGATGACGTCATTACTCGTTTGCTAACCAAGAGTGATCAATTAAGGTACCAAATGAAGAAAATATATGCAAAATATTACACGTTTTTGATAAAGCTGTTACTATGTATTAAGTGGGAAAAGTCATCCCCAAGATTTTATATGATATAAAAATTAGCACTTTGGCTTCAACAATTCCATGGACGGAAATTGAAGTCTAAGTGTGGAAAAATGTACTTAATTTGCCTCTTTCAGCTCCAATGCCTTTGATCCAATATAAACTAAGTATATCATCACTAGAATATTGATTTCAATGGAGCGTTATCACTTTAATTGGCAAAGTCTTTTTTTCTGGAATAGAATACCCTATTTGAAGATCTATCTAGAGAGTTGGGTTCTAAGTGTGCAGCCTGGATCTTGAGATCTACACGGATAGGATTTTGGAACTAAGTGGGAAACAGCGAGTTGATGTGAGTACTGATCCAGAAGGTGTTAAAAAAAGAATAAAAGAAGCAGACTGTATCAAAACAATAACAAGAATGAGGAGTTATAAAATATTCTCCACATATTCAATAATAGATAAGCCGCTGGGATCTCTCCCAAAGTATCTTCTTTATTCGACCTGCGTGAGAGTAAGATCTCAATTTTTGCGCTTTCATTTAAATCGTTTACCAACGGGCGAAGTCCTATCAATACAGACAAAAGAAGAAATGTGGATATTGTGATTAGTCGATATAGTACAGTATTGGGTTCAATCGAAAATCTCAGACATATATTGCTGAATGTCCTGCTTTAAAAGACCTGAGAACACAATACTTAAGTCGCTTCTTTATGATCAGTAGTGTGGTTAGTCCATAGGAAGTCCGGTATGGAATGAACAAGGGTAACTAGTTCTTTTTAACCAATGAGATTATTAGAATGTTAGATGAACTATGTATTACACAAAAATAGTGAGATTGTTTTAAAAAATGTTTTATTGATCTTTAAATGTGTAGTTGTATTATAGCTTTGTTATAGTGAAAATGTGTTTTATTAATTGTAATTTTTATATCTTCTGTAAATCGCATGAATGCTTATTTATATGTGTAAAAGATCAGTGTATTGATCAACGCACAATACCATTTTTTTAAAAATATATATATTTGTCTTTTTCATTTCAACTTTCCCCCTTTCCATTTCCATTCCTATTTTTGTGTGTGTGTGTATATGTGTGTATGTGTGCGTGTGCGGGTTTCTTTGACGAGAAACATGCACTAAGAAATTACCACTGTAAAAACAGTAATCTCACTGATCGCTTAAGACAGTGATTAAATTGATTATAGTACAGCCATTGTCCTGCACACATTGCAGTGTACATTCTGTTCCATGACCATCTCTAAAGCAATATTGTCTACCTTCAAGAACCCTATCCTCCAAATCATATGGTAAAATGTATCTTGGGATGTGATCAAATGTAATCCCAGCATGCCTTGTGACCTAATTTCTCTGTTCTTTACAAAGTTCTCCACGGACCAACAGGTGTAGGCCCATGGTATAAAACCAACCCCAATAAAATACAAATAACTTAAACTAATCTGTGCATATACCACCTTTTGTAGCACTTTGCATATAAAAGGTAAATTAGAAAATTGGATTATGGTTGATGAGCACACACCATAAAAAACGGCTTTGTTCATAGGGGGGGCACAGTGCCTGTTTCAAGGACACAAGGGCATCCCTGTTGAAAGATATGTGAATGATTGCCATGAGGCCACTGCCCCAAAGGTCTCCCAAAGGAGCAATGAGAGGTTTTAGGACTTAGACCAGGCTGGATTCGTCCAGTGCAGGGTTTTTATATTTTTTATTTTTATTTGTATTTGGTTAAAATTAAACCTTTTCAAAATTTCACATTTACTTTATCATAAAATTGATTTCATACAAAAAACATTAAAACAGTATTAAACATTTTTAAACATTATTAAACATCTTTACCTTCATAAAATGTTACACATTACCCCATACATGCATAAAATATAGAATGAAACACCTAAAAACCCATTGCAACAACTTATAATTTATACTCTGGGGTAAAAAACCTCTTGAAAAGTACCTTTATGAAGATAGGCTAATTTCCTCTTGGCTTTCATATCGTGCCAGTTCTTTTTCCACGATCAATAAGAAATTACCTAAGGCTAAAATTAATGGGTAATATGTCCCATAGAAATTCAGTGCAATCAGCAAAATCCGTGCTAACAAATTTCATCAATAGAAGCGTGTGCGAGTTTTTAAAATATTGACACTCTAGCACCAAATGTTTCAGGGTTTCATAAGGTTCCAAACACAAAGGAAACCTGCATTCCATAGATTGCATACAGTCAGTAAACCCTGCCCAGTGATGACAACGTTCTTTGGTATAGATTCATCCTAAAACGCATGAATAAGCTTCTGATAGTGGAACAGGGAAATTAGGCAACATAAGGATTACATGGTACATGTTTCCGTAAGAATTTAGCATATTCTGAATATGAGGAATAGAGTTTCAATTGATCTATAGTTCATATCCATTCTTCTTCAAAGAATTACTTTGTAGCAAAGCTAGATCGAAAGCATAAATCATCATGTGATAGATACCCCAAGTCTGTCTAAAATCACTTGCATGCAAGCTTTAAATGCGTTAATGGAACCCACTGATTTTTCTTCCATCAGTGCTTACAGATCTTTGTATAAGCAGTTACTTGGAGCTTTCAAAAACTTTGCATAGAGTGACAGCGAACGCCATGTCACTCTGCAAGATAATGATATGAGACTCAGCTCATGCCTAATCACACAATTCGGAATTGACAATGATATACAAAGAGCTCCTTTGAGTAGACGACCTTGCAGAGAGTCCAAGTAGGTACTTAAGTCAAAAGGACATATATCCAAAATGTAGATAATTGCAGCTTGTACTTTCATCGTTACAAAATCACATAAAGGGATAAGTGAAAACTGACAGTATTTGGTAAAATATAGCTTGATTTGGCTTGCTAATGGGCAGGCTTTCTGGTTTAGCCTTTCTTTCTAGATGGAAATAGAAGAGTTACTACTTAGATTGTATCCAAGGTACAGAATCTCGGATTGTAGTTGAACCACAAGATTACCAATTCGCCATATGTATGATTTTATTTTTCTGCCTGCATGGAGAATTAGGATACTTGTTTTGCTTACATTGGGGATAAGGTTTACATTATAAGCATATTTTTCAAATGCAGATAATTTAGCCTGAAGGCCTGCTGAGGTTGTGTCCATTATAAGCAAATCATCAGCTAATGCTAGCCAATGTAGTTCAACCGAGCCCATTCTTACTGGGTACACCCCAAGCTCCTTCCACACCTGTTCCAAATCACAAAGATAAAGGTTAAAAAGTCGCCAAGTTGCAACCTTGTTTCAGGCCAATATGAGTTTTGATAGCTTCCGTAATAGCACCTTCTCTTGAAAGCTTTACCTTATAGGCAGTGTTGTAATGCAACCTTATTAACCAGAAAGTTATTTCCGAAGGAATACCCAGTGGGAGTAATTTAGAACATAGTAATTTTCTTACCACACAGTCAAATGCAGAGGAAAGATCAATGCTTGCAATATATACAGGTTGCCCACCTTTCTTTTTTGTGTTGGCAATAATGTGGAACATCAGAGATGCATTCAGAGATGTGCCCATCTCCTTCCTGAATCCAATCTGGGCTTTCGCAAGGATATTATTGCTTGCAGTGTATTTTTCATGTTCATGCAATAATAGACTCGCAAAGATCTTAGCGCTTGTATCGATCAGAGAGATGGGACGATAATTGCAGGGATCCATTGCTATACCTTTTTTGTATATTGGAACCATTTTTGACGTACCCCACTGTTCAGGTATATTACCGGTTTTCATAATTATATCAATCTTGATCTTAAGTATGGTTGCACATACAACCAGTTCGGATTTATACATACATGATGGAATACCATCCAGACCCGGAGAATTAGAGTGAGATAGTTTATGAATTGCCCAATGTCCTCCTCAGACTAATTGAAAAAGTCCCAGTTCACTGAATGATTCAACACAAACGCATTTGATCTGAGACGAGCAGGAATAGAGAATTTCTCTGATATATAGGAGACCCATATATGCTCAGGTATTATGTTCACATTGAAAGCTACTTTGGCAGGAGAGGTGTTGCCTATAATGAATCATGCATACACAATTTCATACAATTTCGCAGTTAAGCTCATTGGACTTCACCTTCCGTAGAATTCTCAATTTGTTTTTATACAGTAGCAAGATTCGATTTTTAGCATGTTTGCACTAAGCAGGATTTGAGATTACATTTTTGATAGTGCGGACATCTTTATTTTTTTTGCGTTTTAAGATCTGTGTCTCAGTATCAAATTTATGAGACCAGAGTGGACCTTTTGTCCAGGGTTTAACCTGAATCGATTGTATAACTGCTGCAATAATATCTCCTATAAATCCTTCTATGTCAAATGGTGATACATAAGGACCCCAATGCCGAGATGCGGTAGTGTATTCCGATTTTACTTTCTCTGATATACTCTTACATAAACCTGGATTCCATCTAACTGACGTCTTTGGTCGATTAGTTTCATTTAGCTGAAGCAAATGATTAATGCTATGGCAGTCGTGTAACAGACTCATGTTTAGCTGAATAGGTGCATGATCTCCTGTAATAATGGGATGAATTAACACCGGTGAGGCTAGATGCAACATAAAATTAGAGGTTGCAAAAAAATCAATCATTGATGTGCAGTTACCAAGGCACTGCGTATGCTGGAGACCCACTGCCTGATTGCTTACAAACGATAACT
Source organism: Ambystoma mexicanum (assembly GCF_040938575.1). NCBI lineage: Eukaryota > Metazoa > Chordata > Amphibia > Caudata > Ambystomatidae > Ambystoma > Ambystoma mexicanum. The sequence continues at coordinate 593,906,597 of NC_090925.1, forward strand.
TCCAATTATCAAAATATGCAATCCATTTGGCACCACACCTCTGTGCTCCAAGTTTTACTGAAGTTATCTCCTTGCTAATAAGACACGTAGAATTAAAATCACCTGCTACTATAATTTTAGGCAAGGGTTTCAGGTTGTGGATGTATTCTAAACATTGATCTAAATCATGAAACATCTCCTCTAAGGTTTTTTTCAATGGATTGCAGTATAAAGATATTACTAACAGCCAATCAATATCCTTTACATACATCTTCATTTCAATAGCTACCATATTAGAGGAAAGATATACCTGGGAAGGTTTACAATTAATCGTGTTGCTGATTGCAATTGCAAGTCCTCCCATCGGGCGTCCAAGTAATCCTTTATTTGCATGCCTACATACAGTATTATACCCTTCTAAAGACAAGTCAATAATGCACATTGTTTCCTGTAAAAGGATAATATCAGGATGAGCTTCAACAATAAAAGTGTCTATGCAGCCTTCCAGTGCATGATGACCACATGAATTCCAAGAAATGAGGGTTAAATCTGATTTCTTTTTTTGCTAAATCGTAGTTGCCACAGTTTTAAAAGAAGAGATTGAATGTATTAAGGGCTCTACCATGCTAGATTTTGATTTCCTGCTGTCATTGCAATAAGCTGTGAGATGCACATTTGCTCAGTAGTCTTATCAATCGACACATCATTAATTGGAATGTCAGCTAACTTTGGGACTGGTTTCTGCAAGAATTCATGGGCCTCCAGCTCACAGTTAAAGGTATAAAGACAAAAACCCATATCCTTTAGTTCTTTTCTGAAGCTCCAAATCAGTTTTAACACCATTGGATTGCATACATATCCTAGCATTCTGTAATGATTTTCAAACGCCAAGGCAATTTGATCAAAGTCCGCCGAAGTTAGAATGCGTAGTGACGGTATCTTGGCTAATATTCCAAACAGGAAATTCCTATTAATTCTTTCACCCCTTAAGATTTCAGGATTACCTTCCAGTCCTATAATATTAAGTTCTTCTGGTAGGGCTGCCCCTCCTTTAGAACTTTGCCCTATGAGGGCTAGTTTATGAGATGTATCTATTGGACCTTGGTTGGGAGCCACAGTGATCACTGCGGTAGCCTTAGGAGGTTCGTTAATCATTAGGGAAGTCACATGAGGCAAATTCGGGGAACAGTCTGGGATAGCACGATGAGTATCTATCCTGTGCAGAAACTTATTCTCAGCTAAGCGAAGTTCACTTGCTAGTAATTGGGCAGAGGGAACACCTCTCTCTACTGCCATGTTCAGCATCTGAATTATACTTGTAACGGTTGGTTGATGGGTAGAAGATCCCTTGGTTCTATCCTTGTCCAAAGGGCTTGAGGGGGACAAGGTTACTAAATTGAGTCCTGAATCCCGGACTAAATTACATGATTTATATTGCATTTCTATAGTATTTCTCATAACTCCCTGCTCGTGGTTAAGTAAAGCGACAGAAGGCACCACCGTTGGTAATGGTGGGGCTTCAATCATCGCAGAGTGGGATACATCTCTATTCTTGCCAGGACCACATAAAATCACATAATCATTTTTGGTAAGAGGATGAACTGATTTAGAATCATGCGCATCCTTACCGCAAACCTCTGCATAGGATATTCCAACCTGAATCTCTTTAGCCGATGTGGCTGTATTATCGGACTCTAAGTGTATAATGTAGTTAGTCTTTCCTTTAAGAGAAACAGGATCCTTAGTCCCTGATTTAGAGGTAGATTTTATACCAGTTAAAGGAAAGTAATTTCCTAATCTGCTTTGATTTTTCGTAGATTCCTGTTTGGCGATGGAATTACGCTATCTTGCACCCAAGATAGCAATTCCTTCACTTTAGGTTTATCTTTGTTTGCCACTGTAGAGGTACAGATGTTTTTAATATGTGTGCTATTCGGGCAAACATCGATAGAAACCTTGGTAATATTTTTTTTTGTTATTATTTGGGAGATAAGGGATGGAGTAAACAAGCGCTGCTTTCCTTGATAGTTGGTCCACATCCATCGCATCATCATCTTGCGGAGCAATCAAGTCGATTTTTGGGACATCAGCAGCTTCTATCTCAACACCACGTGGATTAATGGAGTTTTTCATCTGTATATGTTTATCCTTCTTGTGCTTTTCCGTGCGTTTTTTAGCTTTCAAGTGAATTTTTTTTTTCTCAGGCACCTTGAGATAAACATAGATTTTTCATTCTTAATATCTTTGTTCACCTCTTCTTTGGAAGATTCTGCAATCATTTTTATCAATACAGACGGGCTATCCAGAGGTGATGACATTGTATCTGGCTGAGAGGTTCAAAATGTTATGTTCAAAGCCAGCTTAAGCTCTCTGATATACTGTTTAATAGAATCAATATCATTGGCAACTATGACAGGGGTCGCAGCAGACTCGATGCAGTGCAATCTTGAACTCTCAGCCTTAACTCCCTGCATCATCTCGTTTGCATTGGGAATGCAGCACTGGGTCTCTTTAGCTTCAGAGAGTGGTTTCATAGTATCATTTGGTCGTTGATCACCACTAATAGCACAAGGGCAAAGCACAGAGGGAAAGGACTCTTTTCCCATCATAAAGCCCTCAAGACGATTAAGATTGAGTAGTATATCATTTGAGATGCACTTCATTTCTCGTAAATCCATATGCGTAAAATCATGGCCTTTATCCAGAGGTCCAGTATCCTAATGATAACCGCAAAGGAATATGGACTAGAAGGCGGAGTTATACGGGGTGTATCAATGCCCTCCTCAGCCTGTAAATCACTATGGCTGGATTTGTTCATCACCTCAATAAATGTAGGATGAGATTGCTGAGGTGATGGCAAAACCGGAGATCCATCCTTTAACTTAAAGGAAGGACATGGATTAGCATGGTCTTGAACAGCAGGAGGGCGAGGAAATGGGAGATATCAGGTCAGCTGCTTGATCATTCATCAATTTCTTGTCAATTGGGGGCGTTAATTCAAAGATGGAGGCCCAAATTTGTTTGTTTAATTCATAAATCGGGGCAAATCCATCACCTAAATTAGAAGCATCACCATCTGATATCGAATTATTCATCAGATCCTTTATAATTACGGATGATGACTTTAAACCGCAATGAACATATTCCTCTTTAGTCACAATCGCAACCATATTAGATACAGATGCAGCATTATTACCATCAGAGCTCTCAGGCGGACAGATGGGCCCAGCAACTGGAGAAGACACAGACCGCTCCTCAAGGCCCTGCTTCTCTTGACCTTTGTATGATGCAGAGTACTTCGTTGAGCACCCATGAGGTGTAATATTGCAATCATCAGAAAGTGAGGGACTCCCCAAAATAAGTGGAACTGTATAGACAGCGTTCCCACTGCATATTAGAGCATGAACAATAGCACTCATACTTCCAGGCATACATAGAAACAAACTTTATAAAGGCAGCCTAGTTTGGTATATAAAAATAATAAAGTCACACAAAAGAAAGCACCCATAAGAAAGTGCCTACATATGTTTTACCCATCCACGCTTTTTTAGGCAAATGAAACAATAAACAAATGTTTATCTTTTTCTCTTATATAAATGTTAATATAGGGAGCGTGAGGTAGAGCCAGAGGAATGGTCCAAAATAATGCCAAAAAATATAATTTTGTTTTTCAGCCCAACAAAGAAATGACAGTCTTGTTTCAATATTCTTACCATCCCTCTGGGCCAACCCCTTTCCCTTCCTAGAGTGAGAGGACCTTTTGGAGGCCTCATTTGCAAACGTTTACTGTATAAACGTCTGTGAACAACAATGGCAACCATTTGAAAAACCGCCTAACCAATCACATTGTCTGTTCTTTAACTAGCCAATCCAGTTCCACCTTGACACAATATGCATTATCCCATGTGAAACTGACAGAGAGTGGGGAGAAGGAGGAAAGGAAAGAGAGAATTACAACAGTAATCACTAACTCATATGTGGCTGAGAGAATAGGGGGAGCAAGAGAGGGGATGCACAGACACTCATCAATAACTTAAATGAGACCATCAGAAAAAGAGATGTTTTGAAGATCTGAAAAGAAAATAATGATTTGAGGTTGGAGAAGTTTGGATGTCTGACCTCAGTGAGGCACTCTAACCTTCATAGGAGGCAAGGTCAAAGACATATGGTTGGGCACAGGTATTTCGAAAAACAGAACAGGATAGAAAATCAGTTAATATCACTGAGGCATCTTGGGATTGCATTTTTGTGTATCCCTCTGTATCACCCATTCCAGCTCCTCCAATTGTCTGTCTAGCAGAATGAAAATCCTTATAAGGCTTTCCACCCAACACCAGAAGGGTTTATGCTGATCACCAACGCTTGGAGCAGATGGCCAAGGTAATTTCCTGATATTTCTGAGACTTTAGATAATTTAGGGAGTGCAATCAGCATAGTCTGATTGTTGCTTTATGTTAATCCACAACATGTTAAAACTTTGTTCCGAATTTGAGATTCCTCTATCTTTATTGTTATTCTCAATGGTCAGCAAGGAAACCCAACTCACAATCAAGTGCCAAAAGTTAGACGACACAAGCTTTCAACTTAATGCAGCGTGGGTTTGGTTATCAAGACAACAAAATGTACAATTGCGTTCAACCCTCTCCGGACAAGAAACCTCTACACATAACATATAACATTGGTGTAATGCTAACGTCAATCACACATTAGTGCTGTAGTCTACCTGGAGTCCTGCAAGAATTTACGATTCATCATCCAACATCTTCACCCCCTCATCAGGCTGGCGAGAGAGCAAACATCTCCAACCCCTACTCACTCAAATTCTAGGATGAGACTCAGATACACATCCCCATGTACACAAATGAACTCTTGGTTGAGGCACACTGCTCCAGTGCCCTTTCTCTACTAGGCAATATGATGTGACAGGCAAACAGGTTATATACATACATTTTATATGCTACCATGCCCAAGATTTGTAGACTTTTCAGATACCAAAATATTAACTCAGCTAATGATTTTGGTCTGTTGATCTGGTCTCCAGGCATCTGTGTGTTCTGTGCACTGACCTGATAGCACTGTTTCACAATGAAAGGTGAACACATACATAAGGCTCTGCCTGGGGCCTGGCACCTATATTATATGAAACCACATAATTGCTGATTAGATTGTTGTGTATAAAATGTTGTTTATGATTTGACATGGTATATAAAGTAAATCCTTATCATATAATGGGGTGACTTTGTGAACTTTCATTCAGTCCGTTTATTTTGTACAACTTCATGCCTGGTGTGTAAGTAATGAAGGAGAGGGAACATTTCACTCTCCCTTTCATGAGAGAGCATGTTCTTTCTAAAGTTAAGTAGAAAACTATGGGCTCATAGTTGATTTCACTGAAAGACGTTCTATTCAGAGACATAGTTGTTGTGGCACATGAAAGAGTTACTTCATGCTGTGGACTTACCACGTGACTCCGGGAGGGGGCGGGAAGTGCAAAGGGAAAGGGAAAACTGTTGTGTATAGTTAAGAATAAATGATGGTAATGGACACCCTTGGCTCGGTGTTGTCTATGGCCACAGGGCCATCTTGCAGTATAACTGGTGATGAAGGCACATGAGCCTGCGCGCCCTCGAACAGCTGATCACCGCAACTGACGTTGCCAGTGTGACAGGAACAGACAGAGTGGTGTGGTGCACCCAGATGAGAAGAAGGCCCGGCGCGATGGTGCTATCAGAGCCGGCATAGTGGGGGAAACTGAAAGGAATCACCCACCTGCACATGGAAAGTGGAAAGGACCGGCAGGAGGCATGACAGCTAAATGCCACATCGTATGATGGTGCGGGTGTGAATAACACTGCAAGGAGGGTGGCACATGTGCACTGCAGGGACACCAACAAGGAGGGACTAACTAGGTCTAAGGTAGCACAGCAGCCATTAACAAACGAGATTACAAAAGGGAGGAAACAGGCAGACAGACACAAGGGGAAGGCTACGCTCTGGAGAAGACAACCCCCACAGAGGGAAAGCAAGAGGGGAGAAAGGATAACAGAAGACCCCAGCGATACCAGAGACCCACCATTAAAACACAAACGAATGCCCACAGCCTGCATCCAAAACACCACTAACTAAGGACAAGTGCCACCATGATAGCCAGGCAGAGACATTGAGACACCATGGAAGATAACGCACAAGTGCCCGTAGGAACAGGAGCAGTGGCGGAAACTACATCACGGGCAGCATTCCTCAGATGGCCCAACCCTTTCAGTCTACCACCACACCATGATCAGGGTCAAAGATAAAAGGAAAGGATGGAAGAATTTGAAGACTTCATGAGGGCCATAGGAGATCAGATCTCACCCAACCAAACAAACACCTTTGCCAATCTGGCTGTTAACGAACTCAAAACCATCCTGACGCAAGACAAGACCACGTATGCCCAAATGATAGCAGCCGTCAACAACAAGTTAGTCATCATACCCAATAGAGACTATGAAAGATACTCCTTCAATCAGTGTGCGCAACTCCCCCACAAAACCATTGGTGAATATGTCATACATCTACAAAGGAAGATAACCCACTGTGACTTTGCAAACTTCTCAGATGACGAGGCAATTAGACTGAGAATAATAGAACGGGGCACATGCTAACATCTTCTGAAAATGCCCCTCTCGTTACCAGAAAACATAGACCTAGTAAGAGTATACGAGTAGACATGCAAGTGTCAGCCATTGAAAACACTTGGAAAACTGACAGTGTTGCAGCGATGCAGAACATATCAGCCACAGGTACCAGAACCCAAGGACAACCATTCAGACCCTGGCCAAGAAGCTCACATCTAAGGCCCCAAAGAGAAAGACAGTGGTACCGATTTGGGTTTCAGTACCCTCAGAGGGGGCAATGCCCAACCATAGGACAAATGTGCATAAGATGCGGCCAGGAAAACCATTTCCAAGCGATGTGCTGAGAGAAAAACCCTGCCCTCCCAAGCTACAGGCCACCCACAAACCCCAGAGCAATGAGACGACAAGAACAAACCCAAGGTCCCAGCTACAAGACATACCTAGATCACTACTCTCAGAGAGTGAACCTGGGAAGGAACACAGACCCATTCTAACCCCAAGCCCGAATGCTAAAAGCGATGGAAAACCCGGCGGTGCAAACACTGCCCCAATACTCTGATGATTATGACTACCCACCAAACCCAGCAGAGTACTACTCTCACCAACCTGGAACTCACAACAGCAATTATGACATGGACCCATATCCAAACCCACAATCCAGTCAGGGACCGGATCCATACGAAAACCCACCCAAGGAAAAAGATGGTGAAAGACAAAACCAGAGAAGGTACAGGCCACAAGACAGATGCACCAGTGAGTATGTGAGACTGATCAGTGAGGCGACAGATGACAGTGCAGCCCCGAGGGAGGATTAAACTATCAGTTCCTCGTAGACACAGGGGCAACTGTAAATGTGATGAACAAGACCCTATACCAAGCCATCAAAGACGTTTCCCTTCTGCTACCATCCCAAGCCCAAATATTCCAATGGGGCACAGCACACCCACTTCAGTCCACTGGACAATTCCAATGCGATCTGTATTACAAAGGACAGAAGGTGCCTATGACCATCCACGTCATACAAAGCCCCTCAATGGGAGCTCACGAAGTGAACACAATGTCACACCAAAGGATGTTGCTTGACACAATAAAAATGTTGTTCCCTGCTGTGGTGATCATGCTCATAGACTCTGTGATCTCCCTTCAGATTGACCAGCAGGTACCTGCAGTCCCTCAACACCCGCGGCAGGTTGGGTTCCACCTACAGGCACAAGTGACTCAAGAGCTACAAGTCCTACTAGTCAATTACATTATTGAAAGTGTAAGTGGCACGACACCATAGGTGTCGCCCCTGGTCATCGTCAACAAGGAAAATGGCCGATTACGCTTCTGTGTTGACATGACCATACCAAATGCAGCCGTCCAAAGAGAATAGCACCCTAGCCCAAATATAGAGGACATGATGGTCAGACTCAACCAGGCAAACTGATTCTCCAAACTAGCCCTCAACCAGGGGTACCACCAGCTGGTTGTTCACCCCGATTCAAGACCATCACCACGTTCGCAACACATGAAGGACTCTTCTGCTATAAGCGGCTTAACTTTGGAATATCCTCTGCTGCAGAAATATTTCAGGAGAGTATCCGCAGGCTAATTGCACCAGTACCCACCGCACTCAACTACAGTGACGACATACTCCTGTTTGGAACCTCTCAAGAACAACACGATCAGGCCCTGATGTGTGTGTGTGAAATCCTAAACACTGCAGGACTCACCTTAAACAGGTCTAAATGCGACATCAACAGAGACAGCCTTAGATTCTTTGGACACATTTTCTCAGACAAAGGGATAAAAGTGGACCCGGAGAAGATCAGTGCAATAGTTGACCTGATCTCTGCAATGGGAATAGCGGAACTATGCTTGTTCCTGGGCATGGCAGGATCCTGTGCCCACTACCTTCCCAACTATGCCACACTCACAGACCCGTCAAGACAACTACTCAAGAAACAACCACCATTCATATGGGTCAAGACCTGTCAAGAAGCCTTCCAGGCAATAAAAACAGAGCTAGTCAACAACTGCAAATTAGCATATTTCAATCCAGAGAGAAACAAAGAGATAACGGGCAATGCCAGCCCAGTGGGTCTTGGTGCCATACTCGCCCAACTGAACAGGACAGACAGCGAAAGAGGCATATCATCGCCTATGCTAGAAGAGCTCTATCTTCCACAAAATGAGAAAGCATGGCGGATGTATGGCCATGCGACAAATTCCACCACTTCGTGATAGGTCAAACTTTCATGCTCATAACTGACCATCAGGCGCTCATCTCCATCTTCGGAAACCCAAAACGAAAAAGCCTCTGCACATTGAGAGATGGCCACAAACCTGGAGGGGGTGAAAACCTGGCAGACTATCTACCTCAGCATCCAGAAGGGCATGGAGAAGAAATGATGGGAAAGGATTTGGAACACTACATCAGTTACCTGTCAGAGAACACGCTTCCACTGATGCTCACCATCACACTGTTTGCTGCCAAATATAGAGCAGACCACACCATACAGGCAACCATGAAACTCACCAACACAAGCAGGTGGAAGAACTACCATAAGGAACCATTTGAGAACATGGAAGTGGACAGGAAAGAGCTAGAAAGGATAGCCAAAATACAAGGAGAATTAGCCACCACGGAACAAGGCATCCTTCTGCGAGGAAACCGACTAGTGGTCCCCAAATGCCTGCGAAAGACAACAGTAAACATAGCACACGAATGACATTGAGGTGTTGCAAACACCCAAAATATCCTACGCAACCAAGTATGGTACCCAAATATGGACACAATAGTTGAGGACATTTTAACACACTGTCAAGCCTGTCAAAAAGCCGCAACAAATGCACCCCATACCCTCTGCAAATAGTGCCACTTCCAGAAGGACCCTGGCATCGAGTAGCTATGGACTTATATGGTCCCCTAGAAGAAGGGGTCTACCTAATAGTAACAATGGATGAATGCTTGAGATTCCCAAAAGTCAAACACGTGCAGTCCATAGGCTTCCACCACATAGTAGGCGTAATAGACGAACCTTTCAGCGAATGGGGGGTGCCAAACCTTATGAAGACAGATAATGGGCCCCCATTCCAAGGACAAGAATTCAGGAAATATGCAGCACACTTAGGGTTCCAGCATCAAAGAATAACACCTCTGTGACGACAGACCAACGGGATGGTGGAGCAATTTATGCCCACCATCAGGAGGACCAGACAGAAAGCTCTGCTAGACCAAACGCCCTTTCCCCAAGCGCAGTGCCAAATGCTGCAAAGCTACCGGAACACACCGCGTGAAGCCACAGGGAAGACACCAATATAAAATAATAAGACACAAACCTCGGACGCGCCTAATACAAATGGAGGACTACACTGCAGAGCAAGATGCAGACATAAGAGAGGGAGAGAGAGATGCCGAGAAGAAAAGGAAAGCCAAGGAATGGGCAGACCGACGAAGCAGAGTAAAGGAACAGCAACTGTCATTTGGAGAGCCTGTCCCGGTATGGCAAAGACAACAAAAGACAACAAAACAAGTCAGGCTCACAATACGACCCAGAACCATTCCTTGGGACTGAAATCAAAGGGTTAATGGTTATCGCAACAGGAGATGGTCATGAGATAACTCGAAACGCCTTGTTCTTCTAGCGAATCCACACGACTGAACCAGAAACCCGAGAGCAGATGCAAATAGAGCAAGAACAAAAAGACAGAGATCGACAGGATGTGGAGGAAAGACCAGGGGAGACACTTGAAGCTCCAGGAAGACCACATCGAATGGTGAGGAGGCCAGCACGGCTGATTGAGCAAATGTGAGGCCGAGAACTTCCATGATAAGCGTGGAGGAGGTGTTGTGGGACATGAAAGAGTTAAGTCACTCTGTGGACTAACCACATGACTCCGGCAGGGCGTAGGAGGGAGGAAAGGGAGAGGAAAGGGAAATCAGTTTTGTATAGTTAAGAATAAAAGAAGGTAACAGACACCCTTGGCTCTGTGTCGTCTATGGTTGCAAGGACTAGCTTGCAGTATAACAATAGTGACAGTAGAATAATGTATTTGCAACAAGTCACACATACCACAGAGCCATCCAGTAGTCATCAATATACACTCACCTCGAGTTCCTTACTAGATGAGCAATACGTTGTTAGTATGCAAATTAGTCCAAATGCAAGCATTTAAAACCAGAAAATGGCCTTTGTCTTACAGGGTAATGCTATTGTATGCCTGGCTTCTTCAACCCAGGACAGACAGCTCTGATGGTTGCATACAACTGCAATACCAGTGTCACCCTTATTACGGGTCTTCAGTGCAGTATAGTCTGACAGCCTTGTGGTTGAAGCATTGAGGCATGTGTAACAAACACCAGCACAATTATGGTGGGTTTAAAAAGGCTTTTAAAAATAAACGTCCACTGGAAATGTGAATTTAGAACAAGCCATTTGAGCCAGGTCACAAATACCACAGCCCTACTCAGTGGTCATCACTGCACATTGACCTCCAGTTCAGAGCCATTGCAACGCACATGATTCTATTGTGAGGCATTTCACACGGCTCCCGGATAAACATGGAGGGTAACAGTCAACACCATGCGTCCAAATTCGTTTGTCTTCAGCAGAATGTGTAAATAGGCAGAAGGCATTAGAGCTCAAAATACCACTTGCTAGAGTCCACAATCCCCCCAGGAAATGAGCAGAGGATAATACCACACCAAGCAAGACATTTTTTATTATTTCATCTGTCTTTTTACCAAGTAAGTTTGGCTTATTTTCACTGTGACTTCTGATTGGTGCATTTAATGGCTAACATAGCACTAAACATACATTCAGATTCATTTATATATGTACCAGTTGGCTGAATAAAACTGAAATCCTCTGTGAGTTTCTGAACCCCTTGCTATTTTGAAAAAGGTCCTTCTTAAGATACAGTGGAGTATTGACTGGTTTACAAACATCACCGATACTGACCCTGGTTTCAATACAGAAAACGATATAAGAGCATTCATTATATATATGTGGTGAGGGAAAGGGTGTTTCTCATACAGTGCTAATGGAATAGAATATTTTCTTTTCATTTCATTGTATTGGAATTTTCTTATTCTGTATGTTTTGAATTTAGGTGAACTCTGTTGTTAAGTATTAGATAGCATTTTATTATGATGATTATATAAAATCGTTTCAAATTTTGGGAAAAATTATTGTAATAAACACTTGCGAAATGTTAATTTGAACTATACACATTGAAAAAGAGATGTCGAGGACAAGATGCAAATTAATCGAGAGTTAGTTGGCTGGCCCATTGTGAGCTACATGCATCATCAGTTGGGTCTGCCAATAGAAATCCTGTGTGCAGAATTTCACAACAATGCCGGGTGTCTTTTTGGAATCCCAGACCCACTAGTTGTAAGGATAGTCATATTTTTCCAGGCCACGTTGTGGGTCACCATTAGAAGGTATTTCCGTAAAAGGCTATGAATTACCAACGAGTGGTTTTTAGGCACGGGATCGGGCTACAGACCTGTGTTGCGCTGCGTTGTCTTGTTTCCAAGATAAGCGCGTTGCCCCTGAGCTATCCTTCCTCCTTATGATATGTTACAATATGTTATGTTAGTGGGATTTATACCGTGCATCACTGCCATCTGCATATTCCACAGGCACTCTGGCGGATCTGAAAATAAGAGGGGGGTTGGTTTGTTAGTGGGAGAAGAGGGAGTGCGCACAAGTGCTTTTGGTATGGTCTTGGTAGTTTCACGTGGGAGAAACAGGTCACTGTGTCTGGGTTTGCTTCTATGTGACCTGGGGTGGTGGGTGTGCCTGCCAGGCGTTTGCATCCATATGAGAAGCATTATGTGCCCATAGCACAAGGAGATTGTGTGAGTTGTTGGAGGTGGTGTCGTGTTTTGATGTTGGTGTTAGTGTGGGGTGGGGGTTATAGGTCTTGTATGTTCGTGGCAAAGTTGGTTTGTGTCTGGAATGGTTGCAGGAGTATAGAGGGTTTTAGTGTGAGTTAGTAGGGAGAAAGAGTGCAACCCTCTTGGCAGCAGGTTAACTCGCATAGGGTATTAGTGTTTATTTTGTAACCTAAATAGTTCCTAATAAAAACTGAATTGCCCTCTTTTTTTAAATGTCCTTTGGCCAGTAATCAAAGTGAGTGGGAACAGTCAGGAGCTGTGTTCCTTGCTTTTGTTTTTTTCTGTTTACCATTCCTGTACTTTTTTATGACAATATTCACCATTCTTATAGAGGATTTGTCCATTCATGTCTCTGTGCAACTGTAAAGTTGTAATAGGAGCGTTAGTTACTAGTCACTTAGACCATTGCAATGCCCCGGCTGCAACACCTTATCACATGTTGGACTATGCTTCCGCCTACCCCCTCCCCTGCCGAGACCATAGTTCAACTACTTTTTTCGGTACACTTCTAGCACTGCCTTTGGCCCCATTTTTTATCCCATAAACTGCCTTGCGTTATAAAGGGATTTTCTTCCAGCCTACCTCACCCTGGTCCAAAAAGCAGCTAATACATTTACAAACAGTATCAATAAAAATCATATCCTGAGGAATAAACTGGAATTGATATTCTAATGCGGGGACACAAGATACTTACAAACTCTGTGCCCGCATAACACCTGCAGCAGAAGTTGGACATCAGAGCAGACATGCCCAATCTGCCAAACAGGGGTTCAGACCCTGAGGAAGTTGCTGAAGTGACGGCCTCACCACTGGAAGCCCTTGCCCCATTCTGGGAGTCTTAGCTTGCTAGGTCAATGTATTCATTTGAAACTTACATTGAAGTGTACACGCCTCTACACACTTGATTTGCCAAACCTTTACTTTCATCTATTACAGTTTCAATCTATATGCCCAGCTTCATAACCTTTGTTACTTGCTTTTAATTCTTCAAAGCAAAGAAATAGAATACATTCTGAATATTCACTTCAAAACCAGAAAGCCATTGTGTTCAACTGTGTTGATATCTGCGTCTCGGCTGCAGAATGTGTGCCAATGGCGGTGCGCCTCCAATTAGTTTTTTTGCGATTTTTCATATTATTGGCGACTGCAAAACTGGCATTTCTAGCAGCTGAATTTTGCAAAACTGTTAGCTTATTGATCTAAGTTGTAGCTCAGGCACCTACCAATATCCCCCTCTCCAGGCGTGCAATGCAAAATGCCCCTACTCCAATCATCTCTTTTTTTACAATTTAACAAACCATGCAAATGCTCTGCCAGTTCATCTCAGCACCATATGTATCCTGGCGCCTTGCGCTGCCCATTTCCAAAATCCATCTCACAGTAAGAGGACAGTGAACTGTACAGCTAGAACCAAAGTAAACCACATGTTCAGGAAACATCTAAGACATGTTTGTCCACGCAAGCCTCATCCTGCACATTACAATTGGATATCCTACAGACCTTGACTCCTAATCCTAGCCTTTGAAATCAGGCATGGTCAGGCAGGCATCTAACACACTTCACTGCCACAGCACTTGAGTCCTTAGCCCAGTCTTTTAAACCAGGCAAGGACAGGCTGACATCTGACACACATCTGGCATATTACATTTTGATATCCCACAGCATTTAACTCCTAATCCCAGCCTTTGAAAGCAGACATGGTCAGGCAGACATCTGACACACATCTGGCATATCACACTTTGATATCCTACAGCACATAACTCTTTATTCCAGCCTTTGAAAGCAGGCATGGTCAGGCAGACATCTGACACACATCTGGCATATCACACTTTGATATCCTACAGCACATAACTCTTTATTTCAGCCTTTGAAAGCAGGCATGATCAGGCAAATATCTGACACATATCTGGCATATCACACTTTGATATATCACTTAATTCCTAGTCCCAACCTTTGAAAGCAGTCCTGGTTAGGCAGAAATGTGGCCATTACCTAACAGGAAAGAGTACAATATGGTGTGTCTCAATAATAAATAGTACTATTATTTGACGTCTTCAATCTTTACAAACCGTCTTAATGTGGCTGACGTGTTGAATCAGCAATGTATCATGCACAGTAAATAAATACACAAATAATTTGGTAGAAAAGCAATCATTGAAGAATTCAATAAACATCTGAAAAATCCAGAAAACAATCCAAAATGCACAGGTAAGCAAGCCTCACAAATGAAACAACATGACTGGAGAAAACGTTGCACCAATTATTGGTCAATACAACAGGGACCCCCCTCCATCTTTCTGTATGAAAATGTTTGGCGCAAGACTGAAAGCAAAGTTATTTGCAAAGATTATAAAAGAAAAACAAATTCAGGGGTTATTTGCCTCTCCTAAATTAATGAATGCCTTGGGTGACACGGTGGCATGAACAGGACGAGGGCGTTCCATGGCTTATGTGGTGAGGGGAACCAGATGAAAAGAGAAAGCAGTGATGATGTATGGAACTAAGAATGTAACCAACGCATGTGGAGCTACGCACTGTCAGGCAAGGTTGTATGTAACCACTGCTTGCCATGGAGGAGTGCAACATGAGTGTTGCCATTGGCTTGCGAGTTTGATTGGCGGGAATAATGCTGGAAGGCATAAGATGCTCTCAGTGGACGAGAGAGGGTAGAAGAGTAGAGGATGTCATCATGGTGGGAAAAGATGGATGGGCCATAGAGGAATGGAGCAGTGAATGCGCAGACAAGAACGAGGGGGGTGGGGGGCGTAGTGAAGGATTTTATCAGAACTGGAAGGAAAAGAATGTGAGAGAAAATGGGTCTTACCAGCTGGCCCTGCAGATTAGTGGTGCACCGCCCACTCTTACCCTACTTTAAAGCAACCAAAAACTTGGAACAAAAATAATAGGGGGTTCAAATACTGTCAACAAAATATAAATCACAGCTGACACATAGGACCCCGCCCCCTGCTTTCAGCTGCAAAGCTCCACAGCTATGTTCTGCTCAGTGGTACCAGCAAAGCATTGCCACGAGCAGGCACGCTAATATTATTAACACCTGATCTGAAGTGGCGCTCTGCGATTTCAAGAAACCTACTTTTTTGTACCCCTTTTTACCTGATATATGCAGTGCAGACCCCCGCATCCACCCCAATACCTACCCACCTTTTTTATTAACTTAACCCACCTCCATCCCCACACGTATGTAAAGGGTAAAATGGAGTTTTCGAAATTCTGTATTTTTGGATTCGAAATTATTTAATTCCCTATTTTTATATGATCCCAAAGAAGTGTGATTACACAAGATATTCCTTTTAGTTCAAATATATGTTTACTCATCTAATAAATACTGCTTTTGGGAATTGGGATTCGTTTTTCACCACCAAAAAAAATCCTTTTACTCCCAAATTCAAAAACCGGGGAGTAAAAAAGTGCCATTTTAAAATCGTGTACTGTGCCTTGCGTACTCGGGCACAGGATGTTTCTGAGAGAAAGTGGGCAAGGTGAATAGATGGCACGGGACGACATGTAGTTAGCAAAGATTATTATGTGAAGGGAAGAACTGAGTACAAGCCGAACACTGGAGACCGAAACGTTTAAGGGGGTGGAAGAAAGTGTCATAGAAATATCAATTGGTGTCCTGAGGACATAGTGAGAAAAGGGGGCGATGAGAGGGTGACTAACGGAGAGAGAGAGAGAGAGAGAGAGAGAGAGAGAGAGAGAGAGAGAGAGAGAGAGAGAGAGAGAGAGAGAGAGAGAGAGAGAGAGAGAGAGAGAGAGAGAGAGAGAGAGAGAGAGAGAGAGAGAGAGAGAGAGAGAGAGAGAGAGAGAGAGAGAGAGAGAGAGAGAGAGAGAGAGAGAGAGAGAGAGAGAGAGAGAGAGAGAGAGAGAGAGAGAGAGAGAGAGATAACTGAAGGTAACAACTCTCTATCAACAATATGGGAAGAAGAAATGGGTTAAAGAACACAAAGCCTAAGGATAAGCTGACAAAAGATTTGCAGAGAATTGACAAAGGGGCATGATCATTATAGAAGCCTAGCACTGTTGCAGATGCATAGCCCTGCATTTTCCAAATGCAGAGCTTCAATTTGCTAATAAGACCCTTACGCGTTGTTTTCAGGTAAGGGTAAAAGGCGTACACGTGCTTTGAACGTGAATGGTCAGACCAATATATCAACGCCGTTGGGAGCCCAAAACGAATGAATCTTTCACCCTGAAAACATGGATTTTCCATTATGAAGTAAATTGCTTTGTTTACTCTCAGCCTCCCCGCCTGCTGACTGTCAGATGACATGCTGTGTCGTCGTCCTGACCACGAGCACCTGCCGGCTTCGCCTGTGTGCTCCACCTCCCACAGCCACCACATTTAAACCGTCCACATAGGAGATTGGACAACATTGCAAGCCATAAGGCTGTACACGTCAGTGATCTTCAAAACTGGTGTGGGCAGTAGGTTTTGCAGGGAGCAGGATAGGGCCAATGCATCGCTGCCGAACACCCTGTCCCTGCGTCCATCTGGCGCTCTATGTTCCTTACTTGAAATGTGCATGAAGCATTATAGCAGAGGTGGCATAGCCATGGCATGGTAGTTGCCCTTGAAATGTGCTCAAGGATACTGGCAATGTAGGTCATGGGGGAAATCATTGTTATTATTAGGATATTTATGGAGCGCAGACCCAGAGTTAGGGGCAAGGGGGCACTTTACAAGTCATAGGGGGATGTACATGGTGAGGGAAGCAGATTGCAAGTGATCAATAAGGGAGTGGGGGGCTAACAATGGGGGAGGTGGAGTGTGGGCAATTTGGCAGCAATGGATCTACAAGTAACCAGGGGAGGAAGCAGGAGGGGGCAAATCACCCAACCTCAGGTTAAGTCGAAAGTGGAGAGGGTGCGGACCTAGGTGTTAACGAAGTGAACATGTCAAAGAGGCCAGGTAGCCAAGTCAGAACTCTTTGCAGGTGACATATAAGATATCAATATGTGGCTATTGATTGTTTGCTACAGTAAACCAAACATTTCTCAGCCATTGTTTTGGAGACCGCCAAGATTGCAGGCCATTAAGACTTCACAGCTTAGACAGGTTTCCTGCAATGATTATGATTCCTATGCCTTTAGTCAACTTGTCCACTAGGCCAATCCAGACGCTTGTACTCCCTGATATTTGGGGTAGATTTGGAAATTGTGAGTGCAGCATAATTGAACTGTGTTACCTGGGAGTTTACTGGTTTTGTTAAACAGGGAGCGTTGTAATGGGCATTTACTGAGAATGTTACACTATGAGTTTTGGGAGTATTTCAAAATAGGAGATACTGGGAATGTCAATCTGGGCATTTCATGGATTTTCAAAGTGGGAGATTGCTGGAAGGTCAAGCTTACACATATTAATGTAATATCAACATACTGGGAATGTGAAACTGGGTGTTTACTGCGAACATTAAACAGAGCTCTTAATGAGACTAGTACGCTTACTGGAAATGTCAAACGTCAAGCTTACTGTGGAAGTCAATCTGGCAACACAATGGAAATGCCAGGATTTCTGTGAAGTCAAACTGTACGTTTACTGGGAATGTGAAACTAAGTGTACTGGGAATGTCGAGTTTCCTGGAAGCTTAATGGATATTTTAAGCCAGGTGGCAATAAAAAACTGGGAGTTTACCTAAAATGGCAAGCGTCCTTGGAATATCAAAATAGCAGTTAACTGTGAATGTCAAAATGGGGGCTTACTATGAATATCAAGCTTAATGGGAATGCCACACTGCAAGTTTATTGGGAAAGCTAAACTGTGAGTTGATTGGAAATGTTAAACTGGGAATTTACAGTACATGTCAAGTTCACATGGAATGTCAAACTGGGTGTTTACTGGAAATGATTAATTGAGGGGTTACTTTAAATATCAGGTTTAGAGGGAACACCTAAGAGGACAGATTTAGAGGGAATGAGGAAGAAAGGGCAATCACGAAAAAGGGACTGACAAAAGGAGGAGGCTACAAAACTATATGCCAGGGAAAATGGAGAGCATCAGTAAATCCTTATTTAAAAAGAATGTAAACATAGTTGTAGATAATCTGAGGTAATGTAGGATACTCTAATAAAAATACAAAGTACTCAGAGAATACATGGTAATTTTAACGTAATCTAATGTAATGCAAAATAATGTCAAGCAAACTAAAGTAACCTAAAGGTGATCCAAGGTAAACTAATATTAATCTAAATTAATCTAAGCTAAATTGAGGAAATTTAAAGTCATCTAAAGTAATCTAAATGAAAATAAAGTAGTGTAAGGTAATCCAAATGTAACCAAAAGTAATCTAAATTAATCCAAGGTACTCTGAAGTAATCTAATGTAATTTAAAAGTATTCCAATAATGTTAAAGTAATTAAAAGTACTATAAGGTAATATTAAAGTATTTTAAGGGCATCCAAAGTAATCTATGATCGAATTAAAGTAATCTAAGGCAATCTAAAAATATTGTAAGTAAACCCAAGGTTACCCAAAACAACACAAGGTAATACTGGATAATCTAAAAGTATGATGAGGTAATCTAACGTTGCCTGAAGAGTCTGCTTTCCCTGTCTTCATAGGAGGTGGAGCCAATTCTCAACTACTCTATAACTACCTCTACAGTCCGCGGAGCGGACGCGGAGTGGCGGCGAGTGGCAGTCCTGCAGTCATGGCAGGCAAGGCTGCGAGGACTGCCACCTCCCCAACCTCACCATTTACTGACTTGGAAGCAAAACGCTGGATGCGCAGTTCGCGTCCTCCCTCTATTTTAGAAGAACTGACAAACACTAAACAAAATCAAGTCTACTGTTTTTCTACAGCTTGTAGCTCATATGGAAAAACAGGAAAAACTGATAAGCCGGCAACGACACTGCTCAACTATAAACAGCAACTGAGGAAAGCAGCCGTTCTTACGGCACCCTCGGCGCTCTCGACGGAAGAAAAACAACGAGAAACGATGCCGGAACCAGAGCCAGGAGTTTCTGCAACATCAATCATAGAGGACTTACATCTTGAGGCCCGACTCACCGGGTACCTCGTGGACCCTGCGATCACTGTCCCTCTGGCGCCCTCACCTATTGGTCCCGGAGGAGATATTAGGTCCGTGCCGTCCAGGGGAGAGGATTCAGGCCCACGAGGATGTACGTTGCCGTCGTCCAAGGCCTCAGCCTCCGATGCAGCCTCGAGGACCGGCAAAAACCGAAGTCAGCTGCATGAAGAAGGCCCAGTAATTGCTGAGTCCGGAGTGGTGGAACCCTCGCAACCGCGTCACAGTTGTAGCCTTCATACACAGCAATGCGGCCGCTGAAAAAGAAGACCCCGCCCCGCGGGGGCGCGACCCACCGTCATCTGCCTCGGCACTGAGGACTCCCCCCGAGTCTCTCCACCAGGATGAGGAACTCGCTTGCAATGACCAGGAAAATCCAGATAAGTTGTGCACTACTTCAACGCCGGCCAGGTCAAAACAAAGTAAATGCCCTAGACGCTCACCGGCAGCTCATAAAACAACAGAAAAGAAACGCCTTAAAGGCGGTAAAAAAGACAACAAAAAAAGAAGGCTGCTCTTAAATAAGGGCTTAATCACAAAGATAACTAATAACAACGGCCTAACAGCCTACTCGAAAAGGTCAGGTAAGGCAATGCAAAACACTGCCTCACAAAACCTGCTCACCAGATTTTTCAATCCAAAAACTTCTCAATATTCTCAATACTCTCATCGCACTCTAGAGCTTACGGACACTGAAATTTTGGAAGCACTAGAAGAAAACCCCCCACCGTCAAAATACAGGAAGACTGTGCAACTGACTCACCACCCACAAACATTGGCGACTTTAGCTACTGCTATTTTACACCAAAAGGAGAAGCAACTTTCCGACACCTCAGAGGCTACGCCACCACCATTAAAACAGAAACCTCAGCCCCAGACGGAGAAGGGGAGAGAGCTCCAAACAAACCACCCCGTACAACCAAAAGCACCAACCGGGGAAATTTCCAACAAAAGCAATGACAAGGAGCATGACGTTGGCCTACCAATCAATACAAATGAACCAGTCAAGAACTCAACACCGGTGACCACAAAAGAGCAAGTTTTAACAATTCCCAGATCGGAAGATCTTCAGCCCGATCCCCAAATCTCTTGGTCAGACTCTGGACCTCCTCCAGACCAGGAAAAGCATGATTCTATTCTGATGGCGGATTTGGCCCAACCTTTAACGCCAAATAGCGCCCTTACAGTGGACAAAGAACATTTTAGAAGCACTGGTCGTGAGACGGAAAGCCAAAAATCAATTTCTACAGTACCAGCCAGGCCTTCTCACAGAAGACACTCTCTCGACCATCCCTCCACAAGACATTATCATAAATCTTACAAGACGGCCTCTACTGTTTTTTCGCCTCAAAGAAGTCCTAGCAACCAAGCCAAATCGCCTTCAAAAACTCCATCAGCAAAAAAAACAGACATTTTTTCCATCATGTCTGCAATTTCAATAGGCCTCACCCCATTCACCAAACTTTATGAATCCTTTAATGAGACTCTCAAAGACCACACTTCAATTCAAGCGATGATGTACACTAAACTCATTTTCCTGAAGGGCTATGTGATGGCCCACGAAGAGCGTCTGAAACAAGCAAAAGATCAAAACCTTTATTTTACTCCATCACAACAGAAAACGAGAAAGGAAAATCCAACACTTGCCGATTCACTGCATAATAAAACCACGAGAGAGGTGGGAGAACAAACCTCCACGTTCATAGATTTGACAGTGAAAACTACCATCAAAAACTGTCAAACCCAAACTGACACAAGCCAAACGAATTCTATAACAAAACCTAGAGGCCAAGATGAGAAAAAGGAAGTTGTGCTGGTAGTAGACGACACCTTCACCCCAGACACTGGATACCCCTTCCAGAGCCAAAGCACTGAACAAGCCTACAAGATCTTTACCAAAAAGAAAACGGATAAGGACCAAAGCAAAAGGAGCGATGTCCAACCTTCCAACCCCAAGAAACAACAGGAACCCTCAATTAAACCCAGAACTAAACCGAACAGAGTCGACCCAGAATGTGCTAGAGTGGAGACTATTCCCTCGGCAACCCAGAGCACTCCCACCCCCCAGAACACAGCCACTTATTCTCCCAAAACGACTGAAGACTTCATGATCCAGGAATCGTTGACGAATATTAGCCTGCACTTAGAGGAAGGCTATCCATCAGACACCATCGAGGAAATAGCTAAATCGCAAGGAAAAACAGAAATCCTAGTGGGCCATCATTCCAGCTTAGATGCCACCTTAGAAGAAGTGCGCCTAAACCAACTTGTACCCTTCCTCACATTAGAAGAACGTCATAACAAAACAATTCAAAATTTAAAGAAGCTGGAACCGAAAGCAACGGAACTTCAGCCAACAACCCAACAAAAACTAACAACGAGCTCCTACAAGGTGAGGGACACTAGTTCAAGGTTTGACTCACAAAGATATCACGCTCGGAGCCATGAAGCCTCGAAAGAGGTGCAATCACAAGGAAAAAAGTCTAGCGAAGAAAGACCTGAACAAAGTAACCGAAAACAAAAAATCGAGGTTCTGCATTACAGATCCAAAACAGAAAAATACAAAAAGATCTCCAAAGCCCCTCAAGAACGACTGTGGGTCCTCAAACTGGAACAAATTCCAGGAAACCATGACGACGTGATTTTGAATAGAAGCTCAGTACTAATACTATTCAATCATGTGCCCAAGCTGAGGATAATTAATATGAATGACCTAAGGATAGTTGATCCAAGCCACAGGAAAGGTAAGGCGCAAACATATCTGCACATTTCTTCAACAACAATCAAAGACCTGCTAAGAAGAGAAGCAAAAAATCTACTAAAGATGGGATACGACCTCACAGAAACAACAAACAGCAGAGATCACTTGCGCACTAAACCCCTCACCCCGAGGGGAAACGGAAAATCCCAAGGCGACTATTCAAAAACTAATTCAATTACCCAAACATGCCAAAGAAATGGGGAACGGTCAACGGCCAGAATAGAGCAGAGTGAGAACAGCGACACTAAAACCCACGCTTTACCCAGTCCAAAGGGGCGAGTCAAATCTATCTCGAAGTACGATGCAACAGGACCAAAACCGAACCTGAATATTCGAATGTCCTCTACAAACACTCCATCTAGAGAAAACTTACGCAAGACCTTCAGCCAACCGGAACAACCTTCAACGTTGGACAAAACTGGAACTTTAACCAAGTCTACAGCAACAAGCCTATGGGCTTGGCTTCCAAAAGCACTAACATCAAAGAAAATTCAATAGCAACTCAAGTACTCGGAAAACAGCCATATAGACCACCAGACAACAGACGTGGGTAGACATGAAATCCGTCTATGTTCTTGGAACACGAGGGGTTTCTGCCATTTGACCAACCCAGGCGAAATCCATCTAGGGGATTATGATATACTATGTCTACAAGAAACGTGGCTAACAAAACTACCGACTTTAGATGGCTACGAACTTGTCTTGGCGCCAGCTTTAAAAAGCACGAAAGGCCGGCCATCTTCTGGCCTTTTGACAGCCATCCGCATGGGGCACGGCTTACAACTGGAAAAAGTCTTAAGAGCCAACCAACACCTTCTAGTAGTTCTTCTAAAGTGGTCCCAACAAAGCAATCACGACAAGAAA
This sequence comes from Ambystoma mexicanum, assembly GCF_040938575.1. NCBI lineage: Eukaryota > Metazoa > Chordata > Amphibia > Caudata > Ambystomatidae > Ambystoma > Ambystoma mexicanum. Next base: position 593,929,754 of record NC_090925.1, read on the forward strand.
GACCAAAACACATCTTTAGCTATTTTAAATACATACTGGAATCCAGCAAAAACAGAAGTGACTACTTTCCTTAGAGAAATGGAACTAGAAATAGATGAGATTCTGACAGTCCACCAAGTGACGCATATACTAATTTGCGGTGATCTAAATGCAGCATGTCCCCAACAAAAACCAAAAAAAGCCATAACCCCTGCCGTTTTAAGAGGAAGTCAGTGGCTCGACCTTATGAAGTCTAGACAGTTCCATAATTTAGACACGGTCTTTCCAGACAAGTCACGTCCACCGACCTGGTCAAATGGGGTTTCCGAGTCATCAATTGACCACATATTCGTATCACGCCCTTTCTTGAACTTGATCTTAGACTTCAAGGTGAAACAAACAAAGGCAAGTGATCAAAACCCTCTAATTACAACGTGGCAAAGCTCCAACAAAGCAGTTGAATCGTTGAACTACCAGGTGGAACTAAATCCTCAAGGAAACAGATTACGCCTTACAGCGAAAGATATTATAGAACTATCCAATAAGTACAGTAAGGCCAAAACAAGTAACCTGGAGTTTGAGACCGATTACGGCCCCTTGCTAACAACATATAGGAAGCCTGGTACTACGAGATCTCTCCCCCTAGAATCAAAGCATTCGTATGACATACGGCTAGTGGAAAAACGAAGAGAATACCGCAAAGCAATTAGAATTGCCGGAAAACTTGAAGGTAACCAAGCACAGAGGGAGAAAAGGAAAGTGAAGTCCACTTACCGCTCCTGGCTAAAATCTCATTGCAGAACTCTATTTCAACAAGACTCCGAAGCTATTTTGAGAGCCATCTGCACAAAAAATTCGAAAGATTTCTGGACATTAATAAACTCCAAATCATCTACCAGTAGTGCAAGCATTGAAAACGCTATTGGAGAAGCAACTTGGGACAAATACATAAAGAAAACTTTTGGTCTACCTTGGGGCCAGAAACCCGCTACACTAGAGAGTCAAGAACTACCCTGGGTAAAAATCAGCGATCAAGAAGAAATTTTCGACCTAATCGTCAACCTGAAAAATTCAAGGGCTCCTGGCCCCGAAGGTATTACAAATATAGACCTGAAATCCAACCCAGAAGCTTGGTCCTCTTTTATCTGTCAAGTCTTCTCAAGATGTGCGGAATCAAAATCAATTCCTGCTTCTTGGATCACAGCCACAATTGTACCCATATACAAGAAGGGAGACATCAACGATCTAGTGAACTATCGCCCCATAGCGCTCCTTGATCCAATAGGAAAGCTATTCGGCGCTTTGCTACTGAAATGAATCCAACAATGGGCCTTGAACGCCACATGTAATGATCCATTTCAATCTGGATTTAAAAAGAACTTGGGAACTACAGCCAATATTCTTCTGATAAGTATACTGAAAATCAAAATGCTCGAAGGAGGGCCTAGGTTACATCTGGCCTTCATAGACGTTTCCCAAGCATTTGACAGAGTCGACAGGTCTGCGCTTTGGAGGAAACTGAAAACCTGGTCTTGCCCTGAGTCCATACTGAACCCCATTATAGCACTATATATGAACACGACAGTCTGTGTTAAACTGAACTACCAAGGCCTGCTATCAAAACCAATAGCAACCCAAAGAGGTGTCAAACAGGGATGCCCCTTGGCTCCCTCCCTCTTTTTGGCCTACCTCTGGGATTTTCAAATTTCAGAAGCCTCTGTGAGAGCCTTCCCACCCCGGGTGTGTCAACACACCATTAGCAGAATTTTCTACGCCGATGACCTTATACTGATCGATCAAACACCCATAGGTCTACAGCGTCAACTGGACAACCTGTACGAGTATACTACAGCAAATAACCTGGAAGTAAACAAAACCAAAACAAAAATACTTACCTTGGGAAAATCAACGAAGAAAACTGAAAAACTAAAGTGTTTTTTTCAATCAGAGGAGATCGAAAACGTTCAAAACTTCAAGTACCTGGGTATTGTGCTGGACAACACCAAAAAAGAAACAGCCATGCAAGATCATCTGAGAACAAAAACCAGGAAACTTGCCTCACAAGGAAAAGCTATCGATCATAAGCTGGGTCACTTTTCTACGATCCCGGCAATTGATTTTTACAAAATGAAGGTGGTTCCTGCTCTAACCTACGGTACTGAAGCAATGATATTGCTCCCTCGTGAAATTTGGCCAAAACTTGAAGCCTATTACTGGCGAACTGTTCTCGGCCTTCCTACGTCTACGCCGGTAGCATCAATTCGAAGGGAACTGAGTCTTCTGTCCCTGCAAGGGACGTTGAACTGTAATTCACTAAGGCTTTACAGAAAAATCTTACTTCCTGAAAGTCCACTGCTTTACAGACTGATCAAAATCGAAATAGCAGCCGAGTCTAACAAAATTCTACAATCCTGGAAGACCTACATCTCAAGACTGCTAAAAGAAATTGAATGTGACGAGAATGACTTGATCACAAATCCAAGAAAAATTCTGAAAAAAACTAAAGAGCTAGACTGGATTAAGACGTTGGCAAAAGCTTCAGAAAACAAGCTAACTCAACACTTGCCACCGAATACAAAGAAACTGAATGAATTACAGGGATACATCAAACAATTTCCCAACAGAAAAGCAGGAAACTGTATTCTAAGAGTGAGATTGAATTTGTTGCCTACAAATTAAATTAGAGCCATTAGGGGTATGTCAACTCTATCACACTGCAGATTATGTCACAATGCAAACGAAAAAGAGACAGTTCGACATCTCCTACTGGGTTGCCCAGAAACCAAACCAATTAGGACCGCCTACATGCGACACTTCTCATTGGACCCTTCTTTAGACAGTGAACTTTGTTGGTGGTCAAGAATGACTAGTGGAGATAGACCGACCTGGCTAACGGCTACCACGCAAATAGTTCACCAAATCATGGCAAAACTGGACACTTTGACCTCTCCAGAAATGACAGCAGAAAGTCAGGACGCGACGTTTGCCCTCTCAACTTCGCGAAACCTAGAGGTAGCAGCTGCGAGTGAATAGAGATCATGATTAATCATATCTTCCACTCACTAATACCAGTTTGAAGAGGCCGTAGAAGGCTGAAAACCCTAGCAACTTTGCTTCTCATGTAAACAAAATCAACAAAAAGACATTTAACAGATATGGACAGTGACAAGCTCTTTGTAAAAATCAATCTTTTTATTTTGATTCATACAAATAAAAAAAATAAAAAAATAAAAAATATGGACATAATCAAAGGTGATATAAAGTAAACTATAGTAACCTAATAGCAATCAAAGGTAATCCAAGGTACACTAAAAGTACTTTAAAGCAGTATAAAGTAATTTTAAATGCAGTTCATGATAATCTAAAGTAATCCAATGAAATCTAAAGTAGTCTAAAAGTAACAACTAAATCTGAAAGTAATCAATGGTAATTTGAGTATTTTCGAATATTTAACCTGGTTACAGTGGTTAGGTAGGCTATATCATTGTTATATAATAAGTGAATGGATTGTATATTACATGTGGGCAAGAGGTGCTTAGGTGGGCCCAAGGAGGACATCTGTGGGGGGTTTCCCCACATACCTTTTTTTCTCACTCTTTTATATAAGAATACTGAGCGGCGAATATGATATGATATGATATGATATGGTATTTGTAACGCGCCTATACACAAGTGTTTCAAGGCGCGAAACACGCGCGAATAGGGGAATACAGTACAACAGCTAGGACCAAACACACTTCCATTTTCAATGTGTGGTAATATTGGTAAAATCAAGAAATGAAAGTATCAAATAAGCAATAACTCCCCAAATCCTGGCGGGGGACTTGAAAGGAACCCTGAATCTGAAACAACTGTGACTGTAAGTGGAAATCCAGGTGCAGAGATTAAGGAATAGAATGGGGAAGTTGAAGCTCCTTTGCATAATCAGAAAGTCTTGCCTGCGCAGATGTCCCAAATATGTGGTAAAATATATAACCAAATACAACCCCTTACGATGCATCCCGTTCCCCGCGTGCCACCAGTCTGCAGGTCAGCAGCTAGAACCTGACCATGTACGGAAAGAGGAGGTACTGACCCCTCACTCTGTAATGCTTTCCCTCTAGTCATGCACCAAGAAGCCAATCATTTGGGGTTTAGAACTTCACTGAATTATTGTTATTATTATTATTATTATTATTATTATTATTATTATTATTATTATTATTATTATTATTATTAGAATAATTATTGAATGCAGACTTAGCTTCAAGAAGCATCAGGGAGCTTTACAATCATAGAAGGAAGAACATGGTGAGGGAAGCAGAGAAACAAGGGACTGGGGCGCTAACAACAGGAGAGGGGAGAGCGGCTAATTTGTCAGCACGGGACCTGTCAAGCAGCCAGCGGAGGAAACAGTGGAAAACATATCTCTTCTGGAAGGCGTTTCCCCGCCAGACCAGTACCGCCAGAGACTCTTCCTAGCACTGATATTCAAGTGCTAGGGGCTTTGTTCGTTCAGATGTTTAGGCTACCCAGGCAGCAACATGCTACGGGTACTTAGCCCTTTAAATCCCAGGATAATGTATTATTCTTCACCAGCTTGCCCTCCTCTGGCTCTGTTTCTGCTTCCCCCGGTTCTACCCCCACCCCCGTTCTTTCTATGAATGCTCTGAAGTATTTTACATGCATTTGTGCCCTAATAAAACACCAAATAAATAATAAAAACAAATAGAAAATGGGGAGCAGTATCGGCAATACAAGTTACCTCCAGAGCTATTTCGTTAAACTCCAATCAAAAGGGACATGGGAATTAGGGAAAACAAATGAAGGTGGAGCCAAAATAAACACACATGAATTTAAAAACAAGGACATATATCAGACTGGGTGCGTTTTAGCTGACTATTTATAACATATCAAAACAATGCATACCATGACATTGCATATCTTGACATGACATTTCCTGACATGACTTATCATTACACTAACTTGTGCAGCTCCTCTGGACCATCTTTGTATGCATTAGGACATTGTGGTGTTGATTTTGTATCAATTTATGGCATTAGGCTCATCTACATAATAGCTTGTATTAGAAACAAATCATAAACTTGTATTTCATACACAGGAAATGTCACAGAGCAGGAAGGAGAACGTTCATAAAACACCAAAAAGTGCTTGAGTGCATTCCCATGGCCAACAGGCCAGATAAGCCACTCACATAGGCAACAGGCCCAATAGGACGACGTAAAAGGTAAAGTGAAAAAGTGCAAATATGAACATTTGATTATGTAAATTACAGTGTATTTCGACATTTAAAGGATTGTAATGCCTTCTACAAGACTAGATTTTAACTTTCTGGTATGTCATCTACTATTATTATGTGTTAATCCTGGCATTGCGCTGGTGAGAAACACAGCCACAATGAGTCGTTTCACTGGAACTACAACCAGTGCCAATCTGTAGAATTTTCCAGTCCCTAGACCAGAAAAAAGTGGACAATTGCCCTAGTAATTCAACATTTAATGAGCATAATCCACAAAGAGGTCGCCAAAGGAAAGGGCAGTCAGTGGCACCACCCTGCCGTGTCTGATTGCCAGTATTGTGAGGTGATCAGAGCCTGACAGGTTCAGCCCACCACGGCAGATTGCAAGCAATAGCCAAAACCGCCTTGTGGATAGTGTTTACTATTAGCACCCTGGTGGGGGGAGGCAGACAATCAGGTGGCTAGGAATGCAGGCTTTAACCGCCAGTGAAAGCCTGTGTTCCATCCTGCCCCATTTTGTTGTTTGGTTTTTGCCCACTCCCCGCCGCTCCTTCCTCTCTGCTCCTGCCGAGTGCCATGAAAAGGGAAGAGGGGCTCCGTGTGGAGCCCCGCTTCCAGTTCCATGCCGGCCATCTTGGAAAAGTATTTTCCTTCGTTCAATGGGACGCAGCGCACGCCCCGTTGAACGAAGGAAAATACTTTTTTTAGCACCCCAGGTTACCCTCCCTTCCCCCGTTCCATCTCTTGGAATGGGGGATTAACGCTATATTATGTCCACTGCTGGTTGCAGCGCCGCTTTCTGTTGAGGCCCTAGACCTCCATGATGAGAACTGGCCTGCTGTCTTTCTGGGACTGGCAACATAAGGTCAAATTTGGCCGAAGAGAGAAGATGAAGCCTGGCAAAGATGAGATAATTGAATGTAATAGACACACTGGCCATAATTTGTGGTCATAATGTGGGGTCTAACGGAAACCGGAAATAATGTGCAAGGTTGGAATAATGTAAACGTGCAATGATATGCTTGTGGGAATATTGTGAATCTGCCATAATGTGCAAACTTGGCACAATGATCAGATCACCGAGTGGGCATGAGGACATTTGATAACTTAATCACAAAATGTTGAACAAAACTATCTAGAAACAACACAGCCCTCTATATTGAAACTATTACATACATATCTATATATTTTAATTTCTGAAACGTTTTTATTGAACTATAGCACTATATATATATATATATATATATATATATTTATATATATATATATAAAACATGTATTATAATAATTCAAAATAGGAAATGGAGGTCCAGTATTCCACAAAAATATAATGCAGCATGTGTACACACATAATACTTGAATTGAACGTGTCTTTTCTTCAACTTTATTTCACAGAAATCCAGGGGTTTCTTGATGGTCAAACATGTGACTGTAATTGCTCTATACGTTTCGGACATAAGCAAGTCTCTCATGGGCATGTAGAGTATCCGCAGTGTTAATCAGTTGTGGGCCCCAGGTATGTTTGTTGGAATTTGATAACTCGACAGTAGAGAAGTGCTAAGTGGGCTTGTTGGAAACCGGCAATAATGTGCAAACTATGCTTTCTGAAAATTGGTAGTAACGTGCTAACTAGGTCTAAATATACAATCATTAAAAAGCAGAGTTAATAATATTTATTCCTGGGAATATTTAGCGCCTTGTAGTGGCATTACCATTATGATTAAGGCTCCCGGGTTGTATTGTACATAATTTTTAACCATGTCCATCTTTATTTATCCATATTTGGTTGGTGGTCATTTTAGCTGTATTTAGCTACATTCATTTTGAGTTCTTTAAAAGAATGAGTTACAACTAATATTTTCCACATGTATTTTAATGAAACATGTATCCCCTCTGTACCCTTGGCTGGGTTCTCACAGAGGTGGTTATTGCACATCAACGCCAGATCAATGTTTATCTTAAAAAGAAAAAGTGCCTGATTCATGGAAATGTACGCAGAAATCCTGCAAGGTCTGCGCACTGAGAAGGACACTGCTCGAGCCTGCATGCAGAAAGAAAAAAGCACGCCCCACATATTCATGGAATCTACAGCACCAAGTAACCGCATTCGCAAGTCGCGCCTGCAACGCCCCGACACACCCACACGTAATGCATGAACAGCCAGAGCCGCTACCTTTGTGCGCCCCCTGTGCACGAATACACACACCCTTCAAACAGTGCATGGGGCCTCCAGTAAGCAGGCGTGCGACTCGGGACCATGCGCGGGGTCCCCATAACTGTATCCATCACCAAGACAACATGCATATAAAAAATTGTAACTCGCCAATAACTCGCAAAATCTGCATGCGAACCCCCGTAAAACGTTCCTGCACCCCGCTACACTGCTTACATGCACCCCTAAGTTACATCAGAGCCCCGATTGAGTACACGTATCCCGAAATCCGACATGTAACCCCACCTGCTTGCTGAAAATCCTACATGCCACTGTACTTATGCCTGCCTTTGTGTGACGCATTGTATCAAGGACTTGCGTGGCCATTTCCAAGCCCAGTTGTTGCACGATCGAATCCATGAATATGTCTTGTGCCACGCAATAGTCGGCGTGCGAATGCCCACTTTATCGCAAGTTCTTCCCCTTTGTTGGTGTTCGGCCCTCTGCGCAAGCCACACCCATGCTCTGCTTGGAGTCTCGCGCAAGGCCCTTGGCGGCTCGCACAGGCGTGCCAAGCAAGCGCAAACTCCACGCAACTCCAGGAAAAGCACTGAGTATTCAGTTCCATTGATTGACAAAGGCGGATTGCCACGCAGTTGCGCACGCATGTACCCTATTTTCCGCACAGATAATTCCATGAATTGGGCACTTAGTTGCTCCTGTTACTGTTGCAGGTGTGAGCAACATTTCTGAAGCCATTTAAACATCTTTAAAGTGAAATACATTCCATTTGTTTGCCTTTCATATCTAATATGTTGCAAAGCAATCTGCTTGCAGTGCGTGATGCTTGTAATGCTAATAAGCAGACCTGCATTTCCACTTTTTTCAGTTTTTTCAGGTTTTTTAACAGTAAATACTGAAAGGAAACAGAGTGATTTCCGTCTGTATTTCTGTGTACAAATCAGCAAGAATGGAAAACAGGCAACCTTAATTAATAGTTAATTGTATTCTTGCTTTTGTATTTCTGTACATTTAAAGCTCACCAAGTGCAGTGAATTGACCACAAGGAGGCCAATGTAGACACTATAAAAATACTAAATAACAAATCATTAAATAGGCATGCACCAAAAGAAGAGAGGCATGGCTAAGTTCTATTTGGCGAACCAGAGTGCTGTGTGGGGAAAGTAGTGCGCAAACAGGAAAGTGTTTCACTTTGGGAAAATAATCCATTCAGATGAAGAACTCAGACATGACTTTGCTGAAAGAGTTAGTGATTTCAGGCAACAGACCATGGTCACCGCCTGGTACTGCCCTCTGCTGGCAGTGCTTGTTAGGCCTGCATGAACCTATTTGGTGAAACAATAAAACATCTAAAGTTCAAATGATTCAAAATTCGTTGAATTGCCAAATGTGTTAGGCAATATGGCACCATTCATTTTGGCTAGGCCAATTCATGACCTGTACTAGGCATTTAAAAAAAAGTCTAGAAAAGTGCATTGGGGCATATCGGTGTCTCTTTTTCTGTAAGCCTACCATCCATGTATTGTTAGTGGCAATGAGTCACATTATTTCTTCAGTGTCTGTAGCAGGTGTGGGAGGGTTAAAACAGAGAAATAAATGTTGCACTGCCTGCTTGGCTTCTGCAGGGCAGTGTGGAATGCTTCCGTCTTTTTCCAGAAGGCCTTTTTGAGTCCCATCACAGGTTTATGGTGTGATTCAGTAAATAGGTCAAGCCGACTCCAGCATCCGCAACCAAATAGTTCTGCTCCAACTGCAGGAAATAATGCAGATCTGTAACCGCAAGTAGACGGAGGGGGAGAAAGGAGGAGCCACTTCCCACGTGATGCCACCCTCATTCCCTAGGATAGCTGCAAGGCTTCCTGGACGTGTGCAAATTCGGGCTTGGATGATCACAAGAGAGGGCCTCAGCTTGGTGAGGGAAAGACCTAGTTAGCCATGCCCTTAAAGAATGGAGCAGACTAGCAGCAGTCTCTAGACTCTCGCTACTATTGAAAGCTTGCTTCCAGTGCATGGAGCAGGTATGAACAGGCGCTTCCAGTGCGTGGAGCAGCTATGAACAGGCGCTTCCAGTGCATGGAGCAGGTATGAACAGGTGTTTCCAGTGCGTGGAGCAGGTATGAACAAGCGCTTCCAGTGCGTGGAGCAGGTATGAACAGGCGCTTCCAGTGCGTGGAGCAGGTATGAACAGGCGCTTCCAGTGCGTGGAGCAGGTATGAACAGGCGCTTCCAGTGCGTGGAGCAGGTATGAACAGGCGCTTCCAGTGCGTGGAGCAGGTATGAACAGGCGCTTCCAGTGCGTGGAGCATGTATGAACAGGCGCTTCCAGTGCGTGGAGCAGCTATGAACAGGCGCTTCCAGTGCATGGAGCAGGTATGAACAGGCGCTTCCAGTGCGTGGAGCAGGTATGAACAGGCGCTTCCAGTGCGTGGAGCAGCTATGAACAGGCGCTTCCAGTGCATGGAGCAGGTATGAACAGGTGCTTCCAGTGCGTGGAGCAGGTATGAACAGGCGCTTCCAGTGCATGGAGCAGCTATGAACAGGCGCTTCCAGTGCATGGAGCAGGTATGAACAGGCGCTTCCAGTGCGTGGAGCAGGTATGAACAGGCGCTTCCAGTGCATGGAGCAGCTATGAACAGGCGCTTCCAGTGCATGGAGCAGGTATGAACAGGCGCTTCCAGTGCATGGAGCAGCTATGAACAGGCGCTTCCAGTGCGTGGAGCAGGTATGAACAGGCGCTTCCAGTGCATGGAGCAGGTATGAACAGGCGCTTCCAGTGCGTGGAGCAGCTATGAACAGGCGCTTCCAGTGCGTGGAGCAGGTATGAACAGGCGTTTCCAGTGCGTGGAGCAGGTATGAACAAGCGCTTCCAGTGCGTGGAGCAGGTATGAACAGGCGCTTCCAGTGCGTGGAGCAGGTATGAACAGGCGCTTCCAGTGCGTGGAGCAGGTATGAACAGGCGCTTCCAGTGCGTGGAGCAGGTATGAACAGGCGCTTCCAGTGCGTGGAGCAGGTATGAACAGGCGCTTCCAGTGCATGGAGCAGGGATGAACAGGCCCTTCCAGTGCATGGAGCAGGGATGAACAGGCCCTTCCAGTGCATGGTATGAACAGGTGCTTCCAGTGCATGGAGCAGGCATGAACAGGCATTTCCAGTGCGTGGAGCAGGTATGAACAGGCGCTTCCAGTGCATGGAGCAGGTATGAACAGGCGCTTCCAGTGCATAAAGCGGGTATCCCGCTACTATTCACAGCTTGCTTCCAGTGTGTGGAGCAGGTATGAACAGGCGCTTATAGTGCATGGAGCAGGTATGAACAGGCGCTTCCAGTGCGTGGAGCAGGTATGAACAGGCGCTTCCAGTGCATGGAGCAGGTATGAACAGGCGCTTCCAGTGCGTGGAGCAGGTATGAACAGGTGCTTCCAGTGCATGGAGCATGGATGAACAGGCGCTTCCAGTGCGTGGAGCAGGTATGAACAGGCGCTTCCAGTGCATGGAGCAGGTATGAGCAGGCGCTTCCAGTGCATGGAGCAGATATGAACAGGCGCTTCCAGTGCATGGAGCATGGATGAACAGGCGCTTCCAGTGCGTGGAGCAGGTATGAACAGGCGCTTCCAGTGCATGGAGCAGGTATGAACAGGTGCTTCCAGTGCATGGAGCAGGTATGAACAGGCGCTTCCAGTGCGTGGAGCAGGTATGAACAGGCACTTCCAGTGCATGGAGCAGGGATGGACAGGCCCTTCCAGTGCATGGAGCAGGGATGAACAGGCCCTTCGCGCTTCCAGTGCATGGAGCAGGGATGAACAGGCGCTTCCAGTGTATGGAGCAGGGATGAACAGGCTCTTCCAGTGCATGGAGCAGGGATGAACAGGCGCTTCCAGTGCATGGATCAGGTATGAACAGGCGCTTCCAGTGCATGGAGCAGGTATCACGCTACTATTGAAAGCTTGCTTCCAGTGTGTGGAGCAGGTATGAACAGGCGCTTCGAGTGCATGGAGCAGGTATGAAAAGGCGCTTCCAGTGCGTGGAGCAGGTGTGAACAGGCGCTTCCAGTGCGTGGAGCAGGTATGAACAGGCGCTTCCAGTGCATGGAGCAGGTATGAACAGGCGTTTTCAGTGCATGGAGCAGGTATGAACAGGCGCATCCAGAGCATGGAGCAGGTATGAACAGGCGCTTCCAGTGCGGGGAGCAGGTATGAACAGGCGCTTCCAGTGCATGGAGCAGGTATGAACAGGCGCTTCTAGTGCGTGGAGCAGGTATGAACAGGCACTTCCAGTGCATGGAGCAGGTATGAACAGGTGCTTCCAGTGCATGGAGCAGGGATGAACAGGCGCTTCCAGTGCATGGAGCAGGTATGAACAGGCGCTTCCAGTGCATAAAGCGGGTATCCCGCTACTATTCACAGCTTGCTTCCAGTGTGTGGAGCAGGTATGAACAGGCGCTTCCAGTGCATGGAGCAGGTATGAACAGGCGCTTCCAGTGCGTGGAGCAGGTATGCCCAGGCGCTTCCAGTGCATGGAGCAGGTATGAACAGGCGCTTCCAGTGCGTGGAGCAGGTATGAACAGGCGCTTCCAGTGCATGGAGCATGGATGAACAGGCACTTCCAGTGCGTGGAGCAGGTATGAACAGGCGCTTCCAGTGCATGGAGCAGGTATGAACAGGCGCTTCCAGTGCATAGAGCAGATATGAACAGGCGCTTCCAGTGCATGGAGCATGGATGAACAGGCGCTTCCAGTGCGTGGAGCAGGTATGAACAGGCGCTTCCAGTGCATGGAGCAGGTATGAACAGGCGCTTCCAATGCATGGAGCAGGTATGAACAGGCGCTTCCAGTGCATGGAGCAGGTATGAACAGGCGCTTCCAGTGCGTGGAGCAGGTATGAACAGGCGCTTTCAGTGCATGGAGCAGGGATGAACAGGCCCTTCCTGTGCATGGAGCAGGGATGAACAGGCCCTTCCAGTGCATGGAGCAGGGATGAACAGGCGCTTCCAGTGCATGGAGCAGGGATGAACAGGCGCTTCCAGTGCATGGAGCAGGGATGAACAGGCTCTTCCAGTGCATGGAGCAGGGATGAACAGGCGCTTCCAGTGCATGGATCCGGTATGAACGGGCGCTTCCAGTGCATGGAGCAGGTATCACGCTACTATTGAAAGCTTGCTTCCAGTGTGTGGAGCAGGTATGAACAGGCGCTTCCAGTGCGTGGAGCAGGTATGAACAGGCGCTTCCAGTGTGTGGAGCAGGTATGAACAGGTGCTTCCAGTGCATGGAGCGGGTATGAGCAGGCTCTTCCAGTGCATGGAGCAGGGATGAACAGGCGCTTCCAGTACATGGATCAGGTATGAACAGGCGCTTCCAGTGCATGGAGCAGGTATCACGCTACTATTGAAAGCTTGCTTCCAGTGCGTGGAGCAGGTATGAACAGGCGCTTCCAGTGCGTGGAGCAGGTATGAACAGGCGCTTCCACTGCATGGAGCAGGTATGAACAGGTGTTTCCAGTGCGTGAAGCAGGTATGAACAGGTGCTTCCAGTGCATGGAGCAGGTATGAACAGGCGCTTCCAGTGTGAGGAGCAGCTATGAACAGGCGCTTTCAGTGCATGGAGCAGGGATGAACAGGCCCTTCCAGTGCATGGAGCAGGGATGAACAGGCCCTTCCAGTGCATGGAGCAGGTATGAACAGGTGCTTCCAGTGCATAAAGCGGGTATCCCGCTACTATTCACAGCTTGCTTCCAGTGCATGGATCAGGGATGAACAGGTGCTTCCAGTGCACGGAGCAGGGATGAACGGGCTCTTCCAGTGCATGGAGCAGGGATGAACAGGCGCTTCCAGTGCATGGATCAGGAATGAACAGGCGCTTCCAGTGCACGGAGCAGGTATCACGCTACTATTGAAAGCTTGCTTCCAGTGTGTGGAGCACGTATGAACAGGCGCTTCCAGTGCATGGAGCAGGTATGAACAGGCGCTTCCAGTGTGTGGAGCAGGTATGAACAGGCGCTTCCAGTGCATGGAGCAGGTATGAACAGGCCCTTCCAGTGCATGGAGCAGAGATGAACAGGCCCTTCCAGTGCATAAAGTGGGTATCCCGCTACTATTCACAGCTTGCTTCCAGTGCATGGAGCAGGGATGAACAGTCGCTTCCAGTGCATGGAGCAGGGATGAACAGGCTCTTCTAGTGCATGGAGCAGGGATGAACAGGCGCTTCCAGTGCATGGATCAGGTATGAACAGACGCTTCCAGTGCATGGAGCGGGTATCACGCTACTATTCACAGCTTGCTTCCAGTGCATGGAGCAGGGATGAACAGGCACTTCCAGTGCATGGAGCAGGGATGAACAGGTGCTTCCAGTGCATTGAGCAGGTATGAACAGGCAATTCCACTTCATGGAGCAGGTATGAACAGGCGCTTCCAGTGCATGGAGCGGGTATCACGCTATTATTCATAGCTTGCTTCCAGTGCATGGAGCAGGTATGAATAGGCACTTCCAGTGCATAGAGCAGATATGAACAGGCGTTTTCAGTGCATGAAGCAGGTATGAACAGGCACTTCCAGTGCATAGAGCAGGTATCACGCTACTATTCACAGCTTGCTTCCAGTGCATGGAGCAGGTATGAACAGGCACTTCCAGTGCATGGAGCTGATATGAACAGGTGCTTCCAGTGCATGGAGCAGGGATGAACAGGCACTTCCAGTGCATGGATCAGGTATGAACAGGCGCTTCCAGTGCGTGGAGCAGGTATGAACAGGCGCTTCCAGTCCATAAATCCGGTATCCCGCTACTATTCAAAGCTTGCTTACAGTGCATGGAGCAGGGATGAACAGGTGCTTCCAGTGCATGGAGCAGGGATGAAAAGGCGCATCCAGTGCATGAAGCAGGTATGAACAGGCGCTTCCAGTGCATGGAGCGGGTATCACGCTACTATTCACAGCTTGCTTCCAGTGCATGGAGCAGGGATAAACAGGCACTTCCAGTGCATGGAGCAGGCATGAACAGGCAATTCCAGTGCATGGAGCAAGCATGAACAGGTGCTTCCAGTGCATGGAGCGGGTATCACGATATTGTTCACAGCTTGCTTCCAGTTCATGGAGCAGGTATGAATAGGCACTTCCAGTGCATGGAGCAGGTATGAACAGGCGCTTCCAGTGCATGGAGCAGGTAGGAACAGGCGCTTCCCGTGCATGCAGCAGGTATCACGCTACTATTGAAAGCTTGCTTCCAGTGTGTGGAGCAGGTATGAACAGGCGCTTCCAGTGCGTTGAGCAGGTATGAACAGGCGCTTCCAGTGTGTGGAGCAGGTATAAACAGGTGCTTCCAGTGCATGGAGCAGGTATGAACAGGCTCTTCCAGTGCATGGAGCAGGGATGAACAGGCGCTTCCAGTACATGGATCAGGTATGAACAGGCGCTTCCAGTGCATGGAGCAGGTATCACGCTACTATTGAAAGCTTGCTTCCAGTGCGTGGAGCAGGTATGAACAGGTGCTTCCAGTGCGTGGAGCAGGTATGAACAGGCGCTTCCACTGCATGGAGCAGGTATGAACAGGCGTTTCCAGTGCGTGAAGCAGGTATGAACAGGCGCTTCCAGTGTGAGGAGCAGGTATGAACAGGTGCTTCCAGTGCATGGAGCAGGTATGAACAGGCTCTTCCAGTGCATGGAGCAGGGATGAACAGGCCCTTCCAGTGCATGGAGCAGGTATGAACAGGTGCTTCCAGTGCATAAAGCGGGTATCCCGCTACTATTCACAGCTTGCTTCCAGTGCATGGAGCAGGGATGAACAGGTGCTTCTAGTACACAGAGCAGGGATGAACGGGCTCTTCCAGTGCATGGAGCAGGGATGAACAGACGCTTCCAGTGCATGGATCAGGTATGAACAGGCGCTTTCGGTGCACGGAGCATGTATCACGCTACTATTGAAAGCTTGCTTCCAGTGTGTGGAGCACGTATGAACAGGTGCTTCCAGTGCATGGAGCAGGTATGAACAGGCGCTTCCAGTGTGTGGAGCAGGTATGAACAGGCGCTTCCAGTGCATGGAGCAGGTATGAACAGGCCCTTCCAGTGCATGGAGCAGGTATGAACAGGTGCTCCCAGTGCATAAAGTGGGTATCCCGCTACTATTCACAGCTTGCTTCCAGTGCATGGAGCAGGGATGAACAGGCGCTTCAAGTGCATGGAGCAGGGATGAACAGGCTCTTCTAGTGCATGGAGCAGGGATGAACAGGCGCTTCCAGTGCATGGATCAGGTATGAACAGACGCTTCCAGTGCATGGAGCGGGTATCACGCTACTATTCACAGCTTGCTTCCAGTGCATGGAGCAGGGATGAACAGGCACTTCCAGTGCATGGAGCAGGGATGAACAGGTGCTTCCAGTCCATGTAGCAGGTATGAACAGGCACTTCCAGTGCATGGAGCGGGTATCAGGCTACTATTCACAGCTTGCTTCCAGTGCATGGAGCAGGGATGAACAGTTGCTTCCAGTGCATTGAGCAGGTATGAACAGGCAATTCCACTGCATGGAGCAGGTATGAACAGGCGCTTCCAGTGCATGGAGCGGGTATCATGCTATTATTCATAGCTTGCTTCCAGTGCATGGAGCAGGTATGAATAGGCACTTCCAGTGCATAGAGCAGATATGAACAGGCGTTTTCAGTGCATGAAGCAGGTATGAACAGGCACTTCCAGTGCATAGAGCAGTTATCACGCTACTATTCACAGCTTGCTTCCAGTGCATGGAGCAGGTATGAACAGGCACTTCCAGTGCATGGAGCTGATATGAACAGGTGCTTCCAGTGCATGGCGCAGGGATGAACAGGCACTTCCAGTGCATGGAGCGGGTATCAGGCTACTATTCACAGCTTGCTTCCAGTGCATGGAGCAGGGATGAACAGTTGCTTCCAGTGCATTGAGCAGGTATGAACAGGCAATTCCACTGCATGGAGCAGGTATGAACAGGCGCTTCCAGTGCATGGAGCGGGTATCATGCTATTATTCATAGCTTGCTTCCAGTGCATGGAGCAGGTATGAATAGGCACTTCCAGTGCATAGACCAGATATGAACAGGCGTTTTCAGTGCATGAAGCAGGTATGAACAGGCACTTCCAGTGCATAGAGCAGTTATCACGCTACTATTCACAGCTTGCTTCCAGTGCATGGAGCAGGTATGAACAGGCACTTCCAGTGCATGGAGCTGATATGAACAGGTGCTTCCAGTGCATGGCGCAGGGATGAACAGGCACTTTCAGTGCATGGAGCAGGTATGAACAGGCGGTTCCAGTGCATGGAGCAGGTATGAACAGGCGCTTCCAGTCCATAAAGCCGGTATCCCGCTACTATTCACAGCTTGCTTACAGTGCATGGAGCAGGGATGAACAGGTGCTTCCAGTGCATGGAGCAGGGATGAACAGGCGCATTCAGTGCATGAAGCAGGTATGAACAGGCGCTTCCAGTGCATGGAGCGGGGATAAACAGGCACTTCCAGTGCATGGAGCAGGTATGAACAGGCAATTCCAGTGCATGGAGCAAGCATGAACAGGTGCTTCCAGTGCATGGAGCGGGTATCACGATATTGTTCACAGCTTGCTTCCAGTTCATGGAGCAGGTATGAACAGGGGCATCCAGTGCATGGAGCAGGTATGAAGAGGGGCTTCCAGTGCATGGAGCAGGTATGAAGAGGGGCTTCCAGTGCATGGAGCAGGTATGAACAGACACATATTTCTGTTCGCCTCAGGAGAGTAGAAAGCACAAAACCCAATTGTTAGTCAATGTCTTTCCTTGGCTGCATGAGGCACCACCAGTGGGAACGAGCAAAGAAGAGGATTCTGAAAAAACTGGTGCAGTCTGGCTTATAACAGTCTGGGTAAAGCTGGAGACTAAGCAAGGCCTCCAGGTGCTGTAACAGATGAATCTGTGGTGGTATTTTTCTGCCATTCAGCTTTGAACCCATGGCCGTACAGCTCTACTTACACCTGTTGATAGGCCCTCATCTGTTATTGTATTTGAACATGCTTAAACCTTCTATCAGTGGTCCTCAATCTGTGGGGCTGCCATTGTTAAAGTGGTAAGAAAGATGCCCCAGGAAGGGGGGGGGGGGGGCAAAGGCTCTTCAAATGTACGCTGTGATTTAAATTTAAAATATAGAGAGAAATGGCGTCTGGGGGACCCGGCAACACTATTTGAACTCCAGGGGGGTTATTTATTTAATTATATTTTTTATAAGGAGCCTAATAATGTACCAGAGTTCGGTTTCTAAGCACGGATCCAGGATTTGAACCTCTGCTGCTCTGTGTGTGGTTTTTTTTCAAGACCACCGCGTTGCCACTGTGCTATCCTCCAATCAGGATCAAAACGTCAGAATACCACTGTTAAGTGGTCCGTGAAGCCGTGAGAACGTGCCATATTGGGACCATGTATAACTCAACAAACAAGCCCAACTTTTAAACGTGCGACATTCTAACGCCTCTTTTTCTTGCACGAGCAAACATTTTACCCCTGCCGGTTGTTACTAATAAATGGGAGAATTAGATCCAAGATGTCCAATGCGCTCAGCAGAAAGAGGACTTGTTTCACTTCCTTCTGGTAAACCCTTGCTCATGATTCTCTCAGGGCCCGACGACGTATTTTGCCTCTCTTGATATGATCTAATAAGGCATTTATAACGCGCCTATACACAAGTGTTTGAAAAAGTGAAGGCCTCCAGGACAATCCCGGCGATGCCATGATCTTTCTTCTGGGGGACCAGGATAGCAACCGGCCCAAAGCGACCGGCAGTTTTATTTTTGGAGCTTGGCGTCAGAGAGCTAAGAAGGTCGGGAACTGTTGGGACCAGAATAGGCGGATACAGGGGGGTCATCACCATCTCCCCCGCAGGGCCTAAAAGACCCCTACTGTTTCTGAGCCCGATAAAGTACTCGATGGCTATTCTTCTGGGATTAATCATGGCTCCGTTTAGTTTTCTTCTTCCGTGGTGTAGGTCTGCGATGCCTTTTTATATCTATTATCTAGCCTCATTGCTTAGCAACATTTTCAATGTTTTACTATGTTTAATATGTTTAGCACCACACACCCTGGGTAATAATAAGCAGCGCTCACATGTCTGAGGGTTCGTAGCGCTATATAAATGCCAAATTATTATTATTATTATTATTATTATGACAATATTCTTGTCGTTTTTTTTATTGGTAATGTATTTTGCATATTTCTCTTTGTAGATTATTGTGTTTGCACTGCATTGTCTTGTCACGAAAGACTCAGCGAGTGTAATCAAAACCTAAGCTGATCTAATTGTACAGCGCGCGCTTGGGGGTTAGGCCCTGCTATGCCTGGAAAAGCCTGGTAAACACAAAACAAAGCGACCACCATTGGATGCAGTGGCACTCAATTCCAGAGAGAAACGCTGCTCTGTGGGCAAGGGGCTGCGCAGGGCGCCCGGCACTGCCATGCGGCGCGCATTGCTGCCCGTGTGTCTTATTCTTAAGCCGTCTTAGCATCTGGCTGCATCTGCAGAAAGTAGCCAGAAAACGTTATGCAAGCGGGCGCTTCTGCACAGACCAGGACAATTAGCCTTCCAAACCAGCAATGCCATGGGAGGGCACGGATCTTGTGCACAGTCAGTCCCGAGGTTTATTTTTTACAAAAAAAAATAGCAGATTTGAACATTGGATTTTTGAATGAGCTTTTCTCGCCGAAGGGAGGAATGCAAGCCACAAGACCGAACAGATGAAGGATTGCATGCAACATTTCCAGATAATAGAAGAGCCCAAGGGAGGCGCGAGGGCGTCCATCACCCGAGGAGAGGGGCTCTGTCCTGGGCACGCTCTTAAGGCCATCCTTACCCATCGCGCTCGCGCTGATGGCGTGTAATGATGCCCTTCTGCACTGCACGTCTAGAACCAAGGAAGCAGCAAAGAACAAGAAAACGGCAGCTGGGGGACACGGCGGATCCCCATTCCATATAAAATTAGGAGGACCTCGCCTTTGCTAAGGCGCCCCCTCCTCCCTCAGCAACCCCCAGGAAACCAAATGCACACAGGGTCAAAGGTGAGCTTCATAGGAAATAGCCACACTTTCCCTAAAGGACTCGATTGGTCAATATGCTTAGTGATGTGCAACTGTTTGCTCCCCACAGCCAATCCAGAAAGAATGGGATGCATACAGAACCAGATATGCTAACTGGTGGTGCCTACACAATGTGTGTCTGTAGTCTGCAACTGATGTGTTTATACATCTGTATGTGTTGTGTGTGTGTTTGGATAGATAGAGAGATGGGTAGATAGAGTTAGACAGATACATGGGGAGCTAGATAGGATATATATATAGAGAGAGATAGACTAATAGATGAGAGAGATAGGATAGATCGAAATAAATAGAGACACGGATAGATAGATACGGTAGATCGAGAGAGATTAATAAATATATATATATATGTATATATATAGAGAGAGAGAGAAAGAGGGAGAGGCAGAGAGAGAGAGTGAGAGATGGATAGACAAAGTTAGATAAATAGAGAGATAAATAGGTATATAGAGAGAGAGATAGAAAAATAGATGGGGAGAGAGAGAAAGGATAGAAATAGAAACATGGATAGATGGATACGGTAGATCGAGAAGATCGAGAGATGGCTAGATTAAGAGAGAGAGAGAAAGAGAAAGTGAGGGAGAGATGGATAGATAGAAATAGAGTGGTGGATAGATAGATGCAACAGATAGAGAGATAGATACATTCATATATAGATAGAGATAGTTATATAGAGAGATGGAGAGACAGAGGGGGGAGAGAGAGGGAGAGATGGATAGAGATATAGATAGATAGATAGATAGATAGATAGATAGATAGATAGATAGATAGATAGATAGATAGATAGATAGATAGATAGATAGATACAATAGATCGAGAGATAGATTAATAGAGATAGAGAGATGGAGAGAGAGAGAGGGGGGACGGGGGAGATGGATAGATAGAAATAGAGATATGGATAGATAGATGTAATAGATAGAGAGATAGATACATTGATAGGTGGAGATAGAGAGACTGGAAGAGAGAGAGTGGGAGAGATGGATAGATAGATAGATAGATAGATAGATAGATAGATAGATAGATAGATAGATAGATAGATAGATAGATAGATAGATAGAGTTTCAGGCATAAGGCCAGTGTGCTCACTCAGCTGCTGAACGGACCCTCCCTACAGATACCCCCTCAGAGCCCAGTGCCCGCTCTGCTATGCACACCTGCATTTGCCATGCTGTACACGGGATATATAACACATTGAGGATGAACTTCACAAGGGGGTGTCTATGGTGACACAAACCCGGGGGTCAGGTGGGAGGGGCACGAGTGGCACACGACAAGACAGACACTTACCCGCATCCTCCTCGTCAAACGAGTTCATGCAGGGAAAGTAGATGGCCAGGGCCTCGAAGGATGCCGACAGGCTGATCCGGCTCTGCGACCTCTCCATGAAGAGGGCCGGGGCGCTCCCGGCCTCCACGGCCGGTTTGGCCAATTTCGTCGTCCCATTTTTCACTCGGAGCACTGCACGCGGCGTTTTGGCAGATTTCCGGGCCCCTCAGGTGGAAGAAAATATGGCTTCGGTGTGAGTCCCCCTTTCACCTGCAGTCCCCTCGGCTGGGCTCGCGTGAATATCGGGGGAGAGTGCAGCGCGGTTTGTTTCCCCGTTGCATCAATCGCTCGTCACAGAGACAGCATCCCTGTCGAAGACCTCGGCGCCGATTGGCCCTTTCTTGCTCTGACAGATGTCCACATAGATGTGGGGGTGTTCGGCCTCCCGTGTGCATGCACAACTGACCCTAAAGTGCAGCCGTGTCCAGCAGCAGCAGCAGCAAATGAAACGATCCGCCGACGACAGCTCAATGGAGCGGCCGCGCTCGCTTTACCTCAGCATCAATTGCTCAGTGGCCTTCATTCACAGGAGAGCTGCCTGCTGGGGGGGTGGGGAGGGGGACTTGAATGAAGTCATTATTGGGTTAAGACTGCTCCAATCACAGCTGCCTGCGAGCGAAGGGGGCTGTCTGTCAGCAGCAAGCGCCCAGGCAGCGGAGGCCGCCCGGGTACCTCACAGCATGGGGTTTTTGGGGACCCGGCGTTACTGCATGCGCTGTGCTAATGCTGCACAATGCTGTCAGAACGCCACCTGGAGCTGGCGCTGCAGCACAGGAAGAACGGGGAGGTGGGCATGTTGCTGCCATGTCTATTTCCGCTGCAAGCCTGTTCATGTAAGCAAGGTTATCATAGGTATGCACACCGTGGACAGGGCTTCGCCCTCGCGCCCCCCCCCACCACGCATACACATGATTCGCTTCCGTCACAAGCTATTTAAAATCAAAATGCATTGTGTACTGTATAAGATTGGCAAGCAGAAGCCTAACAGATATAGTGGTGTATGTGGGCATTTGTGTTTTGCCTTTATGATGAAAAGAAGCATAACTGCATGCTTCCGAGCGCGACATTAGGTTCTCAGTGGGAAATTCGTCCAGCTACCTATATCCTTTTGCTGCCTGCGGGCTCTTCGACACTGGATGTGCTAGCCAAGTTACCTCCGAGCCATCAAGGCGCTATCATAGATGGGCACTTTTAGATACACCTTTTACGTCTCCTGCGCAACTGCATAAACCTGAGGGTAGATGTGGTGTCGGTTGGTCCACATCGTTGTGTGGGCGGGCTGCCGTTGCGGCCTTGGCGCGAGACATCCAGGACGTGACGTCAGGGGAAGGGGAGGGGCGAGGGAAGCGTTACTGCAGTTGCCGCCTGTACTTAAATAAAGAAGGTTGTGTTATGACCCCGGCTCCCGCGTATCATTGTCAGAGCGGCCTGCGTGCCCGCGAGTTCCCTAGGCGGGGACCCAAGAATGGCGACGAGCGGTCAAGTGACCCACCAGTGCTGTGTCGAGGTCTGCAGCCGAGCAGTTTAGCGCGTCGGTGCGCCTCGGACACATTAGCGGCTGACAAGCCGCGCACCGCCTCAGGCACACAAGGCACCGCGGAGCGGCACATAACAGCAAGCAGCTGTTGGGAGGGGCCCTCGAGACTCGCGCCTGCTCCCCCGTGCAGGAGACAAGCACCGGCCGCACAGCGCGGTTCAGCACTGCAGGAAGGCCTGACCAGCTGAGTGAGCTGCAGGCCACGAAGGCCCTACACGGACCAAAAGACAACAGAAGTCCTCACGCGGGTAAGCACCACCCACGCTTAATGCTTGGCAGCCTGCCACTCATAAGGCACGTGCGGCTTGGAACCGGCACGGGCAGAACAGGAGGCCAAAGCCCCAGCTCATTAGAGGCAGGGAAGAAGGAATGCGAGGACTATAATCCAATAACTCATGCCACGAGAGGCAGCAAACGCTCACGACCCAAAAACAGAGTCCCAGCACATCTAACAGAATGTCGGACTCAGCAAGCACAACAGCCTCATCGTCAGGAGGGGCGGGTACAGCAGCAGCACTCACGATACACGGACGCACAGATCGTGGACAGCAGCGCAACCTCAAGCATTATCCCCGCACTCGACCGAATGCTATCAGCATACGGAATTCCCAAAGTCATAAGATCAGACAACGGCCCCACATTCATAAGTCACGACTTCCAAAAGTTTGCAAAGTGCCTGGGGTTAAAACATCGCCGGATAACACCTCGCTGGCCACAGGCAAATGACATGGTCGAAAGATTCATGGCCAATGTCAAGAGGACCTTACAAATTGCCCACATTCAAAACAAACCATTCGAGCAGGCTCTCAACCAGCTGCTCAGGGAATACAGACACACACCCCATAGCACGACAGGAATTTGCCCTGCGAACCTGCTATTCGGAGGCCGGTTACCACGAGACTGCCAGAGGATCCGAGATTAAAAGAACCGACAATTCTGGAGCAAGAGGCAAGAGTCAACGATGAAACGAACAAGGCAAAAACAAAGGAAACTACGGACAGGAAGAGACGTGCCCGTGAGAACCCAATGCAACCAGGGGACGAAGTATGGCTCAGACAACCAAAAAACAGAAAGGAGGAAGCCACATTCGCACCCGCTCCCCTCATCGTGACACACAAGAAAGGGACCATGGTCATGGCACAGAGGAGTGACTGCTCGTCGGTGACAAGAAATAGCTCGCTGTTCAAACGCCTGATATCGCACCAGGGAGATCGTGGGAAATGGACAGAGACAGTGAAGAGGATAGAATGCATGAAGAACCCTACCACGGAGATGGGGAAGAGTCGGAAAGTGAAGCAAACACCTCGATGCCCGCGATGGAGAGGATGACCCCGGGCAAGTCGAAGCGTCCCCAGAGGAGTCGCATGAAACCACTTCGCCTCATAGAAGAAATGGGATAAGAAGAAAAGACAATGGCCCTCATTACGACCCTGGCGGAAATCGAAAAACGATGGCGGAAATGCAATACCGCCATCGAATAGCGCTCGGTGCGACTATGACCCGTCACCGCAAAGTACGAAGCCATTAGCGACACCGTAGTGAACGCCAACGCTAACTGCACCAAGCACGCGCGCGCGCGCCATGCCAAACCGCAAACACCACCATGGTGCAACGGTACGCCAACTCCGACCCTAGCGGACATGTACCTAACGCCATCAGGCATGGCGTAATGTACCATTCCGCCATGGCGAGAAGTACGGCATCGCGAATCAACCGTAAACGGCCCCACTGAGTGCCTGTACACCGCTCCCTGCCCACAAAGTACAACTCCCCGTAGGTGCAATGAAGCCACAATGCAACCATTGAAATGTACAAGTCACCCATGCATGCCAACGAACAAAAGAAACACAACAGGGGCCAATGGGAGCTGCAGGGCACAGATGGCACGAATACAGAAGCCATCCCAATGGACATGACCACAGTCCCCCACCAAGAAACGCACGCAAACACAGGCACCTGTGACCAGCAATATTCCGAAAATCACATCATTCCACCAGTCCACCTGGCTGACCGGCATCTGTCACACAAAACCCAATCCCCCGCCCCTGAGCATGACAACATTCAAACTGTCATATTGGCAGCCCCCATCCCTGACCTCACTGGGCTTCGTAGGCAAACGCGGCCAGTACAGTACCACGCAACTAAACCCCGAAGCCGGAACCCGATGCAGATCTCCTCACAATACATCGCCCCCCAAATTGGCATATGCCACATCACTTGCAAAGAAAAACGCTACACGGGCCAAATCCGAATAGAAATTTAATGCACATCAAAATCACCAAGCCCATACAGCCATCAGGCCATGAACTCCAAAACACCAATCACCATTGTGGGCTGCTTCCGCAAGAAATGACCAGCCACTACCTGTGTGTCGCCCTGTTCCCCCATGGTACACAGAGCCACAATCACGTACGAAAAGGCAACATGGAAGCGCACAGAACCGCAGGCCCGTCCCAATGGGGAGGCACTAGTCCAGCTGAAAGGCCGAAATGTTGCTCCGAGCCACCAGTACTGCGTAAGGGCATGTGGCCCATTGGCGATCGTCCCATAAGATCATAATGCTGCTCCACTGATTAACACGAAGCAGCAGGTGTCGGGAGTAAAATCCATCTGCAGGAGTGGCATACAGATGGCAGTGGCAAAAGGGGAGGAGATACCTGTCAACCAAAAGAAAAGAAAAAGAACAGAATGGCCATCAGAACTACATTCCAACTACTCACTTCAATGATCACACGAAATCCACAGCCATATGCATGCTAGCCCAACCAAAAGGATCATCACCACCCCAAAACCACTTGCGACTCATAACCATCTATATCGAGGTGCAAACACCATCACAAACGAGTGTACCTGTGCATGCGTCTGTCAAAACAGATTCCATCAGATGGGAATGTTAACGTGCATGGACACAAGTGTCTGAGGGCGCCTCGAGACAGGGAGGGCTCAACAAGGCCAGATGGACGATGGTCCCACAATGGCAGCCCTGCATCACATAGCGTAGGGGAGGCGGATAGATCCCAAGAAGCCCTGTACATGGCAAACTCTGTATCAAATTACCTGCCCATGCATCCATCCATCATTCCCTCATCCCGTGATCAAAATGCCTGAATAATTACTCACATAACATTAGAAACATCCATTGAGTCCGTGCGTTATGCAGCCTGCTAAATCCACAGTGCCCCAGCCCGTAATTCCAGTGTTGTGAAGTAACATGTTTTTGGGAACGGACGGCCTCATCGCCCACGTAGCTATTGCGCATCCCAAACTATTCATATCAATCATTGCTCCCTCGCCATGGGCCCTGTCTCAAGGACATAGAACAATAGAACGTTACATTTGCAGTCAGACCTGTGGGCATCTCCTCGCCGCTAGCTGGAAACCGAAAGCGCCGCCCCTCGAATTCCTCATTTGCAACATCACGTCGAAAAGGCATCTGTGGCCGTTTGAAATCACTAATTATTCCATCGAGTGCGGCTGTGTGTGAAAATGGCAACTGCCTTCACCCACGAATGGGACGCCCCGCCCGTCGTTGAACCTCGGTGCAGTGATGCATGAGGGTCCACCGTTACTCGAGTACTACGTTCCACTGACCCCTCACAAGTCAGTTCGCGACTGCACAGATAGTATGTGAAACAATGGGACCACAGCAGAATGAACATATCAACCAATCTTACACGGCCATCGGGTACAAATACATGATTGCAATAGCAAGATACAATTCCCCGAATTGCAGCGTTGTGCGCGGGACGTGCTCGGCCAAAGGGGAGAGCAGTTTGCACAGGTGGAATCAATCACCACAGGTGGAGGCCATACAGCCTGAAAACACATAAATTGCACAGCCAGTCTCCTCCCACAACCACACCGAAATGCTACCGGCAGGACTCGCGATGTTGGCCCTGGGGGACCTGATAGCACTGCAAGCGCTCCGACTCCAAGAAGAAGACGAACACCAACTACAACCAGCCGCACGGAGGAGACGCAGGAGGAGGAGGAGGCCAAGGCAGGGCCAGCAAGGGCTGCCAGCACAGCCACTACCACCACGCAGGCAGCCCGCAATCCCACGCCTCCGAGCACATCCGTTCAACCTCACTGATGAGCAGATCCACACCCTCTACCGTCTGGACCGGGACACCATAACCGCCATTGTGGACATGACACAGGCTGACCTTGTCAGCATGATAGATAGCCCAACCGCCATCCCACCCCTAATGAAGGTGGTGTCTGTACTCCACTTCCTGGCCACAGGCACCTACCAGCACACAGTCGGACAGTTGCATGGCATTTCTCAGCCACTGTTCTCACGGACACTATTGCAAGTGCTCGATGCCCTCCTGAAGCACGCAGACGACTACATCTCTCTACCACGCTCGGAGCAGGAAATAACCAACACAAAAGTGGGATTCCATGCACTTGCCGGCATACCGGGTTGCATTGGTGCCATCGACTGCACCCATGTTGAATTGGTCGTCCCACATGCCATGGAGGCCCAGTACCGCAACCGAAAACAATTTCATTCCCTGAATGTACAGATGGTGTGTGACTCCAACAGGATCATTACACATTGTTGTGCCCGATTCCCTGGATCAACCCATGATTCGATGGTCTTGAGGAACTCTACAATACCACGCTACATGGAGCGACACGCAGGGAACAGATCCTGGCTACTCGGTGAGTCTCATTACATGCATGATGATGTGGGGTATGTGAATTGGCAATGACCTGCCAGGAAGGGGGGAGGGGTGTGCGTACGTATCAATGGCATTCCACATCATACGTTTCTCGTCCACATACAGGTGATGCTGGATATCCACTGAAGAGATGGCTCCTCACACCAGTCCGGAACCCACGGGACCAGCATGAGGAGGACTACAACCATGCCCACTCACGTACCCGTGTAGTCATTGAACAGGCATTCGGCCTACTGAAGACCCGTTTCCGCTGCCTCAGCAGGTCTGGCGGGGCACTCCTGTACCGCCATGAGAAGGTTGCAAAGATGGTGATGGCATGTGTCATGCTCCACAACATGTGCGTACGTAGAAATGTGCCCATGCCCCATGACGCAGAACTGCAAGCACCTGATGATGGTCATGATGAGGGTGGGGATGTGGCAGCACCTCATGGAGTCTGCGAGGCACCGGAGGCCCGTGACATTCGTCAGCATCTCATTGATGTATGCTTCTAGCACTCACGCCTGGTGGCTGATACATGGACACGGGACTCGTGGCACTGCGTGTGTCTGGGACATGCACAATATGGACTGTACGCCTATGATGGCCTAGTACACAAAGATCAATGTCCACACTTCTCATTGGTTGATCGTGCACTTTTTATGGCATATGTGATATCATGTTGAACACCCTATCGACCCGCCACCCAAGTGAGCCCAACACACCCCCTCCACCCTCCTACCTCCCCCCCGAACACCAGTGTCCAAAGATGCTCATTGTAAGTGGGCTGTCGCTATTGCATGCCCCCTCTGCGGGTATCAGGGGCACCCCTACCTGTGGAGCGCAGGTTCCTCCCAGATCTACGTTGGGGGCTGCCCTGGACGGAACTTGCAACGGATGATGTGTCTGCCTGCTCACGTCCATGCATGTCCCTAAGGGTTTGCGAGAGCTCAGTGAGCACACGGCGCACTGCGGCAAGTTCGGCACATACGTCTTTGGACGTCGCATGCAGTTCCCCCCTCAGGCTCTCGGTGCTTCTCTCAATTTGTGCCCTTAGCGTCTCTGTACCTCTCTCCATTTCTGCCCTAAGTGTCTCAGTTGATGTTTCTATGTCTGCCTTAGTGCCCCCACATTCATCGGCATGGTCCTTGAGGAGTGTGGCCAGTTGCTGCTGTTGTTCGATCAACTGGTCGAGGGACTGTTGCCTCTGCTGGGCCATGGCCATTTGCGGGGGTGTCACAGAGGGGCTGTTGTCCTCATGTTGCCTTGCCACAGGGCTTGTGGGGGATGGCCAGTCGTCGTCTGGTGGGTGCCCCTGCGTGGTATCCTCATGTTGTACGGGATGGAACAGACAGGGGGATTGGGACAGGTCATGGATGGATCTGACTTCGGCATCCCCGTTTTCTGTGTCCGAGCATGCTGCCATCAATGGGGTGTCACCTATGGTGCTGCTGCCACCAGAGGCAGTGCCTTCTGTGGCATCCATTGGGGGGACCTGTGGTGGTGGTGTTGTGGCCATGCTGGCTGCTGGGGTGCCTGTTGATGTTCCCTCCTCTGTGCTGCCACCTGATTTGTGCTGCTGCCGTGTCTTGATGCGTGCAGCTGAGGTGGAGGGTCTCTGGCCGTTGGTCTTGGCCCTCTTTGCAGGTGTGCTGGTAGGGGTGTCCTGTAGCTCGTCGTTTGGATCGGACCCTGTGGTGGAGTAAAGGAGGGCGAGGGTTATTGATGGGTCTGTGGGAATTGGAATGGCATTGTATCACATGCATTGGGGTGGTACCTGAGGGTGATTTGGGTCGGGGCCTTGGAGGTGCTTTGATTTGTGTGTGGAGTGAGGGTGCAGTTGTCTGGCAGCCTGCAGTTAGGGTGTGCCTGCTGCACGTGTAGTGCGTGTATTAGGGGTTTTTAATTATTTATGTATTTATTGTGGGTTTTAACGTGCGCTTGCAGGCCGATGTGTGTGGACGTTCTCCTGGACATGTGTTTCTGTTGCACTATGTGGACGCATGGTACTTCACATGGATGGACTGTGTGGATTTGGCATTGTTTTATCTGGCCCACCTACCTGAATCTTCGGATGTCTGCACTCCTTTCTCCAACCCTCCGACTCCCTCTATGCTCTCCATTCCGATGGTGGAGGCACAGATTTCTTCCCAGGGGGTCAACTTGATGGGTGATTCAGGACCTCCCCCGGTGGCTGTGGCAATGTTGCGGTTGGCAGAGAGTATGCTGCGGACGCGTATCCGCAGGTCGTCCCATCGCTTGCGGCATTGCTGTGGGGTGCGGGTTGCGGTCCCCACCGCACTTACCCGCTGTGCCACCAGAGCCCATATGGCCTTCTTGTTTGCAAGTGCCGTCCTGGTCATTTGCCTGCAGAAGACGACGGCAGCATTCTCCTGGAGGGTCTCTGTTAGCACGGTGAGTTCCTCACGGGAGAAGTGGACCTGCCGCTTGCGGTCGCACGCTTTCTTCGCTACTTTTCCCATTTTTCTTGGTTTCGCTAGGGTGGTTGACGGGTTGGGGTGTGTTTCAGGGTAGTGATTTTAGTGGTTGTGTGGTTTTAGTGTATTTATAGGTGTACGCCGGGATGTTTCCCGTTCCGGGCCCATGTTTTAACTTCCGTTTCCGTATATTTCCGGCCACCGTACTTTCCGGTAGGCGCACACTGCGGTGACCGCTAAGAGGGGTGGTGGTATTGCACCTAGGGCGCCGTACGGCGGCGGTGTGGGCCGTTTTGGGGTCATTTCCGCCATCGCGGACTTTGCACTTCCGCCATGCCGTGGTGCTCGTGCCCGATGGGTCGGAATGGGCCGCACTTTGCTCCTTCGTGCAATGGCGGAAACGCTATTTACGCTGTGGCGCTCCGGTCAGTCGCTTTCCGCCAGGGTCGTAATGAGGGCCAATGGCCTCTTATGTTAAAAAGGGGGGAGATGTCAGTTGGTCCACATCGTTGTGTGGGCGGGCCGCCGTTGCGGCCTTGGTGCGAGACGTCCAGGACGTGATGTCAGGGGAAGGGGAGGGGCGAGGGAAGCGTTAGAGCAGTTGCCGCCTGTACTTAAATAAAGAAGGTTGTGTTATGACCCCGGCTCCCGCGTATCATTGTCAGAGCGGCCTGCTTGCCCGCGAGTTCCCCAGGAGGGGACCCAACACGCGGGTGCTCTAATGCATTTCAAGAAAAGCACAGAGAGAAAGCACCCCCCCTGCCCCTGGTGGTAACAGGCACAGGGGGGTGAGCAATGCATTAGAGACCCATTCCTGCCATTTTTTATTAACGTGGGACAGCAACTGTATGAATGTCTTCTGTTGCTTTGTTTTTTAACACATTGCACGATGAAGGGCCCTGCCTCGTCACTGTGAAATGCTCTCCCTGCCCAGAGCCAATCACTTTCTGACGTTGACCTTGGATTGGTCTCTACACATCTGCAGCCATCATAGATTGGTCTCCTATCTAATCAAGTCACAATACTTAATTTCTTTGAACTGATTTAGAGCCATAGGAAAGCAATCTCTTGTGCACTAGGAACACAACAAACCCAATGACAGTAAGTTGGAGTTCAGTGAATGATGAATTCATTTCTTTTATGAAATGTATATGATATGGGCAAAATGATGTTTCCTCCATCAATCATGTATACAGAACCAAACTATTGCTTGGTATCTGTCATTATTGCACATATGTAGCAAATATTGTTCACAAGTACAATCCGGATTTGTGTTCGAAGGCAGTGCTTTTTGCTAATCTTTTTCACTTGATTTATGATTGTGTGAAGTTGTATGTATGAATTTTCTGTGTTCAAAAAAGTTTCGAAAAGCTTCTGATTAAATAATAACCACTAAGTCCAACAGTGGCCCACCAGAGTTGTTGTTTTCTCGTGTTGATGCTTTGTACTTCAACTGGGCTAGCCATGGGTAATGATTTTGAACATCCAGAGCTATGGTAGGGATCAACATTTGTCTGTTTCTAGAGGTCAATTTATTGAGAGACTCTATTTTAGTTTATGTAACCACACTTAAATTAGATGTGTGTTAGTAAACCTATTTAGGAAGGCCAGACACCTCTTGTTCACCAGAGCCAATCACGCATCAGTAGAAATGATGCAAACCTGAGATTAATGTTTGCAAGTGTGCAGGAAAGGGCATTAGACATGCTCAGGTAACCTTTGTAAATACAGTCACCTGCAAATTCCTTAGAATCATACAAGTAAAAAAGCACATCGCTAGCTCTCTTTACACTTGTATTATTCCTTGTGAACCAAGTCCTGCATGACCATCAAGTAAAAAAAACAGACCTTCTACAGCGTGTGCAGAAGTACCAAAGACAGCCAATCGCCCCCATTAGCAGCTCATCTAGTGCAGACCATCCACTGTCATTACAGCCTGGGCTGCCAGAAATATGTTTTCTGTGTGTAATTGAATGTTTTGTCAATGTTTGCATCTTCTAGTTCACTTTGTTAAGCTTGACTTTGCCTGCCATCGTCCACTTTGCATTATACTGATTTTCACTTTGTTCATTTCAATTAGGGCACACATAGAGGAAACGTGTAATTGATCTGAGTCCCCTATTAATTTTAAAGAATGGACTTAGTCCCCACTAAGCAAGGTGAGGGAGGATGGGACAGTCTCTCATCAATGCGTGAATCTGCAGATCTTCACGCCCACGAATGAATGCAGCTATTCAACATCCGGTCGCATTTGTCATCTGCATCAGCATCTCAAAGCCAAGACCCACACTGCCCCCAATTGGCTCCTCAATAGTCACCTACAGACAAGTAAACAAACACTCAATAATAATTGGAATGCTTTCAACGGTGTATATTCCTGTTCCATGATGCCTTCTTGCTTGAGGTGTGAAGAACACATTGGCTCTGCTGCACTTCACATGTGATTGCATCGCGCCCAAGAACGAGCTGCATGCCCGGATTGCATCGCGCCCAAGAACGAGCTGCATGCCCGGGCTGAAGAATGACTGAAATTGGTAACTTGAGGGCAGGCTCACTTGGAGTGTATCTTCAAGGCGTTAATGTCATGGGAGAATTCACAGAGATCTCACGTCGTCTCTTCTTATGCCTAAGGTGTCCATCCAATCCTGGCTGTTAAACTCACTTGACTTTGCATTCTGGTACATGTAGTCCTACATTTGTAAAGAGAAAATAACAATAATAGGATATTACAGGAATTATATATGATTTAAGATGAATGCCAGGGTGTGCAGATCATCACTCCTGGGTGCTGCATATTTGTAGTATTGGAGGATGGTAAGAAGTCATCAGGATTCAGGTAAGGCACTGGAGACTTGAGTATATAAAAGGAGTACCTTTATTCATAAGTTACAGCGCTAGTTGGTTAGGAAAGGCAGGAGCTAAATAGGTAACATCCTTTCAGTTAGGTTCTCCCACCCTGTGTTGTGAACTGCAGCTCTTGGAACCTTCATGTCCCATAACATTCTAGATGACATCACTCCATTCTACTGCCTGCACAGTGTGCACCCAGTACAGATAGATACAATAAATACTACAATATTGTATACAAAACTACCTGTGGCTGTTCAAGGAGCAGCGTTAGGTGAAAAAGTAGGCAGCAGCAGGCACCATCAGCAGGTGTATATGAATTCAGCAGTCACTCTCCATGCAGAGCATTGTGTTGGTACAGAGAACATCTACCACCGCCAATGAAAGGAATCCCTCCCGAATGGCCTGACATGCTCCCAGTTCCTAAAAGGATCAGGCGCTGCCTTTGCGGGGACTTCTGGTCCCCTGCGCCCATGTCTGCTGAGGCGCATTCTGGATGCTAATGAGGCCCCCCTCTTTTTAGGGCTTGTGCCTTCATATAATTACTTTGCTTTCAGTTCATCGCCTTCCCCTTCCCCGTTCTTGCAAATGGGCCTAAAACCCCCAATTCCCCCATAGCCCATGCCCCTCCTGGTCTGCCAAACAGTAGCACCCCTCTTGCATTCCCTCCTCTTCACTTTTGTGCTCCCCCATTTACATCCCTCCTGTCTATCCCACTCTTTACCGCCACTCCTTCCCTACGACTCCTTCCCTCCTCTTGCTGCCGCCTCAGGAAGGACCCCTTACTCCAGCATTCCCTGCTCCTTAGCGCAGCCCCCGTGACTCCTTCATCTGCAAAGCAGTCGCAATCTCTTTGTAAATTTTGTTAATAAAAGTTTTTACAGATAAGCAATGCTTTTTAGTTCTCCTTAATACATTTTTTTTAGAAATTACAGTGACCATTGAAGTCACTGTGCAGAATGTACTTATTTTTTCATCTTGACAACATCTCTGAAATAATCACCATCATTCCTAAAAGGTTTACTTGAACTCATAAAAATGTGTATCTTGCCGACTAACATATGCTAAATACTGTCACTCGTCCAAGAAAAATTAGTGCATTTAGCCACGATTTAGCAGCAGTGAATTCATTTTTAAGTTATTCATTGCAATACTTATGAGCATTTTTGGGTAACAAGTAATAGTTGTGTTCCCCAATATATGCTCATTGTGGTCCGATTTGTAGCGTTTAGAAATCGCAAAACAAAGTGCCATTGGCGAAGTGCACAAAAGTTGGTGGAAGTAAAGGGGCCCGAGGAGGCAGAAGGCAGAAGACAGGGAAAGTTAACTCTGTGTATGTATGGAAGTGGACGAGACAAAGTAAAGGGCGTCACAAACATAATCGTTTTAAAAGATTCAACCTGTTTTTGCTGGTGAGACTAATGTTTCTGTTAACGTTGAAGCCAATATTTGAAGGTGTATCGTATGGCCTACGAATTACAGTATGGAGCTCGTTATGGACAGCATTTCTCCAAGGGCAAGGGCAAGTGCATGAAAGTGTTACTGTTGCAGCAAAGCTAGGGAAGGGGGATAAAAGGGGGGAGGGAATAGTACATTTAGTTGATGCATGCGTACAGATGGAGGTGCGAGGAGGGAGGGGATTGGGGGGAACAAAGTGTCCAGTCCAGCAGGGCCCTGGGTTAAGTGCAGAGAGGTTGCCCCGCTCATGGAGCGTAAGCTGAAAGTGCAGTAATGCATAACAAAGTGCAGTGGCCCAGAGGCAAGTGCAAAAGACTGGCGGGGGAGCCTGGGACTTGTAAGGCTCTGGAGATGAACCAGGCAACCAGTCAGCAAAAAACTGAACAGAGTTAGGGAGGAGAAATGATGAAGGAAGGTGGAGAGAAAAAGAATGGAGGTTAGCAGGGGAGAGGGAGAGAGAAGGAGGAAGAGAAGAGGAAGGTCTTGAAGAGTTCCCAGAACTTAAGGAGCTCCGGCTCAAGACTGAGAGAGGCAGGGAGGCTTTTCCAGAGGGATGCAACTGCAGAGGATAAAGATCTACCCCCAAATCTCTGTTTGTGAAAGTGGCTCACCCGCAGAGAGTTGGAGGAGGACGAGCAGAGGACTCTGGAGGGAGAGTATTTAGGAAGAGAGCGTTGTAGATAGTGGGAACCCGACACCAGAAAGCCTTGTGGATTATGCAGAGGGTCTTGAACTTGATCCTTGCAGCCACGAGGAGCCAGAGGAGGGATTTCGGTGCCAGAGAGATGCTGTCTGTGGGCTTGAGTTATAGGATAAGTCTTGCAGTACTGCTCTGGATGAGTTGTAGAGGACAGAGAGTAGACGTATTAAGATTGAGAAAGAGGCTTTTGCAATAGTTCAGCCTAGAGAGAACCTGGGCTCTCGAGGTGGTGAGCCTCTGGGGGAAGTGAGAAAAGGTAGAATACCTCTGACGAGATGCATGTGGTAGTTGGACTTTTTGGAGGTGTCTGAGATGTGAGAAGAGAAGGAGAGAGTGTAGTCAAATATGCCCCCTAGATTTTTTGCCTCATTGGTAGTTGTACGCGCAGGGCCAAGGGAGGCCGGCCATTGTGTAAGTGGGAAAGCGGGAGCAGGGGTCCCAATGAGGATGATCTCTGTCTTACTGGCACTCACGCAGAGATCATTAGCAGCACACCAAGACTGAATTGCTGATAGACATTCAGGGATGAGGGGCGAGGAGGAGGAGGAGGAGGCCCAGGGTAGCCTGAAAGAGAGCTGCAAGTCATAACACGGAAAGTTAGTGGTAAAGGTAGAGCTCCTCTGGGCCAAGGGGAGAGCCGGTCAGAGAGAAAGGAGGCAATCCACACCAGGTCCTGATCTGTGATGACCAGGGTATCACAGAGAGGGGTGATCAGGAGGTTGTGTGTTGACCATATCGAAAGCAGAAGAGAGGTTGAGAAGAAAGAGGACAGAGAGAGAGTTAGAGTCAAGATTTGAGAGCAGGTCTTCACGAGTGTTCAGAAAAGCAGTTTCCATGCCTCTGGATGCTCTAAAGCCAGACGGCTGATGGTCATGGAGGCAACCAGAAAATTCAGTGTGGAGGGTAAGTTGAGTGATGGCCAGCTTCTCCAGGAGTTTTCCCAGGAAAGGGGTGATGGAGATTGGGCAATAGTTTGCTGGAATAGACTGGTCGGCGTAGGGTTTTTTGAGCAGAGGGTGCATAAGAGAGTGCTTGAGAGGAGAGGTCAAAACTCCAGTGGCGAAAGAGAGGTTGTAGAGGTCTGCCAATGCTGGGGTAAGAGTGTCAATATTATCCTTGATGGTTTTGGAGGGGCAGGGGTTCACCCATTTGGAGGAGACTTTCATAGAATGGACTTGTCTAGTGACCTCATGCGGTGTGACAGGGGAGACGGTGGAGAGAAGAGGGGAAGGGGCGGGGGTGCCCGAGGGGGGCCCAAGAGATGCTGGTGCAGGAGGAGAGCAGAAGAGAGAGAGGACAGGATGTCGTGTGTTTTGATGGTGAAATGTGCGGCCAAAGCCGAGCAACGGGCCTGGGTGCGTGGGTGCAGTGGAGGATGTGGCTGCAGTAGGGTTTGCCAGTTCCTTGCAGACTTTGAAATGTTCGGCCATGTTGTTAGATGCCGCAGAGATATAGGCTTGAATGTAGACTTTTTTCTTGGAGTGGATGCAGAGTCTATATTGCCTTTGAAGAAGGCGGCAGGCCAGTTTGTCAGAGGGGGCACCAGAAGATCCCCATTTCCGTCACACTGCTCTGCACTTGCGTTTAAGGACAGCCAGACCAGAGTCATACCAAGAGTTGTACTTTTTGGCAGGCTTCAGTCGGACCCTCATGACAGGGGCAAGAATGTCGAGAGTGTTGGAGATGGAACAGTGAAATTTATAGAGGGCTGTGTCCGGGTGGAAGTCAGCCGAAGGAGTAGAAGGACGAGAGTAGGTGGAGGCAAAGGCAGCCACTGACACTCTTTTCATGGGTCGGATATCCTTGAAGGCAAGAGGTGGTGCAGGATGTGCCATTGCCAAAGGAGAAGAGAGCTTCAGGTGAGAAGAGAGAAGAGAATGATCAGTCCATGAGAGTTCGGTAGTGAGAGGAATAGGGAGTGGGATGTCTGTGGAGATGAGAGCATCCAAGGTGTGGCCAGCAGTGTGTGTTTGACTAGAGGGTAGAATGGAAAGAGAAGGGGAGTCACACAGGTTGTGGAAAGGTCCTGAAGAGCCAGGAGAGTCAAGATGGATGTTAAGATCCAGCAGGTGGAGTTGGAAAAAAGAGGAGAGGAAATAGAAGGCCAGGTCAGCCCATTCCGAGAGGAAGAGGGTGGACTGGCCCAGTGACCGATAGAAGGTGGCTAGTGCTCCAATTAGCTCTTTAGCTCTTCTCGTTGGTCTCTCTAAGTGCCAATATACCTTGGCGTGAACAATGCGCTTTGCAAAGACGAAATAAATACAAATGAAAAACAGAAACACTTCTCGCATCTAAGGGAATTTGAGTGTTGTTTTCCTTTTGTGAAGCATCCCAATATGCTTAAATAGTCATTATGAATTAAACTCCCAACACACGATCTGTCTTGAGAGGATACCCTTATTAAGCATTCTCATAATCTTGTCTGCTCTTTTTCAAGACCACAAAAGTCCAATCGGCAGGGAGCTACGATGGGACTGAATTTGTACCTTCATTTATAGGTGAAACACAGAGTTAAACATGCAGAGTACACACAAGTAGTAAGTGTGGCCCTGTCAGGAAATGTCTGAAGAGTGTTCACATGGAAACTATGTTTCTTTAGAACAGTTGAGTGCAGCCTTACAATGCCTGTCAGGTTTTAAGCTAATCTCTCTTATTATTTCCGTGGTATTCATATATGCTGCCTTGGTATTTGTGTTATCCAGTTGGATCAATTGGGAAAAAACATAAACATGTATCAATACAAAAACATGCTGTGGAAATAATGGTTTGATTCCTTGTAAGGATATGTGCCCCAAAAGTGACACATGGTGGTATTCTGATAGTAGAATATTGAATTTGAATGGGGCTTCTAACTAACTTGAATGGGAGGAGAGCTGAAAGATTAGAAGCTTACTTGCCTGTGCTCCTGTGAAGATCAAATTAATTACATTTAATCAATTTCTAGATTTCTGTGTATCATGATACTTAAAAGCGGTTTCACTGTACATTGCTCCTCAAAATCCTTAGCACCACCTTGCCTCACCAGAGTGTGAGTGGAATCTACTTGTATGTGCCTTTGACCCTGAGCCCTGAGGACAGGCAAGCTATTGAAACTCAGTACAGCGTCCCAAGATCCAGCCAGTTGATGATGGAGGCATCTATGTTTATGCAGCGACCAGCAGCACCAGAGTTCAGAAGTGATCCTAGGTGGGGACTCGGGCTTGTCAGCACATCACTCAGCCACAAAAGGAGAGAGGAAGATTGGAGCAGGAATTTAAGACACAATACCTGTAGGAGAGAGTAAAAGAGGCATGGGAACTTGCTAAAGTTAAAATGAGAGGTGCACAAATAGTACCTTGCATCTTCATGTGTGTGTGTTTTTTCTTCCATTACCACAAAAAGGATTCCCCTGTGGGATGCAGGTAGTTACTTGCTCACTTGAGAGACAGCACCTGACAAATGTCACAGAGTTTGCCACACACTAGAAACATTTCTTTGAACTGCATATTAAAATTAAACTTTCTGCAGTCATTTAAAATGGCATCTTGCTACACTGGAACAGTGTACTGAAAGCCAAAGAAAATCGGCGCCCATTTCTACATTATCAGGAAAACCTTATTAAACTTCAAAAGTACACCAGACTGTGTTCCCTTTCATTTTATAAATCAAAATGTTGGCATGTATTTGTAACTTCAAACGAAGCCTCCAATTGTACCAGGCAAGCCAGCTCGCACTGCATCTCCTTTCAAGTATATTAGAGAAAAATAAAAGTGTGCCTTTTTGAATACATGTAGAGATCCATTGTGATAATGCTATAATTTGTACATGCAAAACTTTAAAATAGGTATTCCATTATCATTTAAATGTATAGAAAACCATTGGTTTTCTAGTATTGCTTTGGCAATGCTCGCTTTTGGTATCTCGCCAATGAGACCTCTGAAAAGCTCATTTCTTCTGTGTTAGCCCTACATGCTTGATGGAGTGAAGGGAAATTTAACATTCTAATAGATAACTCGACATCTGAGAAAGAACAGGCTTGGTTATCTTTATTCCTACACACTCATTAAGTTGCACGTAACAAAGAGGCATCTGGGAAAAGTCAGTGGGGAATAAGATGTTCCACTCACTTTCAAGAGGATATCCTCAATAAATACACTCAAATGCCTTCTAGAAATGGCCCAGACATGGTGTTCTGAGCTGGTAAAACTCGTGTTTGCAGGGCAAACTGGCCTGTGAAAGCCAGAGGCAGTATCAAAAACCTAAAATGTGATCTTTGAACAGAACTAAGCCTTCAAATAAAATTCACCAGAAGGCGCTACGAAAACCTTTGAAAACAAAAGAATCCCCTCTCAGCTGGCGCAGATCAATCATTAACTGCAGGCAAGCCCAGGCATTTCTGTGTCTCCATAATTCAAAACCAAAGAAATGCAAACTAGGTTTATCAAATGACATCTCAGATCCAAAACGCTATTTGTAAAGTAACTCTATAACCATACGACTCACAATCAAAAGCAAAGGCGCATTGCAACTTGGATATCCTCCTCTATCAAATGAGTCTAAACATTTGTAGTATTAGTAATGATTGATAAAATCAGACATATTAATAAAGCATATTTTCTTGAACACATTCATGTCGAGTCTCCCTGCATTCGTCAGGACAAGGGGAACGCCGAAAACCTTATTTCATCAATGTGACATGTTGTTAAAGTGAACTATGGAATACAAATTATTTTGCATTCAAAAGTATCAAGTATAGTGCAGGAGCAGCACGGCACAAACAGTGTCCAACTACCCTCAGAGGAATCGGAGTCAGCTTTCGTCTTGCTGACAATATCCACTGGGCACTGAAAACATATGCAGCCCACATATACCATTTGACAAACCGAGCTGAGATCCCCTCTTGAAGTCCGTATCACTCCCTGTGTAAACACGTGGCGCTGCGGTCGTTGCCGCACATCACAACCAGGGAAATCTCTCACATTTGAAATCTACAAAATGGCTGGTGCATCAGCGTCGTCCTAACTCCTCCATGCTTCCTGTTTATCCACGATGCATAGCAATGGATTACGAGGTCCTATTGTAGCCTATCAAGGTCCGCTGGCAGGTGGAAGCTGGCAATCATTGTAAGGCCTGGTTAGAAGGCCCTCTGTCTGTGCCTGTCCGTGTCGACCGGGAGGACCAGGAGACTGTGGCCCATGGATTAATGCGATTCTATCCTACCCGCAAGTAAGGTACATTCTGTACATCTCACCCCATATTGTGCCCGCCTCTGGAATTTGTCACATTTTGCTCCCAAATCCCCCTGCGAAAACACACAAGCCCTTAACCAACCTGCCTCTCTAATACGGTGATCATTCAATCTGTAACCCTAACCTCACACCCTGCAACTGTGTTAATCTGATTGCTATCTGAGGCGCACTTCCAACATCAGAGTTATGCACACTGATCTTAACTTACCCTGCGAACTGTCCTCCACGGCTGTATAAAAGCCGTTTACTATTCACTCCGCAAATACAACACATAAAGAAACCAACTCTCTACTAAGCGTCACAGTGCATTGCATTGCCAATCTACCTGTCTGACATACAGATCGCCTACTCCAAATTAATTGGCACTAGCGGCCTAATCCTACCCGGCTCCCCCTATTGACATACCGTCCCCTACTGTGTCCTAATAATTGTGCACGAATATGTCACATTACTAAGCCTATACAAACTGAGCCACCACTGACATTGCATGGCACACCATGCCTGTCACACTAAACTGTGTGATTCATATACCAAGTGTACTATGCTTTGCTTCTGATATACTCTGCACCCAAGTCCTACATGCCTGCTGCACACTCAGATACTGCACCCTTGCCTGATTGTGTATCTAGATATTGTACCTGTGCCTGATCTTTTGCATCTAGACATGATGCCCCTGCCTGATCCTTGCATCTAGAAATTGTGTCTATGTCTGATTTGTGCATCTAGATATTGTGCCCTAGCCTGATATGCGCATCTATATATTGTGCCTATGCCTGTTCTTTGCATACTAGAAACTGTGCCTATGCCTGATTTTGGTATCTAGATATTGTGCCCTAGCTTGATTTACGCATCTAGATATTTTGCCTATGCCTGATTCTCACATCTACATGTTGTGCCTATGCCTGCTCTTTGCATCTAGATATTGTGCCTATGCCTGATTTCTGCATCTAGATATTGTGCCCTAGCCCAATTTATGCATCTAGATATTGTGCCTACGCTTTATATGTGCGCCCCGTACCCAATTACTATCCCCAAACACTGAGCCTGACTTATGTAATATATTGAGATTCCAGGCTTAAGACTGTACCTACAGTTTATCCGCCCTAAACCACAACCAAGAAAATTAGTATAATTCATTTATGTAGCCGCGCACCCAACCATAGCCAACATAGGCTGTGAATGGCCACTGTACTCTATGATATGATATGATATGATAAGGCATTTGTAACGCGCCTATACACAAGTGTTTCAAGGCGCGACGAGGCAGGGAGGGGGGAACAAGGGGAAGACAGACAACGATCCTACTAGGCCAGGTGTCATTCAGATCGCGCAAGTGCAGGGGGAGGGGGAGGGGAGAGGTGCATGGGAAAGGGGAGGGGGGAAGTGCAGTACAAGGTAAGTAGAATAAATAAATAAAAGGGCCAGCTGGTGGCAAGTGCAAGGTAAGTGCAGAACAAGTGCTGGGAAGAGGGGGCTGTAGGGATACAGAGACAGTCCCGCAGTGCAGGGGTTGCCAGGGAGGCAGTGCAAGTGGAGAGTGGCTGGGCCCAGGACCGAGGTCGGTGAGAGTGGCCCAGTTGCAGATTCAGTGCAGTTTCAGCAAAGAATTAGCAGGGGAGAGGGAGAGAGAAAGCAGAAGCAAAGAGGAAGGTTTTGAGGTGTTCCATACAACATCCCTCCAACACACTTCTTACCAAAGACACCCCCCTTTTTGCCATTGCGCTCCCCTGATAGACCTACCTGAACATCATTGCAAACCTCCCAAGCCCTACTACCTTGCACCACCTCTCCGAGGAACATACAACTAGCATCTCCAACTAACCTGTACTCTAAAATGGCTCCTCCGCATACCCTACCTACTATGAATGGTAAGCACTCACCTTTACATAGACACAAGACACTTCTCGCCTTAAACCACCAACAAGCTAATATCAGCAATGTCGGGGAGGCTACTGAAACTCCTGTAGTCCAACCTTCACACCTACTACCTAGTGAAATGCACGTGGTATTGCCTGAAGTTCATGCACCCATGATTAGCCATGCAAATGAATTGCCCATTGAATTTCAGAGTGCACTGCCTGTTGTACCGCATGTTGACCTGCCTGTTAAAGCACCTGACCCATAGGCAACCACCCAGCCTATTTACTCAGTAAATCGCCCATGCCCAATCAATATACGGACATATCTGCCCCCCGACCACCACAATTAGCCCAAAACCCCACACAACCACCTCAAGCAAATCACCACCCCTATTGCTCAGTTGCAACCTCATCAATGCCCGGTTGCTCCCAGCCCACGCCCTTGACATTCACGATTTAATCACCACCAACAATCTTTATCTCCTGGCAAACAGTGAAACATGGTTCCACAAAGCATCTGGCCCGACTCCCTCCTGGCTACACCATCTTTAGCCAGAATCACCCTCACTCCAAAGGTGGCGGAGTCACCCACATAGCAAAAGACTCTATCCCTATCAGAAAGGTGGATAGGACACATGAAACCAACAGCAACCACCTACTCCTCAAACTCAACCCCTCCCCTAGCTGCACCATCACCCTACACATCGTCTACCGCCCCCCGGTACCCATAAAAGACTTTCAAGCCACTCTTATTCATCTTCTCGCAGACAACTTTAAAAAATCCTCCAAGGCCATACTCCTAGGCGACTTCAACCTCGGCCTAAATGACCAGAAAGAGCCCCCCAGCCAACTCTCTAGACAGAGCATTGGGAACCCTAGGGTTAAAACAAGCTATCTCAAACCCCACCCATGATCACACCCTTGATTGGATAGCCCACCTCAATTGCCCTGTCACCATCAAGGCAAACAAACCCTTGCCTTGGACTGACCACCACGTCATCCTCTGCGATATCTCCACGGCTAAGTCAGGCCAACAAACCATGACTCCCCTCCCGCCAGCTCTTACCAGGATTGCCTGTGAACTCACTGAAAGTAGTCTCCTACCCCACCTCACAGTTCCTGCCATCAGGCCACCCTTCTCAAAAGACCCTGAATCTCTAGTTCAGACATTTAATTACATCATCGCACAAGCCATAGACACCATTGCCCCACTCACTCTAAGGAGAGCCAAACGCACCAAGCACTCAAATGCATGGTTCACCCCCGATCTCCTCCAACTTCGCACCAAGAAAAGGGAAGCACTCTCCACCTGGAAAGCCAACCCTTGCGATTCCACTAAAAGCGAGTTCAACAAAATCGCAAAAGAATACAAACTAGCCATCATCAAAGGCAAAGCCACCTCATTCAATACCAGAATAGACTCAGCTAAATCCAACACTAAGGA
The DNA here is from genome assembly GCF_040938575.1 of Ambystoma mexicanum. Lineage (NCBI taxonomy): Eukaryota > Metazoa > Chordata > Amphibia > Caudata > Ambystomatidae > Ambystoma > Ambystoma mexicanum. The sequence goes on from NC_090925.1 coordinate 593,972,710, forward strand.
AATTCTCTCCATTTTCAGGGAGCTAAAAACATCTACTCCCCCCCAACCCATCTCAAAAGATGAAGCCTGGTGCAACAGCATCCAATATGCCATGCTCAGCAAACTTGACACGTTACACAGCAAAAGCCAAGCTAACCAACAGTCCCTCAACCACCAAATGTCTCACATACCTATTGACATTTCTGAAAACTCAGGATGATGTGCTGGAGGGCGGGAGGACGGAAGAGGAACATGATGAGAGACTAGAAAAAGAGTTGTGTATTTCTGAGAAGAATGGCATTGTGTTGAGAGAAGAGAAATGCAAGTTTGGTGTCACCAAAGTGGAATATTTCGGGTATGAGATATCTGCAAATGGTGTAAGACCAAAGGAGAGCCTAGTAAATGCCGTAAAGGAGATCAAGTCTCTGGGGGATAAAGTACACTTAATGTCATTTCTCGGAATGACAGAATTCTATCAGAAATTTGTGTTTAATTATGCCAGTGAAATAGTGGAATTGAGAAAATTGTTGAGGAAGGGATGTGAGTTTGTGTGGTCTGCTAAGTGTGAAGAGGAGTTGGAAAATCTGAAGAACGAGATAGATCTTGCCCAGCCCCTTTGACATTTTGACACAAGACGTCAGAGTAAGGTCACAGTAGATGCTTCGGACAGGGCTGTCTTGTCCCAGGTGGCTGAAGGGGGTGTGGAGAAGATTATTGCTCATGCATCTCAGGGTTTGAGGGGTGCCAAAGCCCGTTATTCAGTTTTGGAGGAGGCCCTATCATGTTATTGGGCAATGGAAAAGTTTAGAAATTTTGTTTTGGGCACCAATATTGTTTTGTGCACAGATCACAAACCTCTGAAGGAAATATTGGAGAATAAGGGGTTGGACAAAGTGTCGAGGAGAGTAGCTGGGTTGATCACGCTGATGCAATGCCATAGTTTTGTAGTTGAGGTTGTTCCGGGTAGAGAATACATTCTAGCCAATAGTTTATCCAGATAGAGAGTGAGGAATGAAGCTGATTACAAAGGTGAAGATATGGAGATGGTATTTGTGAATATGGATGGGATTGTAACTAAAGAGGAGCAGTTAGAAGAGGTTAATAAGGATCCTATTTTGGAGTTAGTTAAGGCGTATGTGGAGTCAGGTACATGGCCGAGAAGGGCGGATGTTAGTCAGGCGGTCAAACAGTTTTGGGACGTGAGGAATGAGCTCAGTGTGGTGGACGGTGTGATATTCAGGTGGGAGCGTGCTGTGGTGCCAAAAGGGATACGCAATATGATTATAGATTTGGCCCCAGGGGGTCACATAGGAATTACAAAAACCAAGGGTGTTTTACAAAATGACTAGTGCTGGCCTGGTTTTGACAGGGATGTTGAAAGGAGGTTACTAGAGTGTCAAATGTGCAGCAAAATAGGAAAGGGAGAAGAAGCAAGAAAACAGCCCATAATAGAGGTTGGTGTCCTAACGGGGGTGTGGAAAGAGTTGGCTATGGATATTCTTGGCCCAGTGTATTTGGGATATGGAAGAGGAATATTTGTTATGGTTATAATGGATTTATTTTCTTGTTGGTGTGAATTTAGTATTGTGAGGGAGATATAAGGTGAAGCTATGGTGAAGGAGATTCAGGAAGTGTTTTCTAGGGAAGGCATTCCTGAAAGCATCCTGACAGACAATGGTCCCCAATTCACAGATGGATACTTTGATAAGAACTTAGGAATGTGTGTTGTAAAACATAAGAGAACGTCTCTTTATCATCCTGAATCGAATGGGTGTGTCGAGAGAGTAAATAGATGCATTATGGAAAGCATACGGATGGCCATGGAAACAGGATGCGACAAAAAGGTGTCAATAGAGGAAAAAAGGTTTGCGTTGCGAATGTCTTCGCATGCTACTACGGGTATAAGCCCATTTGAGCTAATGAGAGGTCGAAAGCCCAATACTGTGGTTAGTCCGCCATGGTTGGGCAGGAGCAGGGAAAGTGACTATGTGGTGGATGATGTGAGAAGAGATTTGAAGAAGAAGAAGAGAGAGGTATGTGAGAATGTGAGAAGAGGTAAGAAGGAATTGAGGGTTGAATGTGGGGACATGGTGAGAATAAAGAAGGGAGTAATAAAGAAAAAGGGGGAGCTGGTATACTCAGATCCTGTGAGGGTGGTGGCTGTGATGCGTGGTGCAGTCCGCGTAGTAGGAGGTCAGGTGTGGAGTAAGGATAGGATAGCGGTTGTGAAAAGAGGTGGAGGGTATGGTGTGTTGTACATTGTGGGGTCTGAAGATTCATTGAATTAATGAACGGAGTGAGGTGTGTTATAATGTGGCTTGCAACCAATGTTAATGAGCTGTGTATATAATACTGCTGATGGCTGGAATGTTACTAAGTCATCAGCTACTGTACTGTTCTAAATTTGATGCACAGTGTTTATGATGTACTTGTTGATTTTCTATTGAGGTTCCATGAGTGTCAGTTGTTGTCAGCTTTCCTTGGTAGTGCTGTGCTGGCATTGTTGGGGGTCTTATTTATAGTCTTTATCTTAAATAAAGTATATAACGCTTTCATGCACATGTGGATTATTCCCACTTAACACCTATCACCCATGCCGCCCGCTCCAGTCTCTCCAGTCCACCTCTCTCCAGCTCGCTCTGCTCCAACTGGCTCCAAGCTCCAGTCTACTAATTCTCTCTTCATGTGTTGTGCAGCCACCATTTTTTTATCCATTAGGATTGTTAAATGACCACAGGTGTGGGTCATGCAGTCCAATTGCCTGACCATGGTAATACTCATTAACGGGACATGCCTGGCTGTTCCATCTGAAATCCTCCATAGCAATCCTCTCAGTACGAGAGTGGTGTTTGAAGAGGTTTGAATTAAAGGGAGTGTGCATAGCTCTGTGTTATCTCCTCTTCATCTTTGTACTTCGCTGATATGTGTCTGCATTAACATAAGGCTTGGTACTTGACTGATATGTTTTTATCTCATCCAAATGAGGATGTGTCCCCCTAGTTGGTCTCTTCCGTGTCCAAGTTTTGAGGTAGTGTTTCTGGAGCACATTTTGGAGGGGAGAAAAGGAAAAGGGAAAGGCTTGAGGGATAGTGGGTTCATTCTGAAAAGAGAAATGGGGATACCATGTCACAACTATGGATGTCCTCTCTCCACTCCCCAGGTTCCCTACACCCAGGTGATCTTCCCTCACATATCCACCCCCAAGGTCGGGATCCAAAAGCAGTGGCTTTCCTTGGCCACCTAAGAGGAGGATCCAGGGGGGAAATAAGTGAGGATGCCCTCTGGTCCTACACACCCTTCCTCTATGCAGGTTGGACCTAGATGTTACACAGGAAAAGCAGGAGAGAAAGTCAACATTGCCCTGATCTCGACCCTTCTGGTGTTTCACTGTGAAACAATGTGGCTGAAGGTCCAAGAACCATTGCATGGCTCTCAGGTTGGATTCTTTATTTTGATTGATACACAATAAAGGAGAATGATCAGTAACTAACCTGAATTTGCGACCCAGTAGGAAATATTTGAGATGGAGTATGGCCCACTTGATTGTCAGGGCCTCAAGCTCAATAACTGAATATTTTTTCTCCCTGGGAAACAACCTCCTTCTGATGTATAGTAGGGGGTGTTCAAGTCTGTCATAATCTTGACAGAGAACTTCTCCCAGTCCCATTAAAGAGATATCTGTGAAATGAACTCTTTAGAGAAATCAGCTACCTTTATAATGGAGCTCAGGCAAAGGGTCTGGTTTAGGGTGGTATAAAAGATTTAATCTGCTTCATCCCACCTGTTTTTATGGTGCTCAGCGTTTTCAGTTTACCTGTGAACCTTGCGGTTTTACTTGAGAAGTTTGGGATAAATCGCGGAAGTAGCCAATCAGTCCCAAAAAGCTCTACAATCTTTCTTGGTCTTTGGTGTGGGGGTATCAAGGACAGCCTTAACTTTGTCCTGGTGGGGCTGTACTGTGCCATTACCCACAAAAAATCCCAGATATTTCACTGCAGACTGAGTCAATTTACATTTTTTTGGGTTAGCTGTTAAGCCTGCCTTTCTCAACACTCTAATGACTGTATAAAGGTGATGTAAATGATCTTCCCAAGTTTTACTTTGTCACAATTTCTTCTATATCGTCCCCACTGAAATCAGAGTAGAGTTGTAAGATCTTATCCAATAATCTCTGAAATGTTTCCGGGGCCTCATGTAGCCCGAGTGGTAGTACTTTAAAGTGAAACTGACCTATAGGTGTGGCAAATGCAGTTTTTTTATTTTCAGGACTGTATAACAGAACCTGTCAATAGCCTTTCATGAGGTCTATGGTAGAGTGATAGACAGCATTACCCATTCTGTCAATATGGTCATCAATATGTGGCATTGGGTAAGCGTTGAAGGCAGATATGGCTTTAATTTTCCGAAAGTCGATACAAAATCTGCAGCTCCCATCGGGTTTTTCCACCAATATGACCAGGGGCTAGTAGATGGCTCAATAATATTAGCCTCAAGCATCTGCATGACTTCCTGGATGATGGCTTCTTTTCGGCACTACAATGTCCATACCAATTCTTGAGAATGGAATTTCAGGGGTTAGCAGTGGCTGTAAGGGACTAGTGGTTGTATATGGGTACTCGTCGTTTGGCAAATTGAGCACGACTGGACAGAGTTTTTGATGTCAACATGAATTCCTGCCCAGTAGAATGTATTGATGATTTGGGCCTGCCTCTTTGTCTGTCCTAGATGACCTTCTGTCAAATGAGAATGAATGTTGTCCAGGATTACTTGCTTATTACCTTTAGGGACAACTGGTTGGGTTTTTACTAGCCCTCTGAAGTAGTGTCTCCCCAGTACATTAGCCCATGTCTCAAAATGGAAAAAGGCCCTCCTTTCTCACAGCCCTCTTGCTCTGGTGTAATTTACAAAAAGGCTTCAGCCAACAATGGATCACTCCTTAGTACAAAGGTTAGGCCAGGAAGAGTTTCTGTTTCTTCCTCACCAACCTTTCTAGGTTCGGGTTTTGAGGGGCGTTGGGTATATCATTCGCCTCCCGAAGCCCTGTGTATCTCAATCTGCTACCTCTTTCTCGACCTCTTACTTTATCCTAGGTAACACTGCTCTCTCGAGAACCTCTTGTACAATTTGATATCCCCCTGATGGATTTGGAAGGGATCTTTTTCCATGATTCTGTAATAACACTTTGATTTCACCTCTGCAGTCTGAATCTATAACCCCAGCTAGAACATCAATCCCACACCTCCTTGCTAGTCCTGATTTGGGAGCCAATCTAATGTAGGTATCATGGGGTGGAATCAGAATCAAATCAGTTGGTGTTAGTCTTCTTTCACCTGGAGGAACGTTCTCGTCCCTACTGCTGCAAATAACAAATCCAATAGAGCCCTTTGTGGCTACTGAGGGGTCCGATGCTCTGGGACCTATGTTTTCAAACTTTAGGGCTCCCCAACTTGTATAGGTTGGGCCGCATCCCACCCCTAACACCATTTGTGAAGGCATCATGAAGTACGACACAGACAACAGGTTCAAGATTGGTTCTCAAAAGACTTTATTAACTTAAAAGTCAGAATGGAGTAAGGCCTAACTTGCCCTATTCTAAGGTGGGATTTCCCTACCTAAAGAAAACTAAGGATAGTCAGTATCAGGAAGTCCAAATCAAAAGTCTTTCTGTGTCCAAAACCCACACTGGCCCTCACAACTAACTGTATACAATGTGAAGAGAAGTCAGCATCAAAATTAAATAGTAGTCAAAATAAAGTACTGAGCTTCTTCCAGCTCTGAGCTTGTAATCATCTTCCCCTAGCCCAAGTTCAAACCAGTTCACAAAGTATCAGGGTTCCTTTCGCAAGAGTTTAAATCTTCCAGCTTTTCAAAACAACACAGTTCCTTGGGACACTTCCCATCTCTTTTGTCAGTATTACCTTTCACTAGTTCACATAGATTGTTTTGTTTCTTGACTTCACAATCACTTAAGCAGCTACTGCAAAATACAAGCTTCTTTATGGACACTTTCAATGGCTCTTTCCATAAAGGGGGCACTCAGTCTAGGCGCAGTTGTTAGAACACACAGGCCACCCACTACAGGTCACGCAACCGATAGCCCCATGCACTTTGTTACACATTCGGTATTCTTCTTGCTCTTGCCAGTGCAGGTTTCCTCTTAACCTACAGTTATTTGAACTCCTTTAACTTTGGTTAATACTTAGTTTCTCATATCATACCCTTCTTGGTATTGTCTTGGCTTTGCCACACTTGTGTCTCAAACAATTCATTCTGTGGTATCTGCTGCTTGCACCACCTTGCTTTCATTCCATGCACAAGTACTTATAACTTGCTTTTGCTTTGTCCGACATTCAAAAGTGTTCATAATGTTCATAATTCATTCTGTGTTCTAAAGCATCAGATTTGACATTCAAAAGTGCTTGTAACAATTTTCAGTTCATTTGGTATTTAAAAGCATTTGCTTCGGCCTTCAAAAGTGCTCATCAGTTTGTTCGGTATTCAAAGTACCTGATTTATTATTCAAAAGCACTCATAACAACTTTTAGTTTGTTCAATATTCACCAAGTGTTTCTTTCAAGGCCCTCGGTGCGCCCCCGTATGAGTGTTCCCTGTTTTCACTCACCCACTTCACAAAGCAGCTCCTGATGGCTTATTTCCACTCTGCGTTCAGCTTCCAATATCTCTGCTACTCCCTTGCGGAAGTCGGAGAGAGCGCTGCTCACTCTACTGGAATCCCACAGCGACTGGAGTGCTTTGACGCCCGACAACTCCTTTGCGTGCGCCCAACCCTGAGGGTTTGCAGCACTTACAGACCCTCTCACGGCCAGAATTTACCACAGTGCTCTTTTCCTCTGCTCGACACAGCTTCCAGCACCCGTGGCTCCTGCTCCTGTCTCTCCAGTCCACCTCTTTCTAGCTTACTTTGCTCCAGCCGCCTCCAAGCTCCAGCCTGCTGTCTCTCTCTTCACGTGCTGTGCAGCCTCCATTTTCATATCCATTAGGATTGTTAAATGACCACAGGTGTGGGTCATTCAGTCCTATTGCCTGACCATGGTAATAATCATTAATAGGACATGCCTGGCTGTTCCATCTGAAATCCTCCATAGCGAACGTCTTCGTCTCAGTACCAGAGTGGTGTTTGCAGAGGTTTGAATTAAAGGGAATGTGCATAACTGTGTTGTTTCCTCCTCATCTTGGTACTTGACTGATATGTGCCTGCATTGAAAATATAAGGCTTGGTACTTGACTGATATGTGTTTATCTCATCCAAATGAGGATGTGTCCTTCTAGTCGGTCTCTTCTTCGTCCCAATGTTGAGGTTGTGATTCTGGGGGATCATTTTGGAGGGGAGAAAAGGGAATGGGCTGACAGTAGCCTACAAAGGCTTGAGGGATAGATGGTTTATTATGAAAAGGGAAAGGGGGATACCATGTCTCACCTAAGGACATACTCTTCCGACTCCACAAGTGCAATCCAACCAGGTGATCCTCCCTCACATATCTACCCCCAGAGCCAGGATCCAAAAGAGATGGCCTTTCCCTGGCCACCTAAGTGGAGGATCCAGGGGGGAAAGAAGTGAGGATGCCCTCAGGTTCCTCACATGTCCCTAAACTCACTGTGCCAATATGCCAGAATCCCACAACCCAACATGTTCACTGGGTAGGGGGAACTCTTTTAAAAGTGTTTACATAAATGTAGTTTTTCTATGCAATTTGTTTCTGATACCAATACTTGCTATTGATATTGGAGAAAAAAGTTGTAATCTGCTATTTATAAACAGAAACTAGTTTTATGTAAATGTTAACTGAAAAAAAGTTTGAATGCACTGGCTGATAAACAGCAATGGTGTCATAGAATTAAGTGTGCTGCTCATTGGTGGCATTTTATTATTTAGGAATAGAAATGTTACTAATATAATAATTTGATATATGGAGTGACTCTGTCTGTATTACATCTAGTGAGATTGTCACTGGCAGGCAAACTCTTATTTCTGTTAACCACTTACAAAAGTATTGATATTTCATTGTAGTTACTTCCCAAGCATAGCGTTATGGGACCACCTTTGATTTTCTTTTATTTAAATAAATGTGAGTTTCAACTAAAATTAAAGCCTTTTTCTTTCTTGTACCTCAATTGTGGGGTGGGATTGTATGTTAAGGGCTGTTAAATTACGGATACTCACTTAGTGATGAGCAACTATAATAGTCGAAATATCTTGACATTCCTGAATGTATGTTTCAAATTCCCATCACTTTGTTTTTGGGTTACATGCTATATTTGACAGTTGTGAGACTGGATACACACAAAACCATATATCGGGCAAGGGAAGAAGATATGAATCCCAAAACATGCCTCATTATTGGAAACGTCCCATAAGGTGCGCTCACACAGGAGAATATGGTGTTAACAGCCCAATAGATTCCATAGCAGGGAATATGAACATCTTACTTAGGCTGGGTTCCCGATGAATTAGACAAGTGCACCAGGCTGTGAAACAGGACCCAGACTTTAGGAAATCAAGCATTGTTCCTGTGATCTAGTAATCATGGTAAAAAAAGACAGAATACAGTTGACAGCTGATCCCCATCCCACACGAGCGCACGCAGGACATGACAGGCCTTTCCTAACAGTGGCCAAGAAGAAGGAAGTCACGGCTGCCGGGAGCAGGTCAGTGTGCGTGTGTGTGTGTGTGTGAGGGGGAAACAATGCTTGTGGCATGGAAGGGAGAAGGAGGGGAGCAAAGAGAGGTTCAGTGAGTGAAACCCCCTGATATAAAGAAAATCCTGTTAGCACAGGAGAAGGTGAGTGGGGGCAGAGACGCTGGGGGAGCAGCTCCAAGGAGGTTTTCAAAGGGTGAAATCCCAATTGTTGGCATAATCCTGCCCAAAGAAGGGTACTCAAAACTGGCATAAGAAAAGTGGTCTATTTTGGATGCAGCCTTCAACAGGTGTTATTTAGACATAGAACTGAGTTCAGAGGGGACATTCTTGGCAACTGAGATCCAGGGATGGGATGCTGTATTAAAACTACCAATTTACATGCCTGGCCTGGATGGAAACTCCGCATGCAGGCATTACATGAACCCACTGCACATGAAAGGTGGTATAGCTATTAACAGACACTGTAGCTGTGAGAGCGAATGGCAAATTACAGGACAATAACCCACCCCTCCATAAGAGTAAATACACTTTTCTCGCTTGAGGCCTTTCTAAGGTGAACAACTTGTGCCAGAAGTGAAAGATGATTACCAGTCCTGGGCTGATCAGAACAACCGGATTCTGAGGCACTGGTGCCCACCTGATCAACCAATAATACAGATAAGTATCTAAACTTTAAGAGGTCCTGCTTTGAAGACCATTCAATCCTTATGGAACACCAACAGAAATCCCAGCCTTCAAGAGGTCATGGATTCTTTGGAAGGAGCTTTCAGAAGAATTGAACCTGGAGTGAAATTGATGGAAAAGAGCAATGTCACCAAATTGGGGATGGATGAGAAATTGGCAGGTAACCTCACTTGCATTGAATCGTTTCTGCATTTGGCCCATCAGTAGAGAGTGTAAACAGAGGCTAGCTCATGTTTTTGTTCGCCTGCCCCTTCAAGGACTGTGATGGCCCTGATTGCAACTCTAATTGATATTTTATGGGAATTGTGACTTAAATCTAAGCAGTGTATTTATTTCTAATTTTTAAGTAATGGCCCTGATTGATGGTTGACAATCAGACCTCTCTCTCCAGGGCAGCAGAGGAAAGGTCTTGGAGGTTAAGTTGCATCTTCAGGAAAAATGACCGGCTACATGTAAGATTTGCAAGCAATACTTTTAAACTCACACACAATGCATTTTACATGACATTTTATAAGGCACCTGGGCCTTATATCCAGGTGTAATGTACTTCTTTAATCTCACAGTTGCAAAATACATTAATATCACTTCTGGATTGTCCATATGTATAGGGCAGTTATATGAGAAAACCATGTTCAGACTCAGAAAGTCTGGTGAGCACTTCTCTTAATAAACTGTTATTTGTATAAGGAAAAAAATGAAGTTCTTTTATTTCTTATAATTGCAATGAGCTTGATTTCACTTTAGATGACCGGAGCACAATCTGTTATTACATTGAAGATAATGTACGCACTGCTGTCTCTTTAAGTGAAAGTGCAGCTCTCCATGGATTTTGCAAAACATCATTGTCAGCCACATGTCTTTCTTTTCCTTGCTGAAATGCATTGCACATATATTTGCACTTTTGAGATTTAAGCCCACTTTCTTTCCTTTGAGATTTACGCCTGTTTTTGGTTCAATAAGCCTAATGTCTGAAATCACCATGTGTGTGCTTGCATTATACTTCAATGGGCATTTACAAATGACTCTGCCCTCTTTATTTCTGGCATTCAGGGACTATATTTCACCCCACTGGTACAGACATGATTGGTGTGTGTGTGTGCATAGCTTGGGAGAGCCTCACCTCATGATGAATACCATGTAACACAAGGGGAGCAAAGACTGCTCAGCTCATTATGATGAAACTAATGCTGATAATACAGCTATGAATCATTCTGTTGTTCCTGGAACTTCCCACTGCGATTCACACAGTAGAAGGACAGATGGGAAAAGGTAACACTTACAGTCACCCAGAGCAGGGAGAAAGGGTGAACTCCATGGTTATGCAGTTGCCATTTTCAAGAGTTACAGCATATGGTGCAAAGGCTACAGCACAAATGGACCATACAAGAACATAAAAGTCAATACTCTGAGATAGGAAGGGGCTTTGCCCTGCACTCCAGGGAAAGAGAACCACAACAGTAACTGCATGCTCAGGAACCCCAAGCCCACTCACAGAGGCAAAATACCCCTCTAGCATAAATTACATGCATTTCAACATTAAGCTAAATACTTTCCCAGTCTGCAGCCACACAGCTATCTTGCCCTGTATGCCTGTCTGCATGCCTAATATAGCACCCCTGCAATGAGGTGAGGCTTATCCAGTCTGTAGACACACACCTATTTTGTCAGGTGCCCGTGTGCATGCCTGATGTAGCTCCCCTACCATGAGGTGAGGTTTTCCAGTCTCCAGACACACACCTATTTGTCCCTAGCCTGTCTGCATGCCTGATGCAGTGCTGTATCATGAGGTGAGGCTCTCCCAAGCTATGCACACACACACACCAATCATGTCTGTACCAGTGGGGTGAAATATAGTCCCTGAATGCCAGAAATAAAGAGGGCAGAGTCATTTGTAAATGCCCATTGAAGTATAATGCCAGCACAAACATGGTGATTTCAGACATTAGGCCTATTGAACCAAAAACAGGCGTAAATCTCAAAGGAAAGAAAGTGGGCTTAAATCTCAAAAGTGCAAATATATGTGCAATGCATTTCAGCAAGGAAAAGAAAGACATGTGGCTGACAATGATGTTTTGCAAAATCCATGGAGAGCTGCACTTTCACTTAAAGAGACAGCAGTGCGTACATTATCTTCAATGTAATAACAGATTGTGCTCCGGTCATCTAAAGTGAAATCAAGCTCATTGCAATTATAAGAAATAAAAGAACTTCATTTTTTTCCTTATCCAAATAACAGTTTATTAAGAGAAGTGCTCACCAGACTTTCTGAGTCTGAACATGGTTTTCTCATATAACTGCCCTATACATATGGACAATCCAGAAGTGATATTAATGTATTTTGCAACTGTGAGATTAAAGAAGTACATTACACCTGGATATAAGGCCCAGGTGCCTTATAAAATGTCATGTAAAATGCATTGTGTGTGAGTTTAAAAGTATTGCTTGCAAATCTTACATGTAGCCGGTCATTTTTCCTGAAGATGAAACTTAACCTCCAAGACCTTTCCTCTGCTGCCCTGGAGAGAGAGGTCTGATTGTCAACCATCAATCAGGGCCATTACTTAAAAATTAGAAAGAAATACACTGCTTAGATTTAAGTCACAATTCCCATAAAATATCAATAAGAGTTGCAATCAGGGCCATCACAGTCCTTGAAGGGGCAGGCGAACAAAAACATGAGCTAGCCTCTGGCTGATCACATGCTCAAGGCAAAATGAAACTGAAAGCGAATAAAGAAAAGACTGTAGGTTAGTTAATGGAAAAAATATTATTGCATAAAAAAGGCGGCGATTATGCCTCAATGGTCATATCAGACTTTTATTAAAGGTGACAGTAACCCCCTTTGAACCATGCTAAAACATTGTTTTTGTGATAAACAGAACTAAAGTTATTAATGAAATTTTGATTTGGGTCTTCCCTTGATTCAGAGAGATTTGAAAGTTGGTGTGAGGGTGAAGGAAATCATTAACAAGGGAACTATGAAGTGGCATATTTTTCACTGATACAGCTCCTGAGTAAATGAAGAAAAACTGTATCCCTGCATAGGAAGGGCTTGCCGACATTAGATTAGCATCAGATGATTTGCCTTAAGATGTAGTTAATAAAAATATATTCCTACATGTAAAGATTAGAAAAATTAGGGTGCTTGCCATGTCGAGAGATTTCTAGAGTTTTGAACATGCCTAGCCCACATGTCAGTTTGGGATGACAAAGCTTTCTCCTCCCACAGCTTTCCTAACTCACACCTCTCATCTCCTTGTCCTATTAGCACACAGGTAGGCAGTGAGTAGAGAAAACCAACCAATCCCTTTTGAGGGAATCATGACAAGTTTGTGATGTCATTTGCCCTATAAGTTTGACCACCCTCTGTGAACAGAATGAGGAAAAGAATGAGTATGCATGGTTGGCTGCTGGCCTACCCAAAGGTGAGCTGGGGAGGGAGCTTTACTGAGGTCGGAGGTCCCAATTCCTGAGGGAAAATGTTGTAATACAGATATGGACAGTGAGGGTGCTGCTGTTCCTCCAGTAATATCAATATAAGTTAGTAATATCAATTCTGCACAGCCAAGCAAGGAGGCAAGGTTGGGGGGGAGTAAAATAAGGAGGTTATGAACACTGAGCACTGGCCTATGCCAGTTATAGATTCTCCCCTAGTGAAAGATGAAACCCTGACTTCACTGCAGATCCTACTATTAAATACCAGATCTTTATTAAAACATACACTGGACATTGCTACATATAAAGTGTTACATGACATTGATATTTGTGCTCTAACCGAGACCTGAAGCCATGCAGCTGCCGGTCCATTGCTGACCCTTGCCGTGCCTGACGGATATAAGATTTACTATCAAGATAGACAAGAGGGTATAGATGGGGGAGTAGCTTTGATTTTTAAACATGAACTGATGCAGGTGAAGATCAGGACAGAAGTGGCATCCACGCTTACTCTGGTTCTCATCTATAGGCCCCCCTCGCCCATGCCTGATTTTTCCAGCCAACTGTGTAACTCTTCACTCTCTTTTCTTAAAGTAAACACTAAAGCAGCAGTGTTGTGGGATTTAAATTACTGGTTAGGGGCTCTGAATGATTCTGGCGCCATCTTATAGAGAGCGCCTTGCAGGATCTTGGCTTTGAAAAATGTGTTAATTCTCCCACCCATAACAAAGGTAATACGCTTGATTGGATATCCTATTCTAAGTTACTCCTATCCAGTCAGGAAATTAGTCCATGTCCATGGTCAAATCATTGTTTCATCCAATTTAGCATCAGCTGTGCTAAAATTCCTATAGCTAAGGAGCCCTCTACAGTTAGCATTCCAGTTAGAAACTACAGGAATCTTACCCTTGATACTATGCGTCCTTGGTTCCTAGCCTTGGAGAAAGATGCTAATGATATGGAGTCTGTTGATGACATTGTGGAAAGATACCAAAATATCATGTTAGATGCCATCGATTGTCTGGCACCCCTTAAAAATAAGAAGAAAATTATTAGGAGGCAAGCTAACCCATAGTTCCCTCCTTAGGTTCAAATGCTTAAGAGTGCCAAGATTAAGAGCCTCTATTTATGGAAGACCTCTTTGACAGAAACAGATAAGGAGCATTACAAACAGATGGCAATAAATTACAAGAAGGCCATTATACTGGCCGAAAGGTCCTCGATTATAACAGAATCAACTTAGCACAATCCCATCATAAAGAGCTATTTAGAATTCTGAAATTAGAACATCCAGATCAAATTGCTGTAGAATGCATCACTAAAGAGACTGAGTGGTGCTCCTCTATTTAGGGCGCTATGGAGGCCAAACTTAATTTGATCAAGCTTAAGATTGATCAGGCAAAAGTATCTATAAGAACCATTGAGAGATCATCTGTGAGTTTGATACATAAAGAATGGGATCAGAATTAACAATTTTATTTTAAACTAATTTCCGAGGAGGAATTGGCTTTATTAATCAAAAGGGGGACGTGTGTCCCGCACTGGTTATAAAAACATGCTCCCCCCTTCTTATTAGAACAGTGTGCAAATTTGTGAATACCTCCTTTAGCAAATGCAACGTTCCCACATCTATTAAGAAAACATGGATTTTGCCTCTATTGAAAAAGTCAGGTCTCTGTCCACTCAATCCTTTGAATTATAGGCCTATTTATAATTCTACCTTTTTGTTGAAAAATCTTTAATACTCAAGTTTTGACACACTTAATGAATAACAACATTTATAACAAGTGGCAATCAGGGTTTAGGAAAAACCATGGTATGGAGACTGCTCTTCTGGACTTGAATTCCAAACTTCTCTGTATTATGGATAAAGGACGAACAGCCCTCTTGATGCTGCTTGATATCTCCGGCACCTTTGACCTGTTAGATCACACCTTGTTGCTTATACCCTTATTGGTTTCTCCGATCCAGCAAGACGCTGGGTCCAATCATTTCTGTCCAATCGCTGGTGTAGAGTGAGAGGAGGAAACCCAAATTCTACTCACACATGGGGTGCCACAAGGGGCGTGTTTGTCTCCCACATTTTACAATATTTTTATTGTCCCATTTCTAGACCTTCTTGAAGAACATAAAATCAACTTCATGAATTACGCTGAATGTGTAATCAATCTTTCAGGTAATCATGCAGAGGACTAAAGAGTCATTAATCAGAAATATTAAGTAATCCAACACTGGATGTGTGAAAATGGTTTGGCACTGAATACTGGCAAAAGCAAGCTGATGGTGGTTGGCACCCTGGTAAAAACTAGGAAAATGGGTTCAGAATACACTCAGTTCTGTATTGATGGCTATGTCATAGACATCAAAAGGAAAGTTAAAACCTTGGGTGTCTATCTTGATTGCAATTTTAAGATGAAGGCTCAGGATGGTAACATGGTATCATCAGCCTCATATTACATTAAACTTATGTCGCAAGTGTGCCCCTTCTTATCCAAAGAACATTGTGAGATACTTGTCAGAGACCTAATTGGATGCCCGCTGGATTATTGTGGCAGCTTGCTTATTGGTGTGGCTAAAACCGAGATAGGACGTCTTCAGGTAATCCAAAATAATGCTTTCAGGATTGTAATGGACATCAGGAAAAGGGAACATGTATCAGCTGCCAGAATGGGCCTGCACTGGCTTCCTACAAAGGCCAGGATTGTTTTTTGCCTTTTAGTGATAACGCAGCAATGCCTGACAAGTTCGTCACCACCGTATCTTAGTGAAGTGTTGGTGATGAAAGTTAATATTTGTAACTTCAGATCCAATGATACACACCAACTGAAAATCCCAGCACATAGATTGTCTCAGGTGAAGAATGGAGCGCTCTTTGCAGCAGCCCCCATTGTATGGAATACTATCCCTCCAGACCTGAGGAATGAAAATCTACAGGGGTATTTAGAAAGAGACTTAAGACTTACCTTTTTAGATAGTGAGCTTTTGAACCATCCATTTTAGTCTCAGATTTCTGGTACAGGTCTATACTTTGCACTGCTCATACAATGCGCCGGGTCAGTGGTGCGCAATATAAATGATCAATAAAATCAAATTAAAGGAAACGAGTTTGCATTAGAACTGGGATTTTTCATTTATTCTGGGAGGCAACCTGCTACTGAACTCTTGCGAGTAACATCCAAGCCGGTATTTCCTTTGCATGTGTGGTACAAAAATGAAATTGCCCCTTTGTTCCCATTGCACTCTGACCAAAACCACAAAGCCCTGCCTGTACTTTTTAGGTGTGGCAAAATTAATAACCTACATGCGGGTTCTTGCACTTCATTAACTGTACCATGCACCTTTCTGTGACTAGCGCCTAGATGCCCAAGGGTTTTGTGCACTGAAATAAAATAAAACATAAATAAACAGGCAGGTGCATAAAGCTGCATGCTGTGGGGAACATTTATAAAAGTAATGGGAGTCATTTAACATACATTTTGTATTTTCTTTCACTGCGTTTCTTTCAGCCTTTATTCAGTGGTGGGATGGAATGGAGGAAAGGCGGCACCCAGGTATGGGGTTTGTATTGCAGTGTGAGAGTGGGAGTCGTGATGGGGTTTCTGGGGAACCAGGACAGGCCAGCAGGGAACATAGTTCCACTATTTCCTTGCATACACTTCGACAACTTGTTGAAATCCCTACTCCAATATGGTAGGTAATTCCAGGAGGAATCAGCTTGACTTTTTGAGGAGCCTCCTAATATCCTTTCAAATTACTCTACCCGTTTTGCTTCCTCAATTGGATTGATCTACATATGCTCCTGAGTTCTCCTTATTTTGTTTATACATTCCCAAAACATTTTGGAATTTTTAAGACCCAGCATTTTTATCATGTTCATGTATCATTCAATGCTGCGCTTGTTTCCTCCTCTTTTTGAAAACAATTTCTACCAATACTCCTAACAGTCCTTCTCAACTCTTGTTTTTTTAAGCATTACCTCCTTATCAGATTGATGAGTGCGTAGTACAGATCTCTGGATGCTGGATACTATTTTGAACAGAGTGGAAGAGATGTTCCAATAACCAATTATAATTATTGATTGAAACAAATCCCTCTTAAATCCTCCCAAAATTCGCCTCCCACCATTTCTGCCATTCTATTTAGGAATATCTTTTAAGAACAGTTCCTCTGTATCTTTGTTCCCTGATTATTGCTTCCAACTTCACTAAACAGTTTGATGAGCCCAAGATCCCTGTTGGGATGTTTAGGCTTAAGACTAAATAGCAGTGGTCACTTGAGTCCATTTCCTGAGGGGATAAAGAGATGGTTCGATCAAAAATTGATTCAGAAGCACAAAAGTAGTCATTTGTAGTGCAACTGGCCCCTCTTCTCCATGTCCTTCTTCCTGGTATATCACCAGTTGCCACTTAGACCACCTAGACCAGGCTCTTCCTCTAGAGTTAACTTCATCAGCCAAGATGTATGTCCACATCAACTCATAGGGTCATAGCAACTACAATTGAGATCTTTATATGAATGAAATTCGAGTCAGTGGCATCATGCCACTCCACGAGGATCGTGTCTAGTGAGCGAATCAACTCTTTATCAGACATGGAAATATGATTCAGTATATGTTAATTAATAAAATAACAACATTTCCCCATTTCAAATTAACTGCCAATAAGGCATGACAGGTGGTATGGCACCCCCTAGAAATGAACCCCCAAGAATTATCCATGCTCATAAGAAGTGCCCCAGAGGGTCTTCCCCAGTGCCACCTTTTTGCCTTTTTTAAAAAAAAACGGTTGCCCATCAAAGGAAGGATTGGATAATAGCTATACTTCTAGTGATAAAAAGACTTTTTATTACAATATTATGTTCTTACAATGGCATTTCTGGCTATATGTGAAAAGCAAACTTGATGGTGCTCTTACGGCATGCATGCTGTCACATATTGGTGCAGACGACATGGACACGTTTTCTTACAATACGATTACTGGTTATATGTGCAAAGCAAACATGAGGGTGTTCCTAAGTGGGGATCCTGGTATAATGGCATAATTTGGCACAGTCAGCATGGATATGTTTTCTTACAATGCCATTACTGGATATATGAGCAGAGTAAACATGAGGGTGTTCTAAAGTGGGGATACTGGCACATATTGGTGAAGCCAGTATGAACATGTCTTCTAACAGTGGCAATACTGGCAATATGGGGGCACAGCCAACATGAAAATGTCTTCTTACACTCACATAATACGTGCATATATTTTGGGCAAAGGCATCATGAAAACATGTTGGTAAATGCTCCAGTGTCACTCTACAAAATCGATTGTAAACTGAATGGCTTTGTGCCCAACTTTTCACAAAAACTCTGCTGTAAAATGCACTATTTTAAATCAATATTCTAAAAAGGTTCTCAGTGGGAGACCCCAATGCCGATAACCCCATACACCCCTGCCCCCTGGTTGGTCCATGCCTCCTTGCTTCAGTCAGTCATTCACACACATTTGTGGGCAATATTTAGGCCCCTCCAATAGAAAAAGCACCAGCTGTGACTGCCATTGTTAGCCCAAATAAGGAAGATTCTTCTTTATGTATTAGCGATCCACAGACTGCATTTTATGTTGTGTTAAGAGATAATGCAATAATGCAATTGCATTTCACATTGTGTGAGGGGAAAATACAGACAGCACGGTAGTTGCATCTGAATTATCGTTACCAACTGTTGGTGTGTAATTCACAAAAAAAGGTTCCTCCTCTTCTTTAGACATGATTGATGGAAAGCTGTGCAATAATTATAACCACTGCCATTGCTCTGGGCAGTTTCCACCCATGAGTTCTGAAGCCAGAGCAAAGAATGGGAACATTCCAGTCTGAAGTGCTAGGCCACGTCTCCTCTGCTAGGGAATGCAAACAGCCCCGGCTTGTAACCCAGACATTTGTCGTGAAGATTGCACCTCATCAGCTGGTTGCTGCTTGATGCAGTAGGCAGGAAAGCAAGGGACCCTCATATAGGCACAACCTATTGCACTAATGGGGCTCAAAATAGATGACCACATTAAATGGATGGAAAGCTTTGAATTGCCATAACCCCTGGTATTAATGTGGGCAGCAATGCACACGAAAACCCCTGAAATATGGCTTGGGTTACTTGTTTTCCTGTTCAGAAGGGAGGTGGGCTATTATTCCAAGATGAACTGCTGCTATTGGCGACAGCACCAAGAATGATTGTCATATGACTGGTTCTCTCCTATAATGTCAAAGACGAGATTTAAAAACGATTAATTGCAGCTACCCAGAGCAATGGCATTGATAATGATTCATTCAAAGCTTTTGATGCATCACTTTTGGGTGTGTATTTTGAGTCTTCCTAAGTGGGCTGGCATTTGTCCAGATGTGGGTACCTTGCTTGCTGGGCATGACAAATCAAATAGACCCTTATTGATGTGCCCTAGCTCCTTGGGCTAGGCTGGGTTCATTGGATGCAAGGCCAATGCTGATTTGCATATGGCCTGTCCACTTCGGTAATTGATCAGACAGCATACAAAACAATGGCATGGAGGCGGCCAGAGCGATGGCAGCATTGCTTGTGGTTTCAAAAACTTTTATCAATCACTTTTGGTGTCTGTTGTGATGGACCTACGTGAACCTTTCACTGTAAAAAAAATAAGAATGATCTTTCCTATACATGAAGTTTTGGTGTCAGTTGTACTATAACGTCTGAAGAAGGCACCTATGTAGTCTTGAAAGGTAGCAGTCAAAAATATAAAAAAATAATGAAGGTCCAAACTTTGCAAAACTTTTGTATTGGTATTTTCTGTTTAAAAAACAAAACACAAGTACCTCTGATTTTCATATGGCTCGCATTATTACATCAATGTTATGTTATGCTATGTTTGTTATATGGCATTTGTATAGCCCCTACTGCCATTGGTATGGCCTGAAAGCGCTGGGGGGGGGAGATGAACGCCCTTCGTAAGACCTTAGTCAGAGATGTGCAATGTGAATGAAGGTTTTCTAAAATGCATGTGTGCATTTCCGGCCAGTGCGTAGGTAGGTAGGGAATGGCTGGGACCTAATAGCAGCCCATAGATATCGGATGAGAGGATGGGAGGGATGACAGATTGTCGGGGGAATAGGATAGTCTAGGAGACTGATTATGTGAATGGCTTGACCGAATTCTTGGTGGGACACAGATGTATTCTATTGGAGGTGGTGATGTGCGTTTGGGGAGTGAAGACGAGCAGTGTTTATTTTAGCTGTATGGAGGTGGGAGGTCCGTGCCCCGGGCGGGATACAGCTATGATTCGTTGTGATGGAGTGCATGATGTTCCAGAGAGGAAAGGCTGACACCAAGCTAGATGTGGTCTTGTAGAGCTTATCATAAGGCCTCGCTGAGATGATTTCTGTTGAGGGCCATGTCTCACCTTGTCATCTCATCAAGTACCCCCAAATTCCTGCCTTAATTAATTGAATGCCAAAAAGAGAGACCAAGGTAGCTCAGTACAATGCAATCATACCAGTATTGATGTGCCCCATACAAAATAGATGTTACTTTGCTTCATATCCAGTGAACTTTAGCATGTGTTAAAACAAGTCAAATCCGAAAACCTTAAAAAGTAATGAAATACTAATGGTAACGAACTGCATGAAACAGTTGGCAAATGGCCCCATTTCAGCCAACATACAAAACACAGGCCCCTTTGCCTAGATGTCTCCCCAAGAAAACAGTAGTGCATAAACATTAGGCATAAAAAATGCTTGCCCCATTTTATTTCGGTGATCCTTTTGAACTTTTCGTCATTATCTCCAGACTTTCCCAGCCTGTCTTTAAATGTGCGTTTACACATCTAACAAGTCAATACATGCAACCTTATAAACACAGGACAGCACAGATGCAGTGCTATACGCATGGTGCATCCGCCTCATTATCACACCTCTTCTATCTCCATTTGAAAGCCGAGCAGGATCAACAACAACAGACAAAGGTATCCTTTTCAGATACGGTTTATTGGAGATATTTGCAAGGTTGGGCTCAATACAGAACTAGAACCAAGTGAAAGCAATGTCCACTAGCAACAACAGGATCGGTTCTCCTGTACATCCACTTAGTACGGTCCCCGCGAGGCCCGCAGCGCAGCTCCTCTTTAAACTCAGCTCTATACGTTCAACAATGCCCACAAGTGCCACTCTTGAATTGGGGTAGATCTGTGTCCAAAGGAACTTCCTCTGGCCGTCCAGACATGACTGCAACATCGTCTTGAAGCCTGTGTATTCCAATAAGAAGCTTGAGTTGGTCCTTGGGGGTAAATCTCCTGGTGCCCACGCACACATTTCACTGGTGCAAACCACTCCAAGATACGTTGTTCTGACAGAACTGACCATTGTCTGGCAGCTGCCCAAATCTTGTAGAGCAATCACCAGCTGTCGCTCCTATTCAATTGGGAGGTCACATTTCCCGTTTCCAATTCCATGGGCAAGCATCTCCTTTCCCCCTTCTATCGTTGTCTACGCATTCTGGAGCCGCAATCTGAGTGTCTTCATCTGAATTTACTAGCACACAATATGTGTGTCCATTGGTTCTGGTACAGAGGCATTTCAACAATTCTGGTGCTATGTCCCATCCTTCCAAATGTGAAACACTTAATGGAAGCCTTGTCTGGCAAGGGAGGTCCAATCTTTGTATCCTCACTGAGACTAATGTTGAGAGAAAAGGGACTTAGATGGGTTTCTGTTTTAGCAGAGACTTCTGGGGTTGGTCAGGAAGGGGGCAGACTCCAGACTGGTCCTTGCTTTGGGACTGGGACATGTGTTTTCTTTGGGTGGTAGTCTTGGCCCTCAGGAGTTGTCATTGTTAGGGTTGTTAATGGCACTTTTCAGCTAAGATCACCATCTCCAAGGTGTGTTCATATGGTGGTAAGTGAGCCATTGTAGATTATAGGGCAATGCATTTGTAAATTGTTCCATAATAAGTTGGTATCTGGCCTCCTCCACTGGTCACTTCCCGAGGCATTTCTCTAATAGGTTGTGAATTCTATGTAACATCTGTTGAGGGAACACTTGAGATAACAGATGGGCCCCTCATAGCTGTTAGAAATGGAATTCTTCTTGAACGCGGTACCACTGAGGGGCTGCCTGCACAGAGGGCACCGTTTAAATCAGCTATTAATAAATAAATATCCCACTCTTCGAGGTGATATGGTTTCTATCCATCTGCATTAGGAACTCGAAAGATTGCTTGCAAATCAGTAAGCAGTGGTGCCATGAACTGGGCCCAACATTCAATATTACATTTAGCCATTTCCTCAGCTATTTTGAAGTTACAGAAGTCCATATGCTACAAGCCATTAAATTACAAGAGCAAAAACGGAACCAGCCTTTTTGTATGGCTTTCGTTGATTTCCAGTCAGATTTTGACTCTGTTTGCAGACAACTTCTTATGCAAAAATTGGTTAAAGTAGCTTGCCCGGACCATCTAATATTTTGGATTGACCCGCTCCACTCACAAACATCGATACAAATAAGGCTATCATTGGACGGTAACCTCTCGGAACCCATTAAAACCTTCAGAGGCTTTAAACAGGGGTGCTTGCTAGCCACTACGCTCTTTAATTTCCTTATAGCAGATATTCGACATGATTTTGCTGATGTTACTTCTGATTCGCCTAAAGTGGAGAGTCATGCGGTCCCCTGGCTGTTCTATGCTGACAACCTTGTGTTGATGACAAAGACACCCAGGGATCTGCATGCCCTCTTACTTACTTTGATTTCATATGTGACAGCAAATCATTTGTTAATTAATCAGAATAAGTGTAAAGTTTTTCCTATGGGTATGAGTAGAAAGAAAAATGTTAAAATCTGCCCTTCAGTGCTACAGAATGTCCATTTAGAGGTGCTACAAGAGTATATGTATTTGGGCTTACTTATTAGCAACCATCAGTCCGACAAACCTTATCATAGTGAGTTGTGGCGGAAACTGAAGACTGCTACCGCGCAGGCTAAGATCATCCAGGCACTGTATAGCAAGTTTTCTATTTCTCCCGCTATAACATTCTTTAAGCAGAAGGTTGCGCCTATTCTTAAGTATAGTGCTGAGACTAGAGCTTGGATGACTGAGATATATTGGCAAAGACTCGAGGGTGCTTTCTGGAGATCCATTCTAGCATTGCCCCAGTCTACACCAATGTGCATTATTTGGCACGAATTAGGAATGGTTTCCCAATATGCCATCTATTTATGGAAACTCTTATCTTTGTATAGAAAGTATCTAATGTCAGACAAACCGTATGGCATTGTGAACATTCTATCTAAATATGTATTATTGATTAAGCACAAAAAGATGCATTGCTGGAGAAATAATATCCAGGAGATTTTACAAGCTGAGGAGATATTATCTGACCTTCTGATTTCTGATCCAGATAGAGTTAAGAAAAAATTCTGGCGGGCTGACTGGATAAGAAGCATGGATACATGCTCCTCCTTGCATCAATCAGTATATCAAGCATTTATGCCAAATAAACTCTGCATCACAGAGACCTATATGACTTGCTTTCCGGATGTTTTGTTTAGGAATCTATATATGAGATTGAGGATGAACCTTTGGTATAGCAATGATGTTCTATATATCTGTAAAATTACTCAAAATAACAGATGTAGATTCTGTAACCATCCATCTGACCCTGAGACTTTAAAGCATTTGATTGCTGAATGTTCTTTACTAATTAAACTAAGAGTGAAATATTTTCATCATTTTTTCCAAGAATATCGATTTATAACTTCGGATATGCTGTGGAGTTATCTGTTTGATTGTCAGAGATCAGTGGTGAATATAGAAATTGTCAAATTCATGCAATCCTTAAAGTTAACTGAAGATAATTTTCGTCTAAAAATGTAAAGGATTTGTTTAACCAAGTTAAGTTCTCAGAAGCTGTGAATGGATAATTTGTTTTGTTTTTGAGACTCTAGCATTTCGAGTTTTAGATCCTTTTGAATATCTTTATAATTTTGAGGAATGTATAGTTAATGTTATAGGCGTTGGGGCAAAATAATTAAGCTCATATGTATCTTCAAACTTCTTAAGGTCCTCAAGTTGTTTTTTGATGGTTTCTGATGACTTTTATTGTTTTATATGTATTATATGTATCATGTATATGTACTTTAGTATATATATTTTAATATTTAAAAGGCTGTTTGATACAGCTATATCAAATAAATAAAAAAAATTGAAAAGTCCTCAAGATCATCCCTGGGTGCACACCTCTGCAACAGGGATACTGGTATAAGTGGGTTTAGGTTGGTAGGGTTGTCATTTCTTTCAGTTGTCCCAGCAAGATGAACTGGCCCAAGGCCAAATAGATTCTTAGGACATCTTGTCAGAGGCTTGGGTGGCTTTTAATCCTGCTTCTGGTTCTCATGCTAGTGGAAATACATCCTCTTGAGTGGTGAGGAACGCGAGAGGTGCTCTGCCAGAATATCGTCAACTAGATAAGCTAACACAATCTTTAAGATCATCTAAGCAGCGCCTGCCGATGGAGTCTGGTTATTAGCAGCAAGGACGTGAAGAATCCCTGAGGTTGGGAATTTGTAGGCTATACATGGAATAGACTAATCTTCTAAGTGTGTCTGGTCTTTGTCCAATGATACCAGGATAGACAGGGCTACTGGTTGTGAGGCAGACCAATGGTCAGAAGACCCACAGCCTACGTCAAAATATGAGGGAGTGCGGAAGGCCTTTCCCTGGGACTCTCTCCTTTCCAAAAGTGAAATTTAAATGGATGAAACTAGTGAGGTAACGTGTTTTCAATTTTGGGACGTATCTTGTCTTGGCCAGTTGGTCCTGCTTCTGACACCATTGTCACAACACTGTAAAGGATAACCTCTCCTTGAGTTCATAGTTCTTGATTTAAAAAAAAACTCTATCTTGGGCACTTTATGGAGAGACTAATATGTTCACAATCACTTACAATCGTGAGGCTTCTAAGTGGCCCTGATACTTATTTCTTGTCTCCTGGTTTCCTGGGGCCTTGTTTTCTGCTTCTCATTTTGGATATGATGTAAGACCTTTTCCAAGTCCACGTGTGCTAGCATGCTAGGAAAACAATGGAATAATGCTGGGATTTAGACAGGCTGAAGCTACCCCAGAGAGTCTACCACGGATTTCCTTGCCTAGCAATTTGGGAAACAATACCACGCTGGTAATGGTAACACCTAAAGTGAGCAAGAATCCCGGTTTCCCTTTTAGACACATAGCCAAGGATAAGATGAAGGGCCTTCTTAAGAGTATGCACCCTACCTCTTGTCTGGGTGATATCATCCCAACAACTCTCATTTTAAAAAATCCAGCAATTGTCATGCATCTCTTCTTTTTCCGCATATGGGATCAATGGAGAAGTGGCCGCTATAGAAATGTTCCATCACGCTATTCCAACAAACGTCTGACTGCTGTCTAGTCTATTCCATCATGGCCACCGCTGGGTGCTCTTAGTTCCTTTCAGACCAGTGGCAGCCGCGTTGCAACTGTGCTGCTTTTTACACTTTCGCTGTAGTGCTCAGAATGTCTCGCTTGGTTTAGGTAAGCCCTTTTTCCCTTGCTTGTGCCCCCTGGTGCCCCTCTCAAGCTATCACTCTTCTGCTTCAGCTTTGCTCTCTCTCCCGCGCTTCTCGGGCACCTTTAGTTATTTGCTTCCTTCTTCCCCCTTTCTTCCCCGGCTCTCCGGAGCTCCACTTACCTTGGTTCGCTTCTTTGGCGTTCCGCTTGGTCCTTCTCCTTCTGGGCTTCCCAGAGCTTCTTCTGGGTGCTTCTGTCTGTGGTGTTCTCTTCCTCATCCTTTTGTGTGTTCACCCTCTCTGGATACTTCTTCGAAACCAGCCGGTATACTTCTGTCATCACGAAGTTGGAATACTTATCAACACGCATTTCTGCATGAAGGAATCTCTGTTTTTTTTGCCTATTAGGCCTTTTCCCCAACTGGCTGCTGTGGAACCCGGGCCACTGGTTTCCGGGTTTCCCATCAACCATTGTGGTGTCGTTTCACGGCAGACTTTATCTACATAAAAATAATCCCTTTTCTAAGGGAAGGAAGAAGAAGGCTACTGAAGACATCTCCTCGGGTGAGGAGTGGAGTGATGGGTCTGCATTGGGAGGTGATATTGACAGCAATATTCACACCTTTCTTAGGTCACTTTGTAAACACATCTTCTACTTTCAGTTCTGTATCGGAGTCCATCAAACACGTGGTTGTGACACCTTTGATGAAAAATCCTAGCCTGAATCCAAGAGGCTTAAGTAACCTGCACCCCATTGGCACTACTCCATTCCTCTTGAAAATCGTGGATAAGGCAGCCACCATACAACTTCAGCAACATCTGGAAAACACAGGTGTCTTTCCTCCGAAAAAATCAGGTTTCAGAATTCATCATTCTCCTGGATTTATCAGCCACCTTTGACCTGCTGGACCACAGGTGCTTACTAGACACTCTTGTGGCCACAGGTAACTCTTCTCAGGAAGCCATAAGTTGGATTTGCTCTTTCTTGGGCACTAGGTCCTCAAAGATAAGCTGTGGAGTCACCAGCTCGACAGTGGAGTCAATACATTGCAGAGTTCCACAGGGAACTTGCCTGTCACCAACCTTGTTCAATCTGTATATTAGATCCGTATGTGATATTCCAAAATCTATGGATATTCACTTTACCAACTACGCAGATGACACTCAGCTCCTGATGGAGCTGAGGGGTTGTTATAACACTAACTCAGCCAGACTTGAGCATATCTATGACACCATAAAGGACTGGATGTGAAACATTTGGATATGTCTGAACAGCAATAAAACAGAACTGATGATTTTCAGCTCTCCTCAAGCTAGAGCTAGACTAAGTTCTGACTATAAACACATGAACATCGAAGGGAATTGCATAGGAGTAATGAACAAAGTCAAGCTTCTAGGTATTGTCCTGGATGCATCTATGAATTCAGAGGCACAGGCAGACAGGGTCATTGCCAACTCTCATTACCACTTAAGAGTATCAGGAAACATGAAACCTCTTTTGTCATTTGACATTAGCCAGGGCCATTATCATGCCACATATATTGTAGTGCCCTACTGATTGGAGCAAATCAAGGCTCTCTGGACAGACTTCAGGTGCTACAAAATGAGTCTGTCTGTATTATGTATGATCTTCTGAGATCAGAGCATGTTTCAGGCGCAAGAAGGAAACTTCACTGGCTAACAGTCTCAGCCAGAATAAAATTTAAGGCGCTCTCGCTAGCTCATAAATGTCTGCACAGAAGATGCGCCCAGTTACCTCAAAGAGCGCTTGAAACCTTACTGTCCCTCCAAAATGCTCCGTTCTAGTGGACTCCTGATCGCCCCCAAATACAAAATAAATGAGAGGCTATGGATGCTACTTCCCCATAATTAAAAACATTTCTGTTTGAATAACTCCTCATTCCTATTCTGACCCCCTGGTTCTTCCGACACTGGAATTGATTGATTTCCTTCTGAGCCTTTTTTTGTCCTGTCTTCTGGGGTCCCTTTGTGTTTTTGTGCACCTTGACATCTGAAGGCTTTGGTGCTATATAAACATATAAATAAATAAATAAATAAATAAATAGTCTCTTCATGTTCAGCTTGTATTTTGCGACTCCGCCCCAGGATCCTGCCTCTAGTGCCTGAAACTTTAACCTTCCTCCTTTCCTCTCCCCTGTTTGTCCTTCTCCCATTATTTGGGCTATCATCCACATCATGTGTAACAGTCCACCCTCTCATATCTCTCTTGAGCTTCACTCTCATGGTTTCCTACCACTTTCTCCCTTGTACTCCTTTCAGCATTCCACCCGATATTCCACCTGACTACCACCCCTGAAGCCTATCCTCTTTTCTCCTGCCAACTCCTGCCAACCTCCTCTGCTGTATTACTTTTGCCAAAGTTTTCACAATTCTTCAAAACACATCATATCGTCTGATCGTTCCACCACCCTCCTGACAACCTCTTGCCACTTCCTCTCCAATGAGCTTTCCACCACCCTCGTCACAAATTATGCGTTTCGGCACTCTTTTGCCACCCTTCTCACAACTCTTTTCAACCACCCTCCAAATAACTCCTTAACAATCTACTCTGTTGATTCCTCCCACATTCCTCCTAGTATGCTCTTCTCTTCCCCCTGTCTCCAATCAGCCTTATTCTGCCACAGTTCCTCCACATGTATTAGTCTCTGCTTAGCCTTCTCACTTTCAAATTCTCTGTTTCTCTCTCATTAGCTCCCTACTGAAGCCATAGGCTTTTATTGGGCCTTCCCTCTCACTATGGGATATATTTGGTATAAGTGAGTATACCTGAATGCGTTAATGGGTTTGACAATGTGACTGATCTGTTATCAAATTCTTTTTTCAGTCCACCCGAAGTCGGATATCACCCTGGACTGCAGCGGAATGTGGACCAAGCTCAAAAAAGTTTGGTCCACCATCTTGAATTGGCCATTCAGAGTCTGCTCACTGCTGCTGGATGGCCCTCCTGCAGCGCTCCAATGTTCTTCTGCTGCAGGACTGCAGCTTCCCTGTATGGTGCCAAACCAGAACCAAGGAAGAAGTAAGTCTCACACCCCACCTGTGTCCCACAGGCTGATCTTGGGACACAATGTCAACACAGAGGATGTTAGAACAAAGCCTCGAAAGGAGTTCAGTGTTAGGTGTAAAAGGGAGCAAAGGTGAGTTGGCAGTGTGGAGTAGCTGGATGGTGAAATAAGAAGGAGGCAGGAGGAGGGTCAGATGAGAGATGAAGGGTCAGAATTGTGCCAGAGGAAGAGGGGAGGAGGAACATTGACAAAGAGAAACAGGAGCAAGAGGATGAGGAGCTATCAGTGATAGAGAGAGTGACAGGTAGAGAGGGGGTGGTAAGAGAGATAGAGGGGGACAGAAGGGGCAATATCAAGGGAGAGATAGGGGAGAGAAGAAGGAGCTTCAAGTGATAGAGACAGAGGAGGGGAGGTACATCCCGGGGAAGAGAAAGGAGAGGAGGACAAATCAAGAATAAGAGAGTGAGGGGGGAGAAGAAACACTGAGCGAGAAAGAGGACAGGAGAGGAAGAGTCAATAAGAGTGAGATGCGAGGAGGTGGAATGACATCAAGAAGAATTGAAATGTGAGAAGGCAGAGGGACACCAAGGGAGATACTGGGGAAATGAGGAAAAGGTTGGAACGTGGAAAAAGAAGGACGTATGAGAAGAGGAGGAATCTTTTTGGAAGGAGGAATACGAGTGCAAGAGAAAGGAGGGAAGACATGTGCACAGCAGGAGGACATGAGTGACGTATTGTGGAAGGACTCGATAGGAAGTGTTATCCAGAGCTGGTGGAGCAGATGGGAGTTTGAGGGCTAGGTATAGGTGGACCAGAAGGCTTGGAGAGGCAAACTGTATCCCAGCCCTGAGATTCAGAAAGGTGCAAAAAAATCCTTGGCAGTAGTGGAACCAGAAATAACTGTGATGTTCAACTGTTTCTGTAGAGTCTGATGCCTGACCCTCTTCTGACATCATAGGGGTCCTGAGGTAATATGATATGATATGGCATTTATAACGTGCCTATACACAAGTGTTCAAGGCGCAAGGTGTCTGGTAGAGGAAACTGATAGGAAACCAATGTAACATTCTCAAAAAACCTCTGCAAGCCAAGAAAGTCCTGGGCTAACAAAGAACTGTTAGGGAGCACACTACAATCCAAGAGACTGTGATTGGCTATTATACTGGCTGACGATAGTCCTGACCTAGAAAGAGATGGATGGACTAAGGGCTGTGGTCCTAAACAAAGCAGAGATACCAAGTGGAACTCACTATCAAGATCAGGACACCGTTTGTTTATATGCACTAATATTACTATGGTAAAGAAACTGGAGAACTCAGTACTGGTTTGAAGCCATCTGTTGATAGATTGGCCTTCACAGGAGCAATCTAGAAAAAGGGGTTGTCTCCCTTCAAGGTTGAAATGAAATGAAATTATATTTTATTTATATCACGCTCGTACACAAGTGTTTCAGAGCACGACCAGGCAAAAAGGGAGGGGAACAAGGGAGAAAAAACAGAAAAACATCGATCTTACTAGGCCCAGTGACATTTAAGAAAGCGCAAGTGCATGGGAAAGGAAAATGGGGTAAAAGTGCATGGGAAGGGGGGAGTGGAAAGTGTGAGGCAGAGGAGAGAAAACATGAATAAATATTAAATAGAATAAATAATAAATAAGGGCGATAGACCATGGTAGTGCAGCCAGCAAGCAGAAGGTGGAGGTTAGTCAGAAAGGTATATCTAATAAGTGCAGAAGAAACGTGGGAGGGGGACTGTATGGGTACAGATACAGAACCCTAGTGCAGATGGTGGCCTGGAGGCAGTACAGGTGGGTGGAAGGGTGAGCAGGTACCTGGGCCCGAAAGAACAGAGGGTGGCCAGTTGCACAGTGCCAAGAGAAGAAACAGATCAACAGGGGAGAAGGGGGCAAAGGCAGAGGCAAAGAGGAAGTGCCTTTAAACCAGGTCCCTATAATTTTGTGTTGAGACCGAATTAAGCAAACAACACTATTAGAATTAAAATTTAGTTTTTTTCCAATATAAGTATGTTGCACATGACACGAGGCCACTTAGATGCAGTTTCATAACAATATATAATTGCACAACCTTAATAGACTGATGAGATACCAATCGCGAATCATGGCACAAATAATTCCACAATTGAGTAGGTCCATGATGGCAGCAGCATAACATTACTGTAAGTGGCATCATCAAGTCATTGGTAGAGGAAGATCTTGTCACAGACTAATGCCAAAAGATAAGTAATAAGCTGCACACTTGCAATGTGTGTGAGGGATCAGCTGCTGCTCTAATGCATCCTGGACCCAGAGCCACTGTATGCTTCTGTTAAACCCCGATCTGCCTGGCACAAGATGGGCCTCTCTGTTCTATGTGATCGTGTTGATATCCTGATTAACCTTATCATTCGGATATCCATCTGGAACAGATGAACTTGTGGTGTCCTTGAGTTGTCACATACTCTCAGACATTGGTCCAGAGGGTGAAGGGCTGTCTGCATATTCTCTCCAGATGCTCTTATGCTAATGGGACTAAATGAACACTGGAAGCCATGTGCAATAGTTAGGGTGCCTCTGCATTGAAGCTTGCCAGGGGTTTGGTTGGAAGGAACGGTGATGCCTTTCCTTTTTTGAAAGGTTACTTCTGTTCTGTGAGGCTGCCAAGCTGTTCACCTGGTGTGGCGTCTCTGAACACTGATATGCATAATGGGAGGACTTGAATAGGAAATACATGGTAGTGCATCCTCCTACTTTTCTACGGACATGACATAAAGATGGAGCCCATTTATTCATTAGGAAGGAGAATTAAATGTTCACATATATTGCATTCATGGTGAAAGATAAATGCAGAAACAGCAGGATCTGCCTCTGCCAGATCTACAGTCGCTGAATATCAAGGTAAAGTGGAAGATCAAGTGAGCATTGAAAATTCCTTATTTGGCCACCAAAAAATCCTTTGAGTACAATGGTTATATATATATATATATATATACATATATATATATATATGGAGAGAGAGAGAGAGAGAGAGAGAGAGAGAGAGAGAGAGAGAGAGAGAGATATTATAGGGCAGCGGTCGCCGCCCTATAGTTAAGGTGAGTCGGAGAAACATAGGAACCCCTCAAAATTCTATTGTTAATAACATTTGATTTGAGTAACGAATTTGGTCAAAATTTCGAAAGTGATTAAAAGTCTGCATCCCCCTGTCCCCCCTAGACTGCAAAGATTTGTAAAGATGCGTTAAAAAATGCAAAAGTTATCAATAATCATCCACAAAAAATCTTTTTCCAAATGTTAGGCCTACTTCCTATTCATTTTCCCATCGACAAAAATGGTACGTTTGCAAAAGCACACAGCCCAAACCGCTGGACGAATTTGGACTAGGTCTGAAACAACGTGGGCACGAAGCATTGACTTGCGATCTATTCCTGGTTTGGGGTTATTACGTGCAGTAGTCATTTTAAAACTTGAAGGGGTGCCCCTTCTCCAAAAGTTATAATTAAAGTAAGGGACATACTGCATACATTCCCCAAATCATTGCCTGCACATTGAATTAGTATGACATCTGGGTGCCCTATACTTCTCAGACTTAACAATTTTGGAAAGACTTGGAATCAATGCTTTCTCTGCAATCCAAACCATTTAATTGTGAAATCTCTCAAACGTTCGTCCATGTTAATATTTAGTTTCTCATACAAAGCCAGCAACCAACAAAGCCAGCTGTCTCCAATCAGCCACACAGTTTTCAAACCAGCCATGATATCTGCAGTCTTTTGTCTGTTTCCAGAAAATGATTCCTAGTTTGAATTTCTAGTAGTTTGTATGAGCAGGGTATGTATGATGTGTGTGTGTTGTAGTTTCTAATTGGTTGTTGGTGCTGTTGTTGGCTGATGGTGCTGTTGATATTATCTGCAGCTATATAGCAGCCAACCAGAGTGTGGTATTGCTATTCGTGGGTAGATAATGCCTCCCACCCATTCTGCAACTGCGGCTAAATTCGGGCAAAGGACACATTGTGTGTTTGTGAATGTGTGGTAGCCACGGTTACCCGAATTCTTGGGTGGGGTGGCATCTTATATGAATTGAGTGGGGGATTGTAAGAGACTAGGGGAATAGAGGAGGACTATGAGGAGTGCAGGGGGGCTGCTAGGCATGTTGGGGACAGTTTTGGGAGTTTGGTGGCTGGAAATGCAATTTTGAATTCGTTGTTTTTGCGAATAGCCGTGGTTATCAGCAAATGTCTAGGAGGGCTCTTGTATAGCCGCGTCTATAAAAACTTTGTGCACAGGCGCATAAATACTATTCTGCGTTTCAATCGTTATATACATTTTCAGTGCAATAATCATACATTTATGTGGACAATACAGTACAGAATTATATTTGTGTGTGTTATTTCATGTACTTGGTTGTTCACTTATTTGCTTTGAAGTTTTCAAGGTCACTTTCGTTGGATTTGGGGTTTACAGAAAAATGTACATGGACCCGCGTCTACAAGTAAGCTTTTTAGCCACGTTGAATATCCACAGCAACTTTTGATGCTGAGCAGGGTTTGTAAGTGTTTTGATGTTTCTAATTGGGTAGGGTTAAAGTTGTTAATGTGTACTTCATTGTGATAGGTTTCAGTCAATATGTCAGCCATTTATTAGTTTTCTTCAATATAGTCGTTTTTTTGAGGGTTTGATTTTGGAAAGTATGAAATTCCCCATTTTGTCTACTTTTCTCATTTTGACTGCAGAACTCACACTGTGCAGTTCATGTTACCTGTGACAAAATATGATTGGCATTAATCAGTTGTTGGTCATTGTTTTGTTGAAATTTTGATTTGATAATATGTTGATAATGGGGCCCTGTGTTTTTTTTGTTGTTATTTTAAGGCATTTGGTAACAATTAAGTGGTGCTGCTGTATATGAAAATGGGTGAGAATAATTATTGAAAGTTGTATATCAGGAAAGAAATTGAATTTTAGTGAGGTGCATAATATAAAATCATGAATTATGCTTGTTTTCAAAATCAAATATTTATCTCCGAGCAGTAGAAATGTGATGTTATAGACAATGCTTTTTTAATCACTTAGTGTGGGTGGTAAAGTGATTTTTGGGTGATATAAAAACGTGTTTGTTTTAAAAAGATGCTTTTATTTTTTCTGGTGTGATATTTAGTGTGCCCATATTTATAGTTCTGACTACTGTGAGGGCTTTAATAAAGACTTTGGGCATTATCTGATGCAGGAATGCCTCCTTGACTTTGGGTGTATTGCTATGCAAACTCCTATTATGTAAAAAAAAATTGAATGTGTTTTCCGGTTCCAATGGCCCCAATAAATGTAAACGCAGTATGTGTTAAGGAATGCTATTTTAGTACACAATTTAGAGGTTGTAAAATGTTGGGATGGTTTACTTGAAGTTTACATGTGCAACAGATGTAAATCTGTTTTTTTGTTTTAGTGTTTTAGTTGCTGTATAGTTTTTTGCTACAGAAATACTGGCAGCTGTCAATGGCAGTTTACTGGGCACATAGTCCGGGACAGTCCTGTGATGTCCGCGAACATCTAAGATGATCAGAGGCATCTATGGTTATTGGTGTGTTACAGGGTTGGCGAAAAGCAGTTTTTGGATGGCTTATGACTTTGGCGCCACTCAGTGCAACTGCATGAAATTCAGGAATTTTATTCTAGACCTGATTCTGAATGGTTTTTTAAAGTGTGGTGCTATTTTGTCAAGAGGGAACAAAATTGGAAGGGGGGGGGCAAAATATTGTAAAGGTGCCATTTGACGAATATGCAGAAAAGTTTGGAAAAAGATTTTAGATCAAGATATGCATGTTTTTGGAAAGTTTGGTGGGATTTGTCAAGAGGGGGCAAAATTAGAGGTGGGTCTCAACATTTTTAGATGGTTTATAACTTTGTTGCAGTTTGATGAATGTGGACACAAGTTTTCAGAAGGATTATAGACCCAACTTTGAATGTTTGTGTAACGTCTTAATGGATTTTTTGAAGTGGGGCTAAGTAATATAACTATTGTATGTATGTACATTTTGACACTTCTGAAAAAATTAAACACGGGCAGATTTCCAGTAACGTCATGTAAGGAGCATTGGCAAGGACCTGTAAGCATGGTTTTGCAAATGTGTCCGTGTTTTATTTTTTAACAAGTGTCATAATGTAGGTACAAAAATTAGTGATATACCTTTGGTGACTGAGGTATAGCCTGTGACCATGGGCAGCAGCCAGATTATCTGGGTCATGGCATAAGGTCATGACCCGGACAATATGGCGACTGGCCATGACCACAAGGGATGAGCAAAGGGGTTAAAGAGGTCATGTGCAACAGGGATCGGCTATGTTGTAAGGTTTTTGAAATTGGGATAGGTTTGAAGGGGAAAATAAATTTGCTTGTGGGTACAGGTTAAAGTGCTGGATGGTATTGCAGCAAATATGCACAAGGAGGGTCAGCAAGAACTGAAAACATGGTTTTGCAAATGTTTCTTGTGTTTTAAAAAAAAAGTGTAAATAGTAAGTACACAACACAGTGATATAACTTTGGTGACTAGGCAATGGGCCTGGCCGTCAGCAATGAGAAAGGTGTACTGTAATTTGCTTATTGGGGCATGTGGCATGGCCGAAGTGGTAGGTTTGAATGGGAAAACATATTTTGCTTGTGGTGATTTGGTGGACTAGATTACAACAAACTTGTGCAACAAGCATTAGCAAGGATCTGTAGGCATATTTTGGGAACTATGTGTTATGTTTTATTTTTTCAAAGTGTAAGAATGTAAGTAGAATAACTAGTAGTACACATTTGGTGTCTGGGTAGTGGGCCTGGCACTCGGCAATTGCAAATGTGTATTATGATTTGTTTATTGGGGAATGTGGCATGGATTATGCCTATGCTCCATGGATTTGAAGACTTGCCATGGCTGCAAGCCATGCGCACTGGCCATTGGTTGCATTATTATAATATAGTGTACATTGAACTAGGATGCAGGGTAGGTGCAGTGAATAATAGGGGTTGTTTGTTTCGGTTGGGATCATGGTGGAGACTTATGCTGTAGGCAATTGAACGATGATTTCCATCCCCAGCATGCACTGCTGATAGCAACACAAATAATTATGTGTTGCAAAAAATGTTTCTTAAAGGAGCTTTATAGAGCTCTCATATATGTGAAGAATGAACCTTCTAATGTTCTGGTTTAAAGCTTGGGAACATTAATTATGATACATTATGCAGTGCAAGTTTCCTGAAATTATGTGGGTGATGTGTATTGAAAATTGCATGTGCACTACAAAAAAATGAAATGCCTGGGGCTAATGTGTTATGTGTATGAAAACTGGCTGCACATTGAGTATGTGATTCTTCCAGTGTAATGCCACCAATAGTTAATGAACCCTTGACTTTGCCAATAGTGTCAATTCCATATGTTCCTATTTTTCCTTCTGCCAATGTCTAAGTGTTCTGAACAATAAAAATCCTTTCTTTAAAAAATGGGCTGCATGTTTGAAATATCTAATCTCAGAATAAATGTACCCTATAAATAGCACAATCTCCTAAAACCACACATCACTCTTATGTAATAAATATTTACTATGAGAAAAAGTCTTAATAGAATTATATAATAAAATATATAGTTTTATTGACTATATTAACATCACAAAAAAAATACATTCTCCCATAGGTTTGAAAATTCAACAGGATCTGACGTACTTGACATGCTAATAGTAGCTACCCACAACATAGACAATGAACAATGAATCATAAACTTAATATACATATTCGATTGTCTGTTCTCATGTACTGTTTTTCTATTTCTAATTACAATTTTGAAGTGACAAGCTGGGGCAGTATGTGACGCAGGAATGCTCACCCTGGCTGTGGTTTTATTGTTGTTAGGATTGTGTTAATTAGAATGTAGTAATAATAGTGTCTTTATTTGTTCGGACGACGGACTAGAATTTTGCAACTGAGAAAGATTTCTGCCATGGAATGAGATAGAAAGTGTGTTCAATCTTTGAATGGTTGCTATTTCTCATGCACTGTTTTTCTATTTCTAATTCCAATATTTGAAGTAACAGGCTGTGTATCTGCCTACCACACTAAAGCAGAAAACAGCATGCAATAGCTGGAGGACAATTATCCTACAGAAGAAATAAATACAAAATAAGTTGTTTAACAAAAAAAGAAACAAAAGATACACTACATGCAGAATTTTGTAAGTCCATTCTTTATGTATATGTAAAATGATACTAACAATAATATTTTAATGAACACAGTTTAGTCACCAAACACATATAGTTTGTCTACTATAAATTGTTTATACAACCAACACAACTATTTTCAAACAAATGAAGATATTGTAGTATGACGAATAATCAAAGTAGAAGCATTACAACAACTACTCTTGAAACTAATTCTGGATTAATTTAAACAATTAAAAGGACTATTAATTAATGTTGGAAAAGAAGTACAATCAATAAAAAAGTATATTGAAAATGTATGAGAAATTATGGACAGTAAAATCACATTGAGTTAGAAAACATGAAGATGTGGCTTTTTTAATGTTCTGTCACAAAAATTGCAAACATGAATTATGATAAATTATCAGGTGCAAGAGTCCTGGGATGATGTGTATTGGAAATTGGACGAGATGGTCTGGGCCACAGTGGGCTGCAGCCTTTTTTGGCTTTTATGTATATGGCTTTACTGTATCTGTGAGCGGTGGTTGTGCAAAATCAACCTCCACCCATTAAATGTGCTGCCAGCAACAGCTAGAGACTTCAAACACCTGCATCACTGCAACACTCTTTTGGAGGAGTTATTATAAATGCTAGAGAGATTCAGAGAGGAGGCTTTTTATTAAGTGTTTACAGATGTTGTGCTCCTATCTACAGTAGTAGCACTTGGATGATTGAGCGGCCTTCCAAGGATCTTTTCTTTCTGATGCAATGCATCTGTCAGAAGTTCTTGTCCACTTCATCACGGGGTACTAATAGTGTCTTTATTCGGTTTTAGATACTCTGGCAATTCGCAACTGAAAAAAAGAAGATGCCTGCCATGGACTGGGATGTGATGCTTGGGAACGTCAATTATGATAAATCATTTGATGTGGATGATGCGTATCGAAAATTGCACGAGATGGTCTGGCCCATACTGTGCTCCAGTCTTTTTTGGCTTGTATGTGGTCTTATATCTTCACTGTAGCTGTGAGCAGGA
Organism: Ambystoma mexicanum; assembly: GCF_040938575.1. Lineage (NCBI taxonomy): Eukaryota > Metazoa > Chordata > Amphibia > Caudata > Ambystomatidae > Ambystoma > Ambystoma mexicanum. The sequence continues at coordinate 594,010,223 of NC_090925.1, forward strand.
GTTGTGCATAATCAACCTCCACCCATGCTAGCAAAAGCCAGAGTTTTCAAACACTGGCAGCACTGTAACACTCTATTTGAAGAGTCATTAGAAATGCTAGAGAGATCCAGAGAGGAGGCTTAATTTTTTGTGGGATTGCCTTGTTAGAGTTCTAAGGTTTATTATTTTATGTTTTGCTCACCAGTTGGACATTTGAACATGTGTAAGGAAACAGCAAAACGTTCCTCTTGTAATTTTCAATCAGAAAGTTTGGGAACATCAATTATGATAAATTATTTCCGTTGTTTTTCCTGGGATGATGTGGTAATGTGGATTGGAAATTGCATGAGATGGTCTGGACCATACTGGGCTGCGTCATTTGTTGGCTTATATATGTGGTTTGATATGTTTATTGTAGCTGTGAGCAGTGGTTGTGCTAAATCAACCTCCACCCATTAAAGGTGCTGCTAGTTTACAAACATGTGCAGTATTGGAACACTCTGTTTGAAGAGTTATTAGAAACTCTAGAGAGGTTCAGAGAGGTGTGACATTGGGCCTCATTACGAGTCACCCGGTATGGAAATAACGATTGCGGTAAATCCGCCGCCACCGTTGTTTCCATACCGGGTGATCTCGAGTCCTGCAGGCGGAGGTGTCATTCCCGCCAGGTCTGACCTGGCGGGTTTAACACTGGCCGCCTGCAGGTGGACGTGGAAACACTGGCACCATCACGAGATGGTGCCGGTGTTTCCATGGTCCCCATTCCCATTGAGTCCTATGGGACTCAATGGGAATGGGGATTTACTGAATTCCGCCTCCGGAATTCCCAGGTTACTGGGGTTCTAATGCCCTGGTAATTCCGGGAATCATGGAGGCGGAATGGTAATATGAGTCCGGCGGTAACCGAGCGAGAAAAACCGGCAGGTTACCGCCGGACTCGTAATGAGACCCATTGTCTTATTAGAGTTGTCATTTTTGTTGTTTTATATTTTCATCACCAGTTGGACATTTGAATACGTCTAACATTGTGAAAGAAAACAGTAAGACGCAGCATGTATGATGTTCCCTTTTTATGTTTTGAGGCAGTGTCTTTTTCATGTTGTCATTTTTATTGTTTTACATATTCCTTCCTGGTTGGACATTCCAACATGACCAATCATGAGAGTACCAGCAGTGATGATGTTATCATTTGGTTTCTGAATTCATTGCCACTGAGGAAGAAGACAACTTGGATAAATAGCACTGCTGAGAGTTGGCACTTCTTTAAAGTTAAAAAACACTGCTCCATAAAAGAGGCACAAGAGGTACTTTGCACATCCTGCAACAAAACACTATGCCATGGGACTTGAAATGTTCTGTCTCAAAGATTGGGGACAGCAATCATGCTAAGTCATTTGATGCAGATCTTCTTGAATGATGTGGATGATGCATGATCGAAATTGCACCTGATGGTCTGGCCCATATTGGGATGTCTTTTTTGACTTATATGTGGTTTTATATCTTTACTGTAGCTGTGAGTGGTGGTTGTGCATAATCAACCTCCAACTATTGAAGGTGCTGGTGGCAACAACTAGAGTCTTCAAACAACTGCAGCATTGGCACACTCTATTTGAAGAGACATTAGAAATTCTAGAGAGGTTCAGAGAGGTGGCTTCATTTTTTGTGGCATTTGGGGGTCATTACGACCCTCGAGCTAGCCATTCTGCTATTTGCGGCGTGGCTACCCCCATTCCAGGTACTGGGTCTGAATTCCTGGAATTGGGAAATACTGGGCCATTCCCACCTTGGAGGGCCCGGTATTTCTCCATTCCAGGAACCCACACCCTGTATATCCCCATTCCCATTCCCATTCGAGCCCCCATAGGGCTCAATGGGAATGGGGAGGATGGAAACAACGGGCCCGTTAATGATGGGCCCGTTGTTTGCATCCCGGTCTGCTCGCAGGACCCGCTAAGGACGCCTGGTAAAACCAGGCGTCTTTAGCGGGTCCCGCAAGGAGACCTCGTAATGAGGCAGTAGGGGGTTAATGGGGCCGGCACCTCTACCTGCCCTGTTAACCCCCTACCGCCAGGGTTGTAATGACCCCCATTGTCTTTTTAGAGTTGTCATTTATGTTATTTTATATTTTCATCACCAGTTGTACATTTGAATATGTCTAACATTGTGCAGGAAAGGACTAAGATGTGGGCCTTCTAATGTTCCGTCAGAAAAGTTGCAAACATCAATTATGATATATCATTTGGTGCAAGTCTCCTGGGATGATGTGCATAATGTGTATTGGAAATTGCACAAGATGGTCTGGCCCATGCTAGGCTGCAGGCTTTTTTGGCTTATATGTAGTGTTATATCTTTACTGTATCTGTGAGCGGTGGTTGTGCAGAATCAACCTCCACTCATTAAAGGTACTGCCAGAACAGCCGGAAGGTGCTAGCCGGGCATCTTCCATCTAATGCACCTTGAGTACAGGGCTAAGCCTTGTCTGTGCCTATCTGGGCCGAAGGGCCGTGGGCCCACTGTCTCTGCCGGACCATACAATTCTCTGTGAGCTCACCTCCATCACCAAAACGAACTGTAAGGGCCTCATTACGAGGAGGGCGGTAAGGTGTGAACGGCGCCGGTAAAGGTGCCGGAGACGTTAACCCCGTACTGCCCTATTACGAGGTCCCCTGACGGGACCCATTCTGGATGTCTGGTTTTACCAGACGTCCTTTGCAGGTCCTGCGAGGGGACAAGCATGCTAACAATGGGCCCGTGATTAACGGGCCCGTTGTTAGCATGCTCCCCATTCCCATTGAGCCCTATGGGGGCTCAATTGGGAATGGGGATGGTCCGAGTTCCCTGAATGGGGAAATACCGGGGCCCTCCAAAGTCGGAATGGCCCGATATTTCCCCATTCAGGGACCACGGCCTCCAAACTCATAATGAGGCCCTAAGTACTTGTTTGCTTCTCTATGATGCCTGCCATCCTATCGATTGGCTCATTCCACTATGCATGACTCCGTCATCGAAATCCGAACTACAAGCATCACCTTTACTTAGGCAACATGTCACCGAACTCAGACCTTGTGACTCTAACTGCCTGACTTAACTACTTTAAGCGCTTGCACTGATTACAGTCAGTACACCTGCGTTTACATACATGCTGTGTTCGTGCCTCCCCCTGCTTTCAGTACTAACTTCATGGCTTACTTCTATGCACGCCAGTCGGCGAATGAAATGACAAATGATTCATAGCTATGTTAGCCTCTCATGTTTTCAGGAACAGCATTGCATACCTTCTTATGCCCTTCGTCTACAGTGTATACGATAGCCCTTCAAAGCGCTATCATAACCAAGTAGGCACACTGCTGAATTTTGTACCTGAATTTCATCCCTCTTGACGCACATATTCTATGCCGTTGCACCAAGCCCGTTGGCATTCCTGGGCACCCCTCACTGCCTCTTACATCCATTTACATCGACTTTCTAGGGCAGCCAGTAGCTTCCCTTCCGTCACCCAAGCAACAATATACCTGCGTATGTATATTATTCCTAGCTAATTGTGAATGTTAAATGTTTGCACTGCTTCGAACTAGCTGCTATCGAGGCAGGTACCGACACGTACTGAATGCTGAGGCATGTACTGCTTTTAACTAGGTTACCTAGCTATTCTTGTTATATTGCCCAAATTGTCTACCCTATATACCAGTAGGCACTGAATGTTACATTGCCTAAATTGTCTATGCTATATGTCCGTAGGCACTAAATGTTGTATTGCCCAAACTGTCTATGCTGTATGGCAGTAGGCACTGAATGTTACATTGCTTAAATTGTCTATGCTATATGCCAGTAGGCACTTAATGTTATATTGCTCAAATTGTCTACGCTATATGCCAATAGGCACTGAATGTTACATTGCCTAAATTGTCTACGCTATATGCCAGTAGGCACTGAATGTTATATTGCCCAAATTGTCTACTCTATACGTCAGCAGGCACAGAAGATGATAATCTCCAAAGCCATTGCAATGACAGGCCTTACACTTCTCACACTAATGCTAATATTCCCATCATTGCAACTGGCAACCTCATCGAAAGATCTCATAGTCTATCTGTGCGGACAGCCCAGAGATACTCCTTTATCTCTACAGCCCATTCACCTCTTGTCTTCACTACACAGAAAGCTGTTGTTACTCACCACCTAGCTGAACAGGTCGGGGCGTTGCTCGACCTAGGGAACCCAGAGGAGAGGGAGCTGCTTGGAATGTGTTCAGTCTAAGCTGGAGTAATTCCCTTTTAGGAATGTCTCAGAACCAAACCTCCTCAACTTGAGGACTTCTTTTATGCAACACACCCCTTTGCTGTTATGATTACACAGTCAAAGGAATAGGTTACCCAAAAGAGCGGGGATACCCACACCGCCACACCAAGGCTGAAAAGAGAAAACAAAACGCAATTGAGATCACAGTGGGAGATAACTAATAAACAGAACACTTCCTGGAAGTAGGCTACCTGAAGATCCTTGGAGAAGGATGAATAGCAGCAAAAAATGGTGTAAACAGGACCTGTTGACTAAGAGAGAAGATAGGTGAAGTTATTCCCTAGAAACCTATGCAGTACTCAATGTAAAAGAAAGGTAAATAGCTTACCCCCTAGGCTGGAGAATTTTGTGTCAGATGTAACCAAAAACAACAACAGGAAAAAAGAACAAATTGGGAAGGTTACTATAGGAGATTCTCCGAACGGTACGAGGGACGCAACTAGGGCTAGGATGGTGCACTTTTATCGGGATAGCGTTCACACGTGCACAGCAACAATCTGTATTGGAAAAGTCCAAATCTCTCAAAGCAGTGGGTCAAAATAAAGTTACAAAACAGGCCGTGGGTATTACCCAGGGGATAGCGTGATGATAGTAGTTGGAGTGATAATAGGTGTTTTTTCAGCATTGTATTTGGAACAGACAACGTACTGTATACAATGTTTGCAATTCCCACAGGACAAACAGTAATGAATAGAAGTTTACCGCACTATACGGCAAGAATGTTCCAGCGCTGATCGTCACGGAGTTCCAGCAGCCGAAAAACCGAACAGCACTGTCCTAGAAGGTGGGAGAGGCTGCCGAGAAGAAACCGACAGAAGACGCTGCAAGGCGTGGGAGTTCGTCAGTCAGGCGGGACCGCTGACAGGCAGAAGGTACCAAGGTAAACAATCCGATTAAGGGGGTTGGCACATAGAGGAGTCGAGGGATGGTCCGAGGTCAGGTAAAGAATAGTAGTACATCAATCCGAAGGTAGCAGCAGTAGTAACGCTAATTAGAAGCACCGTTAGTGCATAGAGAGATCTTTTTTAATACCCCGCTACGAACGGGGCGGGGCCTCCCATAGCATGATGCCAGCTGATAGGTCACATGACCAGTATGGGAGCCAGAGGCGGAGAAACCACATCTCCAAGGGAACCGCCAGCTTTGCAAGAAAGGAGAGGCACACAAACGGGCAAAATGAAGGGGCGAAACCCGCGAGGATTTCGTAACAGCTGTGACACATGACTCTCAATCTACTATCACATTATATGCGTCGCGCCCTATTATGGAACTCCTCAGAAGATTTAGACTATCTTCACGCTCCCACCAATGTTTCAACAAGTCACTCATGCGAGACACCTACGCCCAACAAAAACCTACGGCCTACAGTCATCTTAGTACAGTACTAGTTCGACAGCTCATCAACAATCAAACTATTGCTAAAGAACTCTCCACCTTCATGATGGTTCAACCTTTGGCACATACATTAGACAACTTACAAAACCACCCAGAAGTTTATTCTCCATCCAAGTTCCTAGCCAATGCCAACGAGACCATACTAAAAGGAGGGCTCATCAATACTAGAGCCATCACTGCCCACGCACTGGATATTGCAGACGTCATCAAAACTAACGACCTAGACTTTATAGCAGTCACTGAGATGTGGCTCCATTCTGTCTCAGGCCCTCATCTTTCCCTTGCCATTCCGGAGGGATATTCCATATTCAGGAAGGACAGAACAACATCAAAAGGAGGTGGAGTAGCCTTAATAGCTAAGAAAGCCCGGAATATAAGAATCTCCAGTGAACGTCCATTCCCACTGCAGATGAAATCATTACCCTAAAAATCTCCCTTACATAGACCTGCACTCTCACATTAAACATTATACATATACCCCCAGGCGCAATGTCCACTTTTGAAAATTGCATTACTTCCCTATTGGCACACAATATGAAACCCCACTCTAAAGTCATCATTTTGGGCAATTTCAATTTAGGTCTGAATGAACCACTGGATACTCATGCTGACCTCTTGGCCAACTCCATGAAAGTCCAAGGCTTCACACAAAGAATCTGCTCACCTACTCATGAAAAGGAATGCATACTAGACTGGATAGCAGACACCAACTGCACCACAGATATCCTTTCTAACACCCCTTCGCCCTGGTCTGATCACAACACCATTATCTTCACCAATACTATTACCACTAGAACTGCTAAACACCCTATACTAGCACCCACGGCACCATCTAGAAGCATGACAAACCTTAACCGAGACAACATGTTACCACTCCTATCTACATTAGTAGACATGCCACACTCTGATAAGGATCCTTCAATATTGGTCAGCAATTACAATAAAGTCATGTTTGCGCCATAGAAAAAGTAGCCCCTCTAAAACATAAAAACGCTAAACCCAGAGCACATAGTAATTCCTAGTTTACCCCTGAACTCCATGCCATGTGCACGACTAAAAGATCAGCAGAAAACAATTGGCTTAAATCACTAACTCTGATGAAAAAGCCCAATTCCAGACACTAGCAAACAATTACAAAAAGGAAATCTTTAAAGCAAAGAGTGAAATCTACAACTAAATAATTTCGAATGCCCAGTGCAAAACCAGAGAATTATTTTCAATTCTCCAAGAATTAGAATCACCAGCACCCACCCCTGACCATACTATTAACAATGAGCAATGGTGTTCCAATATTCAAAACACCTTAGCAAATACATTTTCGTCACTACAACAAAAAATAACTAAAAAGAAACTAAACTCAATCTGGATCCTCCTCTCTCAATAACACTCCCTTCAACGGAACCCCTCAAGGATAATAAATTCACCTTCAATCCACTTTCCATCCCAGACACTATTAATATTATCAAAGGCCTAAAAGCCTCCAGATGCAAGGGAGACAGGTGCCCTGCAACTCTGGTAAAAGATTGTGCAATTGAACTTGCACCTTTCATCACCAGTCTGATCAATAGTTCATTTGCCACCAATACAATCCCTGAGGACTTATAAACGGCCTGGGTCTTACCATTACTTAAAAAAACCCATATTAGACCCTAACATTCCAACTAATTTTCGCCCTATCGCCACTGTACCATTTAAAAAAACAATCTGTACTGTGCAGCCTATATGCAGATTCAAGAATTTCTGGAGTGTAACAAGCTGCTGGGTCTAAGACAATCAGGTTTCAGACCAGGCCACGGAACTGAAACAGCTCTACTAGATCTGAAGACGCAAATGGACCAATACAAAGACAAAGGTGACTTGTACATCCTCCTGTTGCTAGACATTTCCGCAGCTTTTGATTTGGTCAATCACGATATCCTGTGCCAACACCTTGAATCTGTTTCCCACTTTTCTCCTGAAGCTATTACAAGGATCAAATCCTTTCTCTCTAATCGGACTATGAGGGTCTTTTATGATACCTCATCAGCCCTCCTGTCACTGTGACCTGCGGCGTCCCTCAAGGATCCTGCGTGTCGCCCACACTATATAATGCATTCACTAAGCTGTTATTTGACATGCTTGACAAAATGGGTATCACGTATACAAACTATGCGATACACAAATGCTCATTCCAATTATTGGATGTTACGACTCAGATTCCAAAAAGAGTTGATCCTTATCGGAAACAAAACTAAAATTAAGTAATCTTCCACAAGAATATAAAGTATTCATCATCGATGGCAACACTATCCTAGTCGTTAATGAAATAAAACTCTTGGGGGGTCTACATCAACTCCTCTCTCACTCTAAACAGACAGGTTACCACTGAAACGTGAAGTCCAGAAAGGGAAAGATCAAAAATTCATTGAATCCCACCATTTGAGATCTAGGCTCACTAGATATATCCACGTAGGCCATTATTGAAATGAGACCCTGACATAGCATGTTAACGGGTACTAAACAGACCCTGCTCTCTCCCAAATGTTAGTAAGGAACATGGGATATAAAAATTGATTCGGTCGAATATATCTGAATCTTACAAAATAATGTTTTTTCGTTTTTCAGAAAAGTTTCTCTTTTTTAAATATTTTGTAATTTATTTGATTGTTAAAAAGCTTTATTCATACATTGTTTCATTGCTTCAGAGTACATTTAATTGACACCTTTATGTTTCACGATTTTTGTGAATTTATGTCCACAAAGAATGTGCCCCTTTTGAAAGGTATCTGTTTCAAGCTGCTCTTTCCAAAGAAAGTGGTTAATTGTTGAAAGTGTGGTTCCTCTTTTGGTTATAGGATCCGGTAATGAAAACTATATTTATATCACTAATTTATTCTTTCATTTGTACTAAACAAGATTGATTGTTCCCACTTCAGGATTGTTGTTGTTTTTTCATGCCAGCGCAAAAATTAGTAGTTAAATTTAATCAATTTTATAGCAATTGTTTAATTTGTATCATTTTGTATGGAAAAATACACCATGGTTAAGAAATACTGTATTTCCTTTTATTTCCATTATCTGACTGAGTTGATGGATTATTTCTAAGTGGTTGACAGCCACAGAGCCCACCCAATGATCTCTAACTACAGAGACTTGCACTTATGACTCATTAATAGTTCAAAGTGAGTTCTATTTTGCACATTTTTTCTTTATTGCTTTCGAAGCACTTTACAGAGATACAACTCTGAGTTGACATGATTACAGGCCTATGTATCTCTGGTATTAGGCCACCCCTATAACTTTTGAGTTTTTTTGATACACATAAAGGCAACCGTGTTGCTTAGGGTTCTCATATCTTGAGACAAAGTCACCCAATTTGACTTAATCAGTCTATTTTTTTTTAAATAGCCTCTACACTCTCCCAATACAATATATTCTGAGGCTGGACAACTTGGTTGGAGCACACACCGATCTGGTGACCTTTATTCACTCATTAGCTAATAGGTTCGCAACTTTTGAATTCTCCGTATGGCAATAAATTACGACCAGTCTTCTCTGGAATGGCAGAGAATGCTACTCTAAATAATACTGAAGCACACATTCAAAATACCATTCAAATACCATTCAAGGCCCCTCCTTTTTTGATCCTCTCGGGAATAATCCACCATCAGGTCCAACTAACTCAGGGGATGATTTATTACAACTAAAAAAGAAATGTTTTCAGACTGAACTGCACACACATTTCCTTAGAGAATATTTAAAGGCTAATATAATTCCTAGTAGTAAAGAACGAACCTTGTCTTTTCATACAGGACAAAGAGTATGTCACCAACTTTAGCTACATAGCCACGAAATGTAGCCGCAATATTATGGTCCTCACAATAACCACAGCCCAGAGGGTTAGCAGCAATATCCAGAAAGATCTTGATACTTAGGAACTATTATTACAAATGCTAAAAATCAACTATTAGAGATTAACAAGCAGTTTGAAGATTTCAAATCTGCAACGTTAAATAGAAAAACAAAAAAATTACAAAAAGTCATAAAAGACTTTCAACTTGAAATTATTTATCCTTACATTGCAGATAACTACATTTCCTCCCTAAATCAAGGAGGGACCCAAGGTACAACATCACAGAAAGGCCAAAAAAGTCAACGTAGGATAACAACATTCTCGGGCTCGAGTAGTGCCTCATCATCAGACGACCAGTCTAGATATCAGCAAGGCCTGTTCTCATCAAAAGTTCCCATATCCCCCACCCCACCTTGTTCCTTTTTTAGGTGGTGGACCCCCTGGTGGGACCTTATCGGGACTGCCCCAATGGGGCCCAGTACACAGAGGAGGAAGAACAGGACCCAGACCAGGACGCCGCAGACAGAGTTATTAATAGGACCCACAGATTCAACAACTATGCCAATATTTAATTTGGTTGACATTGACCTTTCAGAGGCTGAAATTTCGGTATTAACAAAGGGACTGTCGTTCGTGCCATCAAAACTTACAGATTGGTACGACCTTGAAATGGCAGTAAGGAATTTCCTGTGAAAAGTACTGTTACGCCCCTTTTTTAACGAACAATTGTTGGATGAAGAAGAGATTGAACAAGATAGTGGTCTACGTTTATCAACCACCTTCATGCCTTCCGACAATCAGGTCCCAAGTGACCTTCTCACTTTTGAAAGATGTATTTTGAAGGATGTGGACAGACTGAAAACTACTAAAACCAGAATACAACATAATTTATCGGTAGCAGAAAAACAAGCCCTGACCTCCCTACAAAATAATAGAAAAATTGTGATCAAACTGGCTGACAAAGGAGGTGGCCTGGTAATTACATCCACTACACAATACAACAAGATGGTACTAACATTGTTGAATGACAAAGAAAGCTACACCATCTGCGCAAAGATCGACCAAAGATCTCTGCCAGGAGATCTCAGAAGTTGGCAACTTTGCCCTACAGAGGGACTGGATTAGCAAAAAGGAAGTGGAATTCCTTTGCAGAACACATGGCAGAATGCCGTGTTTTTATGCTCTACCCAAAATCCATAAGGATCCCCATAATCCACCGGGACGACCCATATTGTCAGGCTCTGGGTTGATCTTAGAGCCTCTTTGTAAATTTGTGGACACTTTCTTGCAACATCTAAGCATCCAAACCAGCACTTATTTGCGTGATACCACGCACACAATCCACATTTTTGAAGGGCTGGGTTTTAATCCAGAAGATCAATTATTGTTCACCCTGGATATAAAGTCCCTATACACAAACATACCACAAGCAGCAGCCATAGAGTGTATAAGGAAATGGTTGACCAATAACCCAACACAAACCAGCATTCTGACAAACTTCATCATAGAGGTTATGACTATCGCTCTATGCAAGACCTTCTTTATCTTTAATAACCAAATATTTCTCCAGACAAAGGGCACGGCTGTGGGTGCAGCATTTGCCCCCAAACTTGCCATACTTTATATGGCCAAATATGAGGACGAGTTCATCTTTTCGCAGCTTAACCAGTGGAAGGCACAAGTGAGCCACTGGTATAGATTTATCGATGATGTCATCTTCATCTGGACAGGGACAACAACAGAACTAAATAATTTTTGGATATGGCTGAATTTGTGTAATGGAAACATCCAATTTACTTTGGAACAGAGCAACTCAGAAATCCCATTTATAGACCTTACCCTTCGGCATAAAAGAGGCAAATTGTAATGTGATCTACACCACAAAATAACAGATCAAAACACCTTGTTACACTATGCCAGCAACCACCCCGCACATATGAAAGATAATCATCTCTATGGGCAATTTTTGCGCTTATGCAGAAATTGTACCTCGATGGACGACTTTATGAGACACGCAGATGCCCTGACAACACGTCTAAAAACACGGGGATATCCTAAAAAACAATTGGCACAAGCCAAAAACAAGCTTAGCATGCCAACCGCAATCTCGTACGCAACCCAGAGCCAGTAGAGATTGGAACCATGGCAGACCGCATGACATGTGTTGTGACTCATGGTACACATACTTCCCAAATTAAGAAAATTATTAGGAAATATTGGAACCTAGCTCTACTCAGCTTACCCCAAGAACCCTTTGCGAGGTTCGCCTACAAAAGGGCTAAAAACATAAAGGAACATATAGATCATTCCCTATACCAACCGGACACAACCAGTGGCGGACCATGGAACGCCCCCTCCACAGTCATTACCCCTGTGGAAACTGTGTGGCTTGTCAGATTACTAAGAAATTGAAATCCTTCCCCATTGGCAATAAACAATGGGTCCTACATGATTTAACTAATTGCAAAAGCAATAACGTGATTTACTGAATCCAATATCCATGTGGCTTGAGGTACATTGGTCAAGCAACAAGAATGGTCAATATGAGAAACTCAGAGCGTCGGTGCAAAATAAGATGCAAAAACCTGACAGCACCACTTGTGGCCCATTTCATGGAAGCCAACCACACACCAAATGACACCTTTTGGTGGGTGGTAGAAAAAATCAAAGGAGGACTAGATATACACCAAAGCTTCCTCCAAAAACAATCAAGGCGGATCCATAGGCTGGACACATATCACCATGGCCTAAATGAATTATTCCAACCGGTTACCTTTGGACCTTGATCCAAATATGAGCACAAAGTTGATTCATTCATCAGAAACTGGATTTCTAGCAGAGCTGATTCATGAAACATATACTGGATCTTTTGGGCCAGCTCCATTTTTCTTAACTCCCTGACAGAGTAACTAGAACTACAACAGCCATGCCCTAAGGGGTAGAGATACTGGCAACCCTTGACAAGAACATTGTCCGAAAATGAGCTCAAGCCAACACTCATGAGTATTCCAGGTGAAAAACGGATTGATTCGATAATAGCGTAGACACTTGCTTCTCAGCATGCGATCATTATCAACAGACAGACAGCAAGTCAATTTCTGCCGTTTGACATTTTATTTTATTTTTTTGCATTTATAAAGCACACAGAGCTGCCCTGAGGCATCGTGGCGCTGTTACAGAAGTCTTGAGATAAACATAGTATACGTAACAGTAGATAGCAGTGGTACGATGACAGTGGTAATACTTGCTATGGTTACAGTGCAAGCATAACTGTGCAAGTTAGTTCCAAGACTTTAGCGGAATAGGAAGGTTTTTAGGTTTTTTCGAAAGGTGGTGTATGATTTTTCATTCCTTAGTGAGGTAGGAAGGGCATTCCAATTATTGGGTGCGAGGTGTTGGAAGCTGGACCCTCCTGCTCTAGTTCTTTTGAACTTGGGAACATATATCTGGTTGGCGCAGTGTGCTCTGGTAGGTCTGTTTGAGGTGCTGAGGGAAATTCTTTCTGAGAGATAGGGAGGGGCGTCTGAAGTAGTGCATCTGTGTGTGATGGCCATGGCTTTGAAGAGTATGAGTTCCTTAACTGGTAGCCTTTGGGCGTTTTTTCTTGCTTCTGAGATGTGTTCCCTTTTGGGAATGGTCCGCCCTGCCCGGAGCGTGTTGTTTTGTGTGATTTGGAGTTTTTTTAGGTTGTTTGTAGAGGTGCCTAGAAAAAAAGCCATTATAGTAGTGCAGTTTGGTACCTATTGTGACCCTGGCAATGGATAAGCAGTTTTTAGTGGAGAGGAAAGGCTTGACTGCGTTGATCACCTTGGTGGTGAGCGCTGAGGCGGAGGCTATGGCCTTGACTTGGCGGGACATGGATAGTGAGGCATCTAGGTGAACACCTAGGGTTTTGACAGTCTTGGAGACTGTGATGATGGAGTTATCGATGTTAAAGGATTTCTATTGTGGAGGGAGTTTGTTGAGAGTTTTGCTAGTCCCTACTATGAGGATCTCGGTTTTATCCCAATTTAGGCAGTGGCCATTTGCAGCCATCCATGTTTGGATGGCTGTGTAGATTGTGGTTAGGGCTGTCACATCTTCATCAGAGGTCCCAGTAAGTGGGAGTAGTACCTGTGTGTCATCCGCGCAATTAGTGTACGCTATATTGCGACAGTCAAGGTCATTGAAGAGTGGAAGAGTAAATATGTTCTAGAGTGTTGGGGCGGTGCAGGAGCCCTGAGGGACGCCGCAGTGGATGATAGTGGGGGTGGCTGAGGCAGTGTCTGAGAAGACCTTCATGAGTCTGCCATTTATAAATGAGGCCATCCACGAGATTGCTTCTGGTGAAAAATTAGCTTAATTTTTTAGGTGCATGCCTAGAATATCATGGTTGACAAGGTCGAAGGTGGCGGACAGATCCAGTAAGAGAAGGAGTGCCGGTTTGCCTTTGTCCATGATGTCCCCGAGTTGTATTTTTAGGTTGAGTAAGGCCGATTCAGTCCCGTGACCTGGTCAGAAGCCTGACTGTCTTTGCCTAGGATATTGTTAGTTTCAAGGTATTCCTGGATTTGCGTGTAGGCAACTTTATCTAGAATATTAAAGTAATGGTTCGGTCAAAAAATTGTATTGCCCTTTTGGGTCAGCCATGTGTTTTTAAGCCTAAATCGCTCGATTTTAGAAATATTTCCTATGAACCTTACCCGAGTGTTAAACGCACGCGAAAACAGGCATCAGGGAGCTGCCATTTTGTGACAATCCTATCATTTCCCCCATCGCCCTGGCTGACCTGCTTTTGCGGCACTAAATCATATCCCCCGCCCCTGAGCCTGACATTATCAAAACATTCATATTCCCCGCCTCTCTCCGTGACGTTTCTGTGCTGCGTAGGCAAACGCGCCCAGTCGACTTCTACGCGACTTCACACAGCACCCAGAAACCAACACAGATCAACTCACAACACCGCGCGCCACAATTCGGAATATGAAACTGTACTTTAAAATCAAACAGCAACATGGTACATTTGGTAAAGTACATTTATTTGACATACAAGGGTCGATTCATGGAGCAAATGTGCGCCGAAAATCCCAGCGCAAGCAGGCGCAAGGTGGCGCAAGCGTGAGAAACCCAGCGCACGCACACGCCTGCGATTCAAGGAAGACGCTGCGCGTGTTTCCCGCTGTCCGTGCGCCAAATCCTGAAATTGGCACACGCGGGCACACACGGCATGTGCTACGCACACAGCAAAAGCGCACATAGCACGGCGCACACAACCAAAGTGGGCGGAACAGTGGGCGTAACACGCGGAATGGGGAATAACGTGTGAAAAAGAAGGCGTAACTGGGGAAGTACTGCAGGGAACTACACGGAAGGCCCACACGCACGCGAACAACCCGTATTCATGGATTTGAATATGGGAAACCCGCGCACGGCAAAAGACGCACACAGGGGTCAATGTGTCCACCACACGAAGGCAGGCGGAAGCGTCCCCGCGCACAGTATAAAAGTGCGCGCAAACAACAAACACGTATATACAGCTACGATGAATGCCCCATTTGTCGCAGCACTGATCGTGGGACACCGCAGGAGGAGGAGAATAGCCAGGGCACGCATTTTTGCACCACGGAGAAGCCTTTTTGGGATGCCTGACGACCAGGTCTACGGCAGGTATAGGTTTCCACCACATATCATCCTAGACCTGGTCAGGTAGTGGGAAGATGACCTTACATCCCCAACCCTTTGCTCCCAAGCATTGAGCCCCTTGGAGAAGCTGCTCAATGTCCTGCCTTTCTTGGCCACTGGGTCATTTCAGCGGACTACTGCCATAGTGGGGGGGGTCTCACAGGCCACGCAGTCACGCTGCCTACATCAGGTACTGGCAATCATGACAGCGCGCCCCTCAGTCCGCAGGCACATATACATGCCCAGAACCCCCGCAGAAAGGCAGGCCGTTGTCCTGGATTTTTACAGGGTGGCACACCTCCCCAAAGTGCTTGGTGCCATAGATTGCACCCATGTGGCCCTACGTCCACCTAGGGCCACTGAGCACATCTACCGAAACCGCAAGCACTGGCATTCCATCAATGTACAGGTGGTATGCGATGCAAAGGGAATCATCACCTCTGTCTATGCAAACTACTTTGGCTCCACCCATGACAGTTTCATATACAGAATGTCCGCCCTGAGCCGGGCCCTGGAAGCTGGGCAGCATGGCGACACCTGGCTCCTAGGTGAGTACAAATGCCCTTGCACATGCATGCATGTCACACACACACACACAAATACACAAACCCCAATAATCACAACCATTTACAGCTCCCCAGGGGACAGTGCCTACCCTCTGAGCACCCACATGATGACGCCAATCCGGAACCCCACCACACCACCCCAGGTAAGATACAACGCCACCCATATTGCAACCAGGGCCATAGTGGAGCGCACATTCGGAGTGCTCAAGTCACATTTCCGCTCCCTTGACCGCTCTGGCGGGCAGCTACTCTATGCACCCCCATTAGTGTGCAGGATCATTGTGGCAGCATGTGTCCTGCACAATGTTGCAACACGGCAGGGCGTACCGGTGGACATGGTGGTGCCCCCACATCCCCAACCACAGGCACAGGTGCTGCCCATGGGAGGGGACAGGGCACGTGGCCAGGAAGCCCGGACCCAGCTTGTGGCCACATTTTTCACCTAAACTCCCACCCCTGCGGAGTGCACACATGCCTGGCACATACCAGGTGACAATCGATGATGACAAAGAGACAGTCAACTGTCACAAGCTTACCACCCTGAGATAGTTGCCATGGAAGTGCCACATTGTCTGCATCCCTAGCTACTTAAACACAAGCTATCCTGTGTGACCAAAAGGCACACATATGACATATGACATGCCATGATATGGCATTTGTAACGTGCCTATACACAAGTGTTTCAAGGTGCGACGAGGCAGGGAGGGGGGAACAAGGGAAGACAGACAACGATACTACTAGGCCAGGTGTCATTTAGATTGCGCGAGTGCAGGGGTAGGGGGAAGGGAAAAGTGCAAGGGGAAGGGGAGGTGGGGAGTGCAGTACAGGGTAAGTAGAATAAAAAACAAATAAATAAGCCAGCTGGTGGCAACTGCAAAGGTAAGTGCAGACAAGTGCTGGGAAGGGGGGGCTGTAGGGATAGAGAGACACTCCCACAGTGCAGGGGTTGCCAGGGAGGCAGTGCAAGTGGAGAGTGGCTGGGCCAGGGACCGAGGTCGGTGAGAGTGGCCCAGTTGCAGATCCAGCGCAGTTTCAGTGAAGAATTTAGCAAGGGAGAGGGAGAGAGAAAGCAGAAGCAAAGCGGAAGGTCTTGAGGTGCTTCCAGAACCGGAGATGGTTCTCTTCAAGTTCCAGGGAGGCAGGAAGGCTGTTCCAGAGGGAGGCCCCTGCCGCGGAGAGAGATCTACCCCCAGCTCGTTGCTTCGAGAAGCGGCTGACCCTGACATGCAAGGTGTGAATCACACACACCTGCAAAACAGGCCATGACCATCACTGGTATGTCACTCAAACCCTCCCAAACCACAACATGACATGGCAAGCAATAGCCATACACCAACACAGTACCAATAAGGTACATATTGCCATGTCAAAAATGTACAGTGGCATCAGACAATGATGCCTGACATGGAATCAGATGAAATGACTGACCAACAACCTCCCACCCAAAATAAGTCATTCCCAAATGCATTACAAAAGTTGTAGACGTAACATAACAATGAATGCCTGTCTACATGCACATTGTGCATTGCAAAATCAACACTGCAGCTTCTGTGTGCTGTGTCCAACTCCTGCAACACACTGCTCAGCGCACAGCACAGTGAACAGCTATTGTGTGTGATGCACACCCTGAGCATCACATCTAAGTGACAAACCACATCAAAAAGCAAATTAGGCATGTACAGGATCCATAATTGGTCACAGAACATGTGCTGCAGGAACACAGTGGGCACCAGAAGGCAAACAGAGTGTACACGTGGATATCCAAGGGTGGTTGTACATGTAGTGCATCAGAGTGCAAGTGTGTGGGTCAGTAAGGACATGCACTCAACATATGCATGTGCAATCAAGTGACCATCAGTGTCTTCTACACATCACATGTGAACATTCACCATGTGTACACCCCACCATGTCAAACCACAACTATCCCCTCACACCTGAAAGGTAAACACAACACATGAACAGGCATTGATCAGCAGAACACAACATGTACATAGGATACCACAATTACAATGTCAGGGTTCCCAAAACACTGCAGGGAAAGGCAACTATCAACAACAAAACACCCCCCCTCCCTCACAAATGACCATGACCCACTGAACAACTGCACCTGGGTCATGGAGCCTTCAACCCTCTATTTCACCTGGCCACAGGATCACCCTTCCCCTTTGTCACCATCTCCCACCTTGTGTGTAAAAAGGTGCCTGCACCCTCAGAGTCCACCCTCATTTGCAAAATCACAAAATCCAAGCCAGAAAAACGAACCAGAACACCCTCCAGTAGATGACTTGACGTAGCAGTACCTCACAAAGGCCAAGTACTACCACAATGATGTAACAACCAAGGTAGCATAGTAAAACAATGTCACAACAGGATGTGAACCATGTGTGGTACATAACGCAGAATGATGCACCATGAACGGATGTGTACTGTCACAGGTCCCGTGTACAGGCGCAGGAGTGGCACGAACCATCCACCCCCACCGTGGCCCGGCTGCCTGCAAGGTCAAACTCACACAGGCCTCTGAGACCCTGGTGGGGAAGGAGGGTCAGGGATATGCAGTCGGGACAGGTGTTGGCACACTGGATAACTGGAATGAGTGTCAGGAGAGGGGAGGAGGAATTACACATGAAAGTAGGGAATGCACGAAAATGTACTACCTGCATGAACACATGCACAATCTGAACAAACTTGGACATCATTGTCATGGCCTTCTGTAGTCCAGGCTTAGGAGTGGCACGAACCAACCACCCCCTCTAGGGTTTTGGCGCCTGCAAGTTTGGGGCTTACACAGGCATCCGCAACCCCAGCGGGGAAAGAGGGTTAGGGAACGCTGGTTGGATAGGTACGGGAAGCAGGAACACCGGGTACAGGGTTTAAAATTGGATAGGACTCCGGGTGATTAGGGGAAAAAAACATACCAAATTGAATTACACATTCATCCATGCATTAGTGCACCCCCCAGCAATCCTATGCAGAGCAGTTTGAAAGAAAAACAACAAGACACTTAGCTCTGGTTTTGAGTGCTGGCCTCCTGCCTGCGCACTCTCAGGTCCGGTTACAGGAGCACTTCAATGCTGCAAAGAGAGCCACAGTTAATAATCTGTGCGTGCCCATAACACAAAAACACACCACCAAATATGCCCCATAGCAACAAACTACTCTACAAACAGACAATCTGGTGTAGATGCTTCGTACCCATATGTAACATTACCCCTGTGATGGGTCATACACAGTCAATGCAGTAAGTCAGCCGCCGGTGGGTGCTTGGCAAATGGAACACCAATGTGTCACAATTCACACAACATGCAATGTTCCCTGGGTAAGCAGACAGACCCATATAGCAAGGCATGACTTCAGAACAAGTCGTGTTCCACCATGACCAAAACAAAGTAGGCAGTGCATGTTTCAAAATGTACATGGAAATGAAATGCACTGCACCCAAGTATGTCCCTTGCTGTATGTCCCTGTGAGCTGCTCCTTTCCATGTCTCAGAAGGCTATATGGTTGATACAAGTGCCTCAATGGACCTTGGTGTACCGGAGGGTATGTGCCACTGCCCCTGCAGGTGCCCTAGACAACCTTACAATCAACAGCCATCAGTCCACCAACACATCTGAGCTGATTTGTGTGCTTCAACACCAATATTCGTTCAAGCTCACCCTCAGTGCTGTTACTAAGCCTGCATGTGCAACTGGCCTGGTGCAAGCTTTGCTGTGTTGTGGCCCCCCTGTGCTGCTCACCTTGCCTGGAGTTCCTTGGAACACGTCAGCAGTTCTAGGATGTAGGTCTGCAATCCCTGTGCCTCTGCTTGTGCACACATGTGCATGTGGGCACTAACAAACGTGTCCAGAATTCAGACGTCCAATGGGCCATGTCTGCTGGCAAAGGTGGTCTGGAGGCTCATCCCCCTGCAGAAAGGGCATGAAACACATGATTAATGCTTTAAAGTCATCTGTGTGTGTCTCTTCAGGCATCTCATTACTGGACCATTTCAGAGACTTACATCAGAAATCACACCATCAGTCCGTCTTTCACATCCAAAGTGTGGAACACACTATCTACGGCATGAATTGCAACAAGCACGTGTACAGTAAAGATGAGAAACATACTACTCAATGCATAGCAATGAATGTACATATTAATCATGAAACACCCCATCTAGCAAAAGCTGAACAGTGGTCAATAACACCGCAATCATCCCCACTAGGGGTGTCAACACAAGTTACACAGCACCAGACATGCCACAGATATGACAGTCCAAAGCCCTTGTGTAATAGGCTGTCACACCGAACCATCCTTGCGAGCCCATGGATAAGGGAGGCAGAAGTGGCATATGTGAGTCAAGGACTCCAAGCAGCAAACACATACACAAGACAAGCCTGAAGGGCCCAGCTGGAACAGACAGTGTATGCCTTCAAAAGCCACAAAGCACTGCACCGTCACATGAAAGCACAATAGACAAGCATTTTTAAACTATATTAACTAATTACACTAACTATGAAAAACCTACATTACCTAATTAAACTAACTATCAAACAGAAACTTAACTAACTAAACTAAAAGAAAAATCAAAAAATGCCACATACGACCCGGGGGGGGGGAAGCACCCAGGAGGGGGGAGTTTCAGGGTGCTGCTCAACACCCACATGCGATGATGCTGAGCCAAAAAAAAAAACCTCCATGGGCTCAACGCCTGCACAGCCCAACCTATGTGGGAGATAGATGGTCGTCCGAGTCTGGCTCATCCTGGAAAGGAGGACGTGGCACAGTAGCCTGGCCACGCCTAGCCACAGCTTGCCCCTCGTCGGCAGCAAGTCTGCCGGACGGGTGAGTCTGGTTCTGTGTGGCGATGTGACGTAGGTCTGCATGCAGAACCTCACGTGATACACGTGCTTCCTCTTGCAAGGTAGCCCGTGTAACACGGAGTTCCTCCTGCAAGGCCTGGCTGGACAACCGCTGCACCTCCCGGCAAGCCTGTAGCTCAGCCGAGATGGTACGCTGAAGCTGTGCAAACCTCTCCTCTGCCCGCTGCCTCTGGGACATCATAAGGACACCCAGAGTGGATTTGAGGGAAGCAAACTCCTCCCTCAGGGCATCCATGTGCTCCTCTGCATGAGCAGCGATTGCTTGACGCAGAGACGACATCTCAGCCTGACGTGCCCTGTCTGAGGCCGCCATGCCCAGCCTGAGCGAGCCGGCCGTGGACCGTGCCGCCTGCTGCTGGAGAAGCACCTGCCTAGCTGGGGGGAGCACAGATCGGGCCACACGCTCCATGCTCTCAGCAATGTTCTCCATTGCTGCCCCCTGCCGTTCTGAATTGGCAGTCATGTCTTGCTCCCACTCAGTATACTGCGGTTGCGCGCGGCGACCGCGTTGCTGGGCTTGACTCCTGCGGGACCCAAGGACCGGGTGTCCTCGCTGTGTTGGCACCGCCCACGGCTGCACGACTACATGCCCCCGTCGACGTGATGTCCCAGGCACATCAGTGACTGGTGTGGAGGGTGACCCTGCATCCCGATCCACCACGGGTGGAGGAACCAAGACTGTCTGATCCCTCAGTGCAGGTGTCGCGGACAGAGGAGTGTCCACATCAGAATCACTCACCCCTGACACATGGACTTGATGCTCATCCAACTCGACATGGATGTCAGAGTCATCATCAAGGCTGGACTCATAGGCAGCCAGAGACAAGATGGACTGTAGCACTTGGGGGTTTTCGTGGCCTACCACCCCACGACCCCCACTTGTGCCGGGTTAAGGTAGTGGTAACAACCCTGTGTCTGGCATGACAACACCAGCCTCCGCCTCCATTGCGTCATCACCTGAAAAATAGAGAGAAAAGAGGTCACTACACATGTCAGAAGCACACAAAACACACACACACACCGACAACAAACACATCAGGCAGACATGTGACACACAACATATAACCTGGCATGCATGCTGGGTCAACTTTGAATTGCTTCTGTGATCAGACCTGTTGAAAGGTGGCAGTTTTCATGGAAGTGGGTCTATGCAGTGCAGAAAATGTGTACGCCACTCACTACCTACATGTACAAGGACTCCATGTTGTGTGTCAGGAAATGTGAAGGCAGTGCAAGGTCAAATTCAGGCATCGCATGCACTGTGCATTCAATGTGTAGCATATCTACAAGCCAAGCACCCCTCCACCCAAGTACAAAAGCAGGGATGCCTAGCATGGTATCAAAAGGCTGACCATACACCTGTGTATTGACAGGCAGTGTTGACTGGCATCAACAGCTTAATGTGATTTAAGTGACAACACTGAAAATGATGATGGGACAGTAAGCAGGACACATGATGAAAACTCCGCCCACGTGTGAAGAAGACACTACAACAGTTGGACAGAGTCATTGGCCATTAAACAGGCTGAGGCCTGTGAGCCACACAGATTGTCAGACCCTAAACATGTGTGCAACGCAGTACTGAGCCACAGTTGACATGGGAAGGCTGATGAGATGCCATGCAATGTATGTCACCCACGACTTGTATTACAGTGATCATCCAGTCAAGGATACATAGGGGCATGCGTGCAATGCACATGGAGCATGAATGGGCACTCATGTCCCTGCGGGACATCTGACCTATTCACAGTACAAGTGAGATACCCTGCATCAAGTACTAAGTCTGTACCACACGGCATATGTCTGGCAGATTGTACGCTGGAAGTTAGCATCTACACAGGACACATGAACAGGAAAGTACACATTGGCAAGATTGAAGCAGACCAGTGCAAAGGTGGAACTGGGGTGCAGAGTGGCGGAGGAGGGGCAAGGGATCATGCCTACATGGAGTCCCCGCATGCAGGCAGAGGAGACATGCACTTCAATCATGCAATGACATTGTGCCTGTGCTGAGAGGAAGGTCACCCCACGCCACATGCAGAAGGGCCAGTGAGCTGGAACATGGACCGGAGGGGCATACTTGTAACCAGCATGTCAGTAGGGTGCAATAGTGGTGATGCGGACAGTCCCCGTCTGCTCCACATGTCCACCATCCAGCAGAGCAGACATGCATCACGGAAGCATTGCATTACTTACACATCAGAACAATGTACACGTCACATGTAGTGGCAATCATGCACAACACATCCCACAAGTGAAACACACACGTCCTCAACAAACACGCATCAACACTCCCTGGACTGGGCATCAAAGTCCAGCATCTCTCCCACTCCTTCGACCAATTCAGGTGGTATGAACTCCACAACGAGTGCCTCATGCGGAGTGAGCTCTTCCTCCTCTGGTGCAGGCCCACCGCCAGTCACCAGAGTCAAGTTGTAATTAGAGGCACGCTTAGCCTTAGCGCTGCGTTTGAGGTCATTACAACGCTTTTTGCACTCTTGCGCCGTGCGCACGTCATGGCCGAATGAACTGACATGTTCCGCAACATGCTTTCAGTGGGTGTCACGGTGGGCAGCCGTAGTCTGACTATTGGCACCCACTAGCATGTCACGGCTGTGGTCCCGCACGTAGTCCACGAGGAAGTCCAGTTCCTGCTTGCAGAAAGGCTTCTTCCTCGACGTGTAGGAGGTCGTGGCTGTGTGTGGGGTCCCAGCCTGTGCTACAGGTGCAACCTTCCTCCTCTTGGACTGTGGCGCAGACCCTAGCTGGCTAATGCCGCCCTGACCAGTATGGCCAGTGGGTTCGGTGGATTGAGCCAAGGGAGTGGCAGGTGGAGGTACGACCAAAGGCCTGACTTGTGTCAGTGGCATCTGGGTGCCCTCTAATGGACCCTGCGCAGCAACATCCGCTGTGGCAGGTCATTGACCGCAACGGTCCTGGTTGGCAGACTCACAACCGGGGTGTTGTTGGGTGCATCTGCCCCTGCACTTGCCAACACCCGGCTGTTCGGGGCAGCAGATGACATAACTGCCCCAGGGACACGTGTCTTGGTCTGAGCAGCCCTGCCTGCCCCTATGGTTTCCCTGCTGGCCTGTTGGAAATCTACCAAGGGCTCCTCAAGTGCCAACGCAGCCTGCGCTGGCAGACCCTGAGCCTGGGTGGCGGTGTCCACAGCTGCACCTGCAGCTACCACTACCCTTGGGCCCGTGGCAGTCGATGGAACGGACTTCCGGGTCACACGGGCGCCAGTGCCAGATGCAGAAGCTGCATCCCCCGGAACCACAGGGGGTGGTGGCATGACTGCGCCGACAAATGGCACAACATTGTGCTCAAGTGGCGCACCCCTGCCTCTTCCCCCTCTTTGGCCGCCCTGAACACCCTGGAGTCCCCCTACTGCCTGGTCACCAAAGCCACGTCCCCGACCACGCCCACCACGAGGAGTATGCCCAGCTGAGGCACCCCTCACCTTTGGTGTCCTCCCAACCATGGCACAGATGTAGTAGTGCCGGCACAGATGGAGTAGTGCCAATGGGAGGTGTACACCACAATTGACCTGGACAATTGGGTTGAAGGGGATGGGAAGCAAGATGTTAACAGCCCCCCTGCACCTGCAAGGCTGTATGTGACCCCGGTGATGTAGTGACGGGTCACGCAACGCTCAGGCACCCCAAAACTGCAGTAAAACCGTGCACGCAACCCTGCAGCCTACGTGCGTGGAATCAACCTCCCGCAGTACGCGGTGGCACCCAGTGCGTGGGACACGCAGGCTACTATGACCTCGAAAATGGGTGCGATACACAGGGGCACCCGCAGTGGGAAAAATAGCGTGTGCGACTCACCGTCTGACTAGCGCAATGCAGAAAAACACACGTAGCCAATACCCCCGCCAAAAGAAGAGATACGTCCTTGATAGCTGTGAAGTTGTGATGGTGCGCGAAACAACAGGAAGCAGCAACACACGTCAGTCTCCATGAAAGGCACGTACAGTGAACTGCTGCCCCCGCTCACTTTTAACCCGTGCTGAGGGAAACGCCCGCGCGCGTCACATCACTTACGCGCATGGGCCCTTTCCTCGGATTACATGCATTCCCACGCGGACGTGCAGTTTTTCACGCGCACTGAAGAGCCCGTGCACGCCCGCGCGCGTCACATCACAGAGGCGCTTGCGCTTGAAGGGCCTTCTGTCCAATGAAATCGCGTATGCGTGCAGACGCGCTTACGCGCTAAGGGCCTTTCCTCGAATTACACGCTGACGTGCAGAATTTTCACGTGCCAAATCACTCCATATCAAGCTGGCCACGCGTAAGCACACAGAAGACCACGCTCCTGCCCAAAAGGCTGAATTACTGCCCCCCAGAGCCCCGAGCAGCCTCCCACGAGCCATCTGCTGCTGCCTGCCTGCCTGCCTGCCTGCCTGCTGCCACCGTGCCCTGCCATTTGGTGCCTGCACATCAGCCATCTGCAGGGGTCCAGTTGCTGTGTCCACCCCTGCTGGAACAGAAGATTCCCGACTGGGATACCATCGCTCCACAGCCCAGCCCCAGGTCCCAGTTGCCCACCCAGGCCTGCCTCGGGGGTCACCATGTCGGGGCAAACACCATCCGAGACCACTGGCGACCCCCAGCCAGAGGGGCAGAGGGCCACCAGCTTCAGTCAGAAGGAAGTTGGTGTCCTGGTGGAGCATGTCCTGGGGCATTATGATGCCCTCTTCGGATCATCACGCGCCGACAAGGATGGACGGGACAGGATCTGGACGGACATCGTGACTGCCATCAACGCGGATGGGGTGGCAGTCCAACTATTCCATCATGTCAAAAAGCGCTGGGAGGACTTCAGGTCCAGGACCCTCAACAAGGCCCGGCGCCTCTTGAAGGCAGCGGATGCCAAGGGGCGCCGGGGCCACTTGTCGGAAGATCAGATGAGGGTCCTGGAACGCATATCCCCAGCGCTCCTCGTCCAGGTCCTTGAGAGGCAGACCCGTCTGGAGTCGAGCGGTAAGTGGCCAAGCATTGCTGTGTGAGACTGGGCATGTTGCAGTGTGCTGGTTGTCTGATACTTGCCTGTATGTGTGACATAGGCCATGTACTCGTGTGTGTGTGTGCAGGGACATCATGGTCATGCATGTGAGACCAGTAATGTGTGAAGCACACGGAATGGACACATGAGAGCATGCCAGTCTCTGTTCCTGGACATGGGTGGGGGTGAGGGATGGGTGATGATGCCATGTACATGTATGGTGTCCATGTCTGTGTGTCTGACCTGCGTGTCTGTGACTTGTAAATGCCATGGATGCATGACACATGTCTGTGTCAATGTTCAGATTCACTGATGCAGCCTAGCTATCCTTGCATCCACTGTGTCTGGGGTGTACGAGTCCAGATGGATGAAAGTACGGTGAAGTGTGTGAATGTGATAGACATGACCCATGATGCATGTGAGTTCAAAAACAACATTGTATGTTTCAAGAGTCCCTTGGACATGTTTGCTTATGTCCATAGCATGCACCATGCCTGTTACTGCATGTGTTTTGCCTGCACTGACCCATGTGTTGTGGAGGGACATGATGGAAGTGATCTTTGACAGTGCCACTCATCTGCTATTGCTTCCTGTCTAGGGGACCATTGTACAGTACCCTGATGCTTGTGTTCTATGTCTCCCTCTACACAGCGCAAAGTGAAGAAGAGGGCGGAGACGGCGCTGTGGAGCAAAGCGGCGGGGATGCCCCCACGGCTGCAGCGGAAGGGGTGGGTGAGCCCCCACAGGGGCTTGCAACGGCAGAAGACGGTGTGGAGCCATCCAGGTTGGTGGTTTCCACAGAGGAGGAGGAGGCCGCCACTGAGCCGCACATGGGGCCTGGTGGGGGCATCCCTGCTGGTGCAAGTGGTGCAGTCCAGGGGCAGGGCCAGGAGGCAGCACAGGTCGCCGTGGAGGTGCCTGTGCATGTCACTGTCCCTGACACTGTGACTGCACCACCATGCACCAGCAGGGATACCCCATCCCAGGCCCGTTCGCAGGTAGGGGGGATGTCCATGTCATCTGACTCCCCTCCACCTGCGGACGAGGGGACCCCTGGCCGTATGGAGAAGGTCCTGATTGGTGTCGCGTTGCGCACGGGTGTCATTCGTGATGAGGTGCGTGCTTCCCGGGGGGAGCACGCACGTCATCACGAAGAGCACCGTGCCAACGTGGCCCAGTTGGGAGCGGTCGTGGTCGGGGGTCTCGTACATGTGTCGGGCACTTTGGAGACCCTCTCCTTCTCTGTGGAGGCTATGCGCCAGTCGTTCTCCATGCCGTCTTCCGGCCCAGATGCCACCAGTGCCCCCTGTGGACCTGCCCCGACCAATGCAGCCAACTCGGTGGGGATCCCATCCCTGCCACAGTCGGGAGTCGGAGGTCCAGCAGGGGTGGAGACACCAGCAACTGGACCCCAGCAGATGGAGGATGTGACGGCATCATCGGGCAGGGCATGTGCACGACGGCGTCGATGGATTCCATCAGTCTGGATGCCGTCGTGCTGGCACAGGCAGTTGCGTCGGAGGCAGCGGCAGGCTCGACGTGGGAGGCATCATGGCTCGGGGCCATCAACATCAGGGGTGCAGGCATCGGCCGGAGGGCAGGAGAACCCTGGAATGGGAGTGGCTTCCGTGTGGGAGCGGTTGGGCCAGCAGATAGGTGCGGAGCGGCAGAGGAGGAACGGCTCACAATGGTCAGGGCGGAGAACTCCATGCGGAGGGCGCTGAGGCGGGCTGAGTGCCTCAAGGGTTTCGCAGGGAGTTGGAGGTGGACACTGCATTATCCCTGCGAGACCTCGGGGCCAGGGAGCATGCCCGCCTCCAAGCCTTTGAACAGGAGTTCGATGATGCCCTGGCCCATGACAACATCCAGTGAGCCGTTGGACTAGCCCGCTGCCCTTGTAAATAGTTATGTAATTAGTGTTAGGTTTCCTTTGCTTTTTTCTTGATTTGTGACCTTTTGGACAATGGACCACATTTTTGTATATCGTTTTTTTATTAGGTAGTATTTTTAGATAGGCTTCATTTCTTCAGTTGGGATCACGGACCCTGGATTGTTTATCTGTATATAGTTGACTGTTGGATTATGGGTTTTTTTTGGATTTACCCATGGAGCAATGGTTTTCGGTTTTGTTTTTCCCTTGGATGTACTTTTTTGAACTCTGACTTTGGACACCTTTCCTTTGGATTATGATTTGTGGTTTTTCATTATTTTACGGACATGCTGCTTTTTGTTTTTAATTCCCATTGTCGTTTGTTTATTTTTAATCCCATTTATGTTGCTTTTAATACATTTTCTTCATAAAACTTCAATGTGTAGTATCATATCATTGGTTTCATGCATATCATGATATGGGTTTTGACATTCACTTACACTCATTGTGTGTATGTGAGGGGCATGTGTTCATTTACATACTTGCCATTGGGGTTGTATCATGTAATTGGCAATTCTGAGTGGGTGGATGCAATACTTGGGTGGGTGTTTGGCATGTGGAGGCTGCCCATAAGGGCCAGGGATCTAGATTGTGATGACGTGTTGGCTGGGGGACATGTGTCAGGGCCTGCTGGCAGGTGCCCCACAATGCTGGGGGGTGGGGGTGCAGGGAGACATGAGTGGGACATGAGTGGGGGCCTGCTGGCAGGTGTCTCGCAATGCTGGGGGGTGGGGGTGCAGGGGGACATGAGTGGGGGCCTGCTGGCAGGTGCCTCGCAATGCTGGGGGGTGGGGGTGCAGGGGGACATGAGTGGGACATGAGTAAGGGCCTGCTGGCAGGTGCCTCGCAATGCTGGGGGGTGGGGGTGCAGGGGTACATGAGTGGGACATGAGTGGGGGCCTTCTGGCAGGTGCCTCGCAATGCTGGGGGTGGGGGTGCAGGGGGACATGAGTGGGACATGAGTGGGGGCCTGCTGGCAGGTGCCTCGCAATGCTGGGGGGTGGGGGTGCAGGGGGACATGAGTGGGACATGAGTGGGGGCCTGCTGGCAGGTGCCTCGCAATGCTGGGGGGTGGGGGTGCAGGGGGACATGAGTGGGACATGAGTGGGGGCCTGCTGGCAGGTGCCTCGCAATGCTGGGGGTTGGGGGTGCAGGGGGACATGAGTGGGACATGAGTGGGGGCCTGCTGGCAGGTGCCTCGCAATGCTGGGGGTGGGGCTGCAAGGGGACATGAGTTGGTGTTCAGTAGTGCAAGGAGACATGTGCCTTTGCTGGGGGGCATGGCCATGTTGGGTGGGCTGCCTGCGGGACGTGACCAGGGATGCAGGGTAGTCCCCTGTGGTGTGGGCTGCCTGCAGGGGCCATGGAAGGGTAAACAGGGAACACCTGGGAGGACCCACGCTGCCAAATCACGTGTGGGACTCCCCGGCACCCCAGTAATACACGTACCCTGCTGAAATCACGTGTGAAACTTCCCGCGCACCCCAGTAATACACGTACCCCGCTCGCACAGGGCCAATCGCGTGTGAAACTTCCTGCGCACCCCAGTAATACACGTACCCAGCTGAAATCGCGTGTGAACCTTCCTGCGCACCCCAGTAATACACGTACCCAGCTGAAATCGCGTGTGAAACTTCCCACGCACCCCAGTAATACACGTACCCCGCTCACAGAGGGCCAATCGCATGTGAAACTTCCTGCGCACCCCAGTAATACACGTACCCAGCTGAAATCGCGTGTGAAACTTCCCACGCACCCCAGTAATACACGTACCCAGCTGAAATCGTGTGTGAACCTTCCCGCGCACCCCAGTAATACACGTACCCTGCTGAAATCGCGTGTGAAACTTCCCGCGCACCCCAGTAATACACGTACCCCACTCGCACAGGGCCAATCGCGTGTGAAACTTCCCGCGCACCCCAGTAATACACGTACCCAGCTGAAATTGCGTGTGAAACTTCCCGCGCACCCCAGTAATACACGTACCCAGCTGAAATTGCGTGTGAACCTTCCCGCGCACCCCAGTAATACACGTACCCTGCTGAAATCGCGTGTGAAACTTCCCACGCACCCCAGTAATACACGTACCCAGCTGAAATTGCGTGTGAAACTTCCTGCGCACCCCAGTAATACACGTACCCCGCTCGCACAGAGCCAATCGCGTGTGAAACTTCCCGCGCACCCCAGTAATACACGTACCCAGCTGAAATTGTGTGTGAAACTTCCCGCGCACCCCAGTAATACACGTACCCCGCTCGCACAGGGCCAATCGCGTGTGGAACTTCCCAAGCACCCCAGTAATACACGTACCCAGCCGAAATCGCGTGTGAAACTTGCTGCGCACCCCAGTAATACACGTACCCTGCTCGCACAGGGCCAATTGCATGTGGAACTTCCCGCGCACCCCAGTAATACATGTACCCAGCTGAAATTGCGTGTGAAACTTCCCGCGCACCCCAGTAATACACCTACCCCGCTCGCACAGGGCCAATCGCGTGTTAAACTTCCCGCGCACCCCAGTAATACACGTACCCAGCTGAAATTGCGTGTGAACCTTCCCGCGCATCCCAGTAATACACGTACCCAGCTGAAATCGTGTGTGAAACTTCCTGCGCACCCCAGTAATACACGTACCCCGCTCGCACAGGGCCAATCGCGTGTGAAACTTCCCGCGCACCCCAGTAATACACGTATCCCACTCGCACAGGGCCAATCGCGTGTGAAACTTCCCACGATCCCCAGTGATACGCATTCCCCGCTTGCCGTGCTGGTACAGGGTTAGCGCAGCCCTTTGCGCTGGATTTAGGATTTTGATGGCTTTTCCCTGCGCAAGGGGTGTTCTTGGGGGCGTAACTGGCGCTGCTGCAGGGTCGCTGCGCCACTGTACGCCACGGCTGGTTTTGGTGGCTGAAATGAATGAATACGCTGTGCGCTGAAATGTATTTTAGTGCACGCGGCTAGCGCAGGGATTCGCACGCGCACACTGTGCGCCAGCCGCGTGCGCCACTTGTGCGCAGAATTCTATGAATTACCCCCTAAATGTTTATAGAATATTCAGCAATTGCCATAGGAACTCCGAAAGTCATTTATTTTCTTTTATCTCTATCCGCAAATCCGTAAAAGTTTATCGTGAGTCACGCGCTTTTCCTTTATGGTACACAGGGTGTTTTCGTTCAAAGAAGCACTTTTGTCGCACGTTGAACCGCAAGGCTGTTCCATCAAGTAGGCACTAGGCCAGCGTAAAGGTTGATATGTTGCTTCTAGCCGCTAGTACTGCGTAAGGGCATATGGGCCCTTGGCGATCGTCCCATAAGATCATCAGGATTGTGCAGTTGTTTACATTAAGCTGCAGCTGGCGGTTAAAAAAAACATCTGCCTGTGTCTTAAACTGGTGGCAGTGGCAAAAGGGAAGGATATACCTGTTTTGAAAACATAAAATTTATAATTAGTCTCGCCAGCCGATCTTTATTAATATTATTCATTTTATTTATTACGGCCGAGCTGAAACTATTTGCTTTCAAGGATAGTGCAATGGAGTATGTTCGGCTCTAAAATCAATGCGAAAACTAACTAAATAAATCGAGGTGAGTACACAATGAGAAACGACTTTTTGTCTACATGCGTGTTGAATGTGGACCTGCATGCCCATGTGCCTGCTACAAGGACGATCCCACAAATGTTTTCAAAGCTCTTCATTCATTCATTTATTCATGCATCCATTCATTAAGTCTTCATTCCGGTATAAAAGCGTCTGAAGAGTTACTTACATTATATTTGCAATTTCCATTGTGTCTCTGTGTAATGCAGTCCGTAAATCCCACTGTGATTTTTCGTATACTGAACTAACATGAAACTCGGTCTAGTTTCAGAATTTTCTGCCTTATCGTCTCTTACGTTATTGCACCCCCCCCCTTCAAATGAAGTTCTTTCGGCATGGTCCCTGTCTCTCAAGATCAAAAAGCAATAGAACCTTATACTGCCAGTGCAAGTTGTGGGCCTCTTCAGGGCGCGAGCTGAAAATCAAAGCCGCTGACCTTCACTAGAAATGAGCATACATGAGCATACATTCTTTCTTTGCAACATCCCGTAGTAAAGCCATCTGTGAGAACTTGAAGTTTCGAATCCATCTATGTAGTGCGCCTCAATGTGCAAATGCGAACTGGCTTCTCTCCCATCTGCAACGGCTCGCTTGGTCCTTTCCAAGGCCCCTAATTTTGTCCTCGTTGTCTGCGAGCTTTGAAGCCCCAAAGAACCATAACTATTAAGACTTTTAATTTTTTGGGGAAGGTCAGGGAAAGTATAAAGTACCCGAGGAGTTGAGTTGAAAGTGAGATTTATTGTTTGTTTGTTTTATTATTTGCAATATGCAAGCCTCCCCTCGGTTAACAGTGCCCAGCATTTAGAAGAGATTGCGAAAATTAGTAACATCAACAAAATTATGTACATACATATATAGACAAGGTCAGCAATATGAGGTGAATAGAGAGAGAATTCAAAGATGACACCCAGGTTGTTCGGCACCCAGGATGGTGAAGGTAGGGGTTAGGGTTAGCGTACTTTGTATGCACACTGTACAATAACATTTATTTACAAAAAGATAATCGTATTACAATTATTTAAACCGGGATTTGTACTTCACAACCAGCTCTCCTTTGGGTGGACATGGCACAGTGGCAATGTTGGGTGGCACAGAAACGTTCAAAATTCCATATCTGTGCTTCTCTAATACAGCAACAATAAGGCGGTTGACAAAGTCGAACTCCATTTCCTCATAGACTGGTTTGATCACCCATTGCTTACTTCTTTTTGAAAAGGCCTTAGTGTAGCGAGGCATCCTTACATTACCCTTAGTCCTAGATTGTTCACGGCCGAGATTCTCGTTATGGGCCAAGACCGCTAGTAGAGTCCTATGTCTCATGCCCTGTATGCTGAAATGGAAGCGCTTTGGCCTGTTCTTTAGGCACATATTGTGGAACACCTCCAAACCTTCTGTGTGACAGAATTCTGTCAGTCCCCTCAAATCTCTTGATAGAGTTTTATCGAAAACAATCTTCTCAATGGCTTTGTGTGTCGGTGAAGATGGATTCAACCACTTCTTCTTCCGTGCCTCCACTGGGGACAAAGGGACATGTTCACATTGGTGGAAATGTAGGTTTTCTGACCAGCGGTGCACGTTGGTACAGTGGTGCATCAGTGACCGCCATTTTTCAAGTAGTATTTCCACTGATCCTTCACAAGTTTTGGAACTCCACCAAAGATGGTTGCTGATAGACTGGGACCACTCTGAAATACTTTCCAAACCTTTTTTTTTCCTGCAGCCGAGATTTTCTTATTGATTGATTTAGCAAGATGCCATACGTCAAATTGATGTTTAACATGTGGGAACTGCTCTCTCATTGTCTTGGCAATTGAAACGTGCCTGTCCATGGCTATGAGGTCGATGTGCATTCCCCTCGATTGCAGATATTCCACTGATTTTATAAATCCTAGTTTCTCCAGCCACTGAGGATGTACATTGTGTTACCTGCACGACCACCGAACTCACAATTTTCTTACTATCCATGTCCTGAATGTGGTAGGTGCAGTACTTGGCAGAAAATCCAGGGCTGTCGCACTGTCCATCGCCGGCTAGCCTGAATCGTTTGCCTTCGAATGTACTTGCTAGAGACAATTGTTACATTTTCCAATCATCACTAATGGCCAGAAACAGATAATCATGTTGGTATTTGTAGTACTGCGTTTTTTAAATGAAATAGAGTCGCACAAACTGAAAGAAAGACTTTAACTTTCTAAAACTGGAGCCACTAAAAAGTGATGCAGCTGCACACAGTAGATTGCCTTCTGGCAGTTTCCCCAGCATCCGTTGTGCAGACCATGAGAACGTATGATGTAATCCACAGGCAGCATGTATTGTGACGTTACTGCCTTGTTTTTGACGAGTCACATGAATCAATTGCTTCCCACATACTTTCCCTCTGACGGAATGCCCACATTTCAGCATACTTATAATATCCATCAAACAACTGTCGAATACTATGTATTTGTCCTCTTTCATTAGACTGTCATCCTGCATCAAAGTTGTTTCAGCCTGTGACGTTGAGGACATATCACCACATTTGAAAGAAATATCGCTGCTATCAAGTTCTGATGCGTCAGTGAATGCTGCTGCTGGTTCATTCTCTGTCATTTCAACATTTGCTACTTCAACATTGATGGGAGAACACAACAATGTCGACAGCTTTTTTGGTGCAATTTTTTGGCGGGTGTAGATTGTGTGAATTGATCTGCGACTACTTCAGAGCTATCTTCAACACATCCAGTATCATGTTGTTGCGGTGGTGCGGTCGTACTGTAGCAATGGTCCAATACAACTTTGCCGGATTCTCCGGACACATTCATTTCATTTTCTGTACATTGGACATGAGCATCCCGAGCCTCAACACGCCGCGTCTGAATTAATAGTTCCTCCATAGCCTCCATAGTGTAAATGGTCTGGCAAGCAACATCTCTCATTCGCTTCACTGTCTGTGTATGTATAGTTCGTAGACCCACGGGTAACTAGAGGACAGATTGGAAAAGGGATGTTCAGTTTAAACACAAGATAAAGTATAGTACAACTGACTTGAAAAAAACATAAAATAGTCCCCAGCACAAAAAAAATTCAAAAGTTATGAACTGTTTGTAACTAACCTTATTTTTGTTTCTTTTCTTTGCAACTTTTTTGACTTGACCTTCAACATCTGCACGCTGTTGCTCCGATACGTATCCGCATGTCTCCCTGCAGCGACTATATTTTCTGTATCCGCATAGACAGCACGGAATGAGGCTCCATCGACTCCCTGAAACATAGTATTTTCATTACTGTGTATCAAATTATTGTTAGCATAAAACACACGTGAGGACGAACACACATGTACATCTCAATAGCCAAACACAATTTAAACATTGTGTGGAACAATCAAACGACAAGTATTCAAGCTCTGATGACCTAGTTCGATGGAGCTGTCAGTATCCATACCTCTGGCTCTGCATGGACTGCCACGAATGATTGTATTGAAGAGGAGGCATCAGCAACTCCCTGAAACACAGTACCTGCGTTAGTATGGTTTTCAATATTGTAAACATAACACACACTTGGGGTCGACGGCACAGGTACATCTAATGAGATAACCACAAATGTTGCATTGTCTAAAAGAATCAAGGAATATTTAAATATGATCACATTTAATTGACTTATTTCTCAGATTTCTTTACATCTGCATCATCTAAATGGGATCTTGTGATTGTAGTGGAAGCTCCATCGTCTCCCTGAAACACAGTACTTGCGTTAATAGGGAAGAAAGTATAGCAAATGGAATCACGTTATATGATCACGCTCGATGGAGCTGTCAGTATCCATACCTCGTGCTGCTGAAGAATATCTAGGGCTGTTGTCAATGTGGTGCGCACTTCCGAAAGCTGTTGCGCCGATTCGTATCCGCATGGTCCCACTTCCACCGGAATTACTTGAATGTCAGGCTCCGCATCAAGTGCGTGGGTTGACGATTCAACAACTGCCTGAAACATAGTATTTGCATTAGTAAGGATTACAATATTGAAAACACAACACACGCTTGGGGTCGACCGCACAGGTCCATATCAACGGCTAACCACGAATGAAACATGCTGTAGAACAATCAAACGACAAGTGTTCCAGTCCTGATGATCACGGTCGATGGAGCTGTCAGTATCCATACCTCGTGCTGCTGAAGAACATCTAGGGCTGTTGTCAATGTGTTGGACGCTTCAGCATCTCCCTGAAAGACTGTACTTGCATTAGTATGGATACCACTAATTATAACTGAAAACAAACACCAGGGGACGACAACGAAGGTGTATATCAATCGGAAAGCACTAACCAAACAATTGGTAAAATAATCACACGATACATAAAAACTATTACTTGACATGCATAAAACAAGTCTGTAGCGGAATAGCCAAGTATGATTACCTGATACGTGCTAGAAGTGGTTGATAACTGCGAGCACGTGACGGAAGTAGAATGTTCTTGCTTCAGATTCAAGGGATAGTCAAGAAGTTGTAAAGGTAAATTATTGTTTGATAATGAAATGCCAATATTTAAAATTGCCATGTAAGGAGACAGAATACTTGAGTAATGCGCAATATAGCACAGTTGCCTGTGCCCATATATAGATTTCGTTTGTGGGTTATGAAATCTAAAAATAATATATTGATAAATGTCATTATTCAAAAAGCTATACACTCATATCAATGTCGAAAGTATTACAAATTGGAAACAACACCTAAAATATCAATTAATCCATTCGGCTACCTACACACTACCGCAAGGCCTTAAGCTAAAAACGGACACTTGACTCACCAGTGGCGGATTGTGGACGAATAGAGTGGGAATAGCGTTTGCGAGCAATTTTCGTGTCGATCGCCGTTTATTCTTCTTTGTTACCCAAGATGTGGTGCACATGTTCGAAGGAAAGTGCCGGCAGCAGATGCGGTATCGATCACCCCTCTTGTCCTCAAAGACTTGTTGGACTCTACTGTCCAGCTCATCCAGTGGATATCCGCAATGTCTGACCCATTCTCTTATTCGATCAACAGTTTTCGGGAATACATGCATTGTAGTTCCTTCAGATTTAGCATGGGTCTTCGAAGGGCAACCGCTAATCGAACAGGCAGGCATTGTTGAAAATTCTGAAAATTAAATATCAAGATTATTATAAAACCTTGATGAATAAAAATGTCATAAAAAAGTAAATGAACCATACCATGCTCAATGCAGATTTGTTTTGGTCGCCGGAACCATACCAGTTCATCATGTGCGGCTTAGTATTTGCATAAGTTACAGACATTTTTTAAATTATGTGACTAAACTCTGAACATGTGACTCGTCCCTTGGATGTTCTGTCTTGCACGAAAAGGAAACATGCTTACATTATAGACTGGACCCCCGAAGGATGCAATGCGATGACAATTGACCCAGATGAAAATAAATAGATCTATTGATAGCATAACAATTGAAACTCAAGTCAATAGCAATGAGACCAATGACCACAGCTCTATTGGGTACTGTAATAGCAAATAGATTGAAATGTAAAAATGACCGAAATATAACTAGTATACATGGCCTTACCTTGACCAACAAACAGTTGGATTCCGCAGGCCGAGCAGTATGTTGCAGGAGAACAGGTAGATGGCCACAGGTAGCACAGTGACGAGTTTGCTCGAAGCAGTCACAGATAGCACGGCGGCGAGCAGATTAGCATAGATCTCAGTGCTTCTCAGGTAGAAGGTTCAGGAGTTGACTTGCAAAGCACAAAGATGTTCTCATGAGATATATCAAGTGGTTTATAAAGTATTAGAAACAGGGGTGTGTTTGTGAATGAATGACGTGTGTATGTTGTGGTATTATGTTTATTGCAGGGGGGCGGCCTGCCTCGGGGGAGGCCTGCCTGGAAACACGGGGTCTGAGGAGGCCATGTGAGCGATGGCCCCTGGGCGTGGGATACCTTTTGAAGTGTACATGCTGTTTGGCACCTTGGCCGTTTGCGCCCGTGACAGCCCCCCTTGCCAGCGCTTATCCCCAGGTGCGAACCGCCTTTGATAGAGGGGGTGGGATGGTTGGGCCTGGGGCGTGCAGATAAGGCAAAGGAAGACTGCTGAATGGAGACATACTTATGTGGATTGCAGGGGGGCGGCCTGCCTCGGGGGAGGCCTGTCTGGAGACACAGGGTCTGAGGAGGCCATGTGAGCGATGGCCCCTGGGCGTGGGATACCTTTTGAAGTGTACATGCTGTTTGGCACCTTGGCCGTTTGCGCCCGTGACAGCCCCCCATGCCAGCAATCATCCCCGGGTGCGAACCGCCTTTGATAGAGGGGGTTGGATGGATGGGTCTGGGGCGTGCAGATAAGGCACAGGAAGACTGCTGAATGGAGACACACTTATGTGGATTGCAGGGGGGCAGCCTGCCTCGGGGGAGGCCTGCCTGGAGACACAGGGTCTGAGGAGGCCATGTGAGCGATGGCCCCTGGGCGTGGGATACCTTTTGAAGTGTACATGCTGTTTGGCACCTTGGCCGTTTGCGCCCGTGACAGCCCCCCATGCCAGCGCTCACCCCCGGGTGCGAACTGCCTTTGATAGAGGGGGTGGGATGGATGGGCCTGGGGCGTGCAGATAAGGCACAGGAAGACTGCTGAATGGAGACACACTTCTGTGGATTGCAGGGGGGTGGCCTGCCTCGAGGGAGGCCTGCCTGGAGACACGGGGTCTGAGGAGGTCATGTGAGCGATGGCCCCTGGGCGTGGGATACCTTTTGAAGTGTACATGCTGTTTGGCACCTTGGCCGTTTATGCCCGTGACAGCCCCCCATGCCAGCGCCCATCCCCGGGTGTGAACCGCCTTTGATAGAGGGGGTGGGATGGACGGGCCTGGGGCGTGCAGGCAAGTGTATGGGAGCGAAGGGCCATCAGGCCCCTCTCATCCTTTACTTCTCAGTAGAAACTCGTACCAAGTGCCTCCAGTAGTGGGTTCGCCCCTTGCCCTTATGTGATGTTAACTTTGGATGACATTTGCGTAGATGGGAACACTGAGCAG
Source organism: Ambystoma mexicanum (assembly GCF_040938575.1). Taxonomy (NCBI): domain Eukaryota; kingdom Metazoa; phylum Chordata; class Amphibia; order Caudata; family Ambystomatidae; genus Ambystoma; species Ambystoma mexicanum. Next base: position 594,048,375 of record NC_090925.1, read on the forward strand.
GACACGGGGCATCCATTTTTGTACCCCCTTTCCACTCCATCTTGGTGACCAGGCCTCACTATGATAGTACAGCGCACAGAGCACATGGTCCACACCCTCGTTCCCACTCTGACTGGAAAACTCCAGAGGTATTTGCAACAGCTAATAAATGTAACACATCACTCTTCCTTTGAGATGACGGTCCTGCATGTGAACCGGCCTGAACCAAGCACATAGCTCGTTCATCTCCACAAACGTGTCCTTGCCCACGCACCCTCGCCAGTGGAAACTTACTGCCATTCTGACACTGTGTCCCTGCAAGGTATTCTCTTCATGTGCCAGACCACTGACCACGCCATGATGACCACCTAGCAGATCCCCAACTAACATTAGACCCCTACTGCAGTATATCGTTGCCTATCAATAACAAATGCCACATACCGGAGATTCTTGTGAGCACAGACCCACACTTCAAACTGTGTATTATAGTGGTCAAGACCCTTGACCTAAGGCCTGTATAATCCAATGTTAATTGATATTATAGATATATGTGTGACTTTTATAGAGACATAACCGACTGAAAGACTTTGAACAAGTGTTATTTAGTGCATGCATTATTGATAATATATTATGTTAGCTTAGATAGTGACCACCCCGCTTCACAGCGACCTGAACTTCACCCATTCCGAGCACAGATGTCTGACGTCCATCCTTGAATGGAGACACACTTGCTTGATTGATTTAAAAAATCGAAACAACCGTTGTTAAAATATATGTGGTGTTTTATTTTGTATCTTATTTTGATGACACAAAAATACAAGACTTTAAACATTGTACAGTTCAGGTTGCAGCACAGCGAGAGAAAATCCCCTGTACTGACCGCTGTCACTCGGGAACGTTTCTCTTATGGCACGAACGGCACAGGCGGGTATCACTCTTTGAACGCGGTGTCCAAACCTCCCGTGAAGGCACCATGTAAAGGAACGATAGGCCACCAGCATGTACCAACTGTGAAAAGGAATGAAACAAACTGTTTATAAATGACCAAGATAAGTTTAATAAACGTTTGTTGTCAATAACAATTCTTGTAACTAATGGCATTCTGCTCGGACAAATGCTATCTAGACACTGCACACTATTGAACGACTTTCGTGCGTTACAATGATATGTATATGTAATTTTGGATATAGGAGAAGACCATGAAATAGGAGTGGCATGACAAGCAGAGTATACTTACTCGTTACTCGGATTACGAGGACAAACAGTTGCGTGAAGTTTGTGCATAAGCACCATCATTATCCTCAACACGGACCATGTGTGGCAGGCTGCCCTGAAGTCTGGCAGCTCGGTGATGCATTGCGGTCGTGGCTCGCCTTCCGAAATGTAGGCCACGCATCCCAGGTTTTCACAGCAGCAGCAGTTCTCGTCCTCGGTTGGCATTAGCTTGCACCGATTGCATGTGCATCAGGTGGAAACACCGTCCATGCGACTAGGTCCAGGTTCTTCAGATGTTGAATTGTCCTCCCAACTGCCGTCCGAAGACCCATTCTTTTCGCGTGCTTCCCTTTCCAGTAGTTCCTCCTCGGTATACTCGTGCTCGTACATGTAGGGCATTATTGTAGCCATTGTGTGTTAAGCAAACTAAAATAATTGATAGCGGTGGTACTGGTATCTGTTCACATGGGTTACAAGCAACGAAGGTAGCTGACCAGAGCACAGAAACGAGTCACAGAATACTCAAAGTAACACAGAGAGAGGAATGGAATCGAAAATCTGCTGCTGTGTGTTGTGAAACGGTCTGTTTATACTTATTGAGGAAAGAGGCGTCTTGCCATTTCCATGGCGACACGTCATTAGGTGAAGCGCAGGTGAAGCGCAGTGAATGTTGACACAACGCTTTGGCGTTGTGAAATGGGCGGTACGCGTCTGCTTATGACAGGCTCAGGGGCGGGGGATATGATTTAGTGCCGCAAAAGCAGGTCAGCCAGGGCGATGGGGGAAATGATAGGATTATCACAAAATGGCAGCTCCCTGATGCCTGTTTTCGCATGCGTTTAATGGACGAAAACTCGGGTAAGGTCCATAGGAAATTTTTCTGAAATTGAGCGACTCAGGCTTAAAAACCCATGGCCGACCCGTAGGGGCAATAAATATTTTTGACCAAACCATTCCTTTAAGCAAGAAAGGCATGGTGGTGATGGGCCTATAGTTATTGGCAATTTCTGGGTCAAGCGTGTTTTTTTTAGAAGGGGTTCTTTTAAACTGTCTGGAACAATGTTGGTGTTGAAGGAGGCGTTAATGAAGGATTTGAGAAAGGGCGAGTTTTTCAGTGCAGTCTTTAATAAGACTGGCTGGACAGGGGTCTCCTTTGCAATTGGAGGGTTTAATCTTGTTCATTATCTTAATGACTTCCTGTTCTGTTACTTCCCTGAATTTGAAGGGAGTTATGGGGACTTTGTCTGGGAGGGGCACTGGACTAGGGTGGTGCTGGTGGTCAGACGTGGTGGTTGGTTTGGGGTACTGTGACAGGTTTTTGTGGTGCTCCCTGATTTTTGCTTGTAGGAGTTTGATTTTGTTCAATAGTGCAGATTGTATGGAGTTGCACCAGGTTTGGTCTTTGACTATGTCCTGTGATTTGGTAACTGGTGTGGAGAGTTCTTTGAAAATGGCAAAGAGTTCTTTGGATTCGGAACTTGCGTTAGTAATTCTATCATTGTAGGAGGCAGACTTGGCTAGGATTATGGCTTTCTTGTATTGAGAGGTTATATTTTTGTAGGAGGATAGGGTAGTTGGGGAGGGTGTTTTCTGCCAGGTATTCAGTGCTTTTCTTTTTTGAGTGCAGAGTTCTTTAAGTTCAAATGAGAACCGGGTGTTTGAGTGTTTCACTGTTTTGGCTTGTTTATTCTGTAATGGGGTAATGTTGTCTATGGCAGTGCTTATGGTGCTCTTATAGATTTCTGCTAGCACTGACGGTTCGGAGGACTTAAGGTCCGTTGTGAGTGTGCTGAGGTGGGGTATAATCTTGTCTTTGGTGAGATTTATAGCACATCTTGCCAGGGCAGGGGGGATCGGGTTGGGCTTTTTGGTCTTGGATGTGGCTGGGATGAAGAAGTGGATGATGTGGTGGTCTGACCAGGGGGTCGGGGTGATGGAGCTAATGTCGATGTGGCAGTTGTGGTCTGCTACCCAGCCCCACGCGAGCGCGTGCGTCTTTCGCTTCAGCATTCTTCCAGAAATCAGAACGCCGAATGAAGAAACACGCGGAGCATGCCGCAAAAGGTAAGCATGTATAGACGTACAGAGAAAATCTCTCTACTTGTAGACTACCTCCATTAGCTTACGAGTGCCACATACATTGTAGTATATATTTTTCGGGACTTTTATCAATTAATAGCCCCCTGTCTTCTGTACAGTCGAACCCCATAGGTTAGACTTCTGTTTAGTACCAGTTTATTGCGTAGCCAAGATGAATGATACACTGCCCTTGGATACTAAAATATTAAAACCCTGTTTCTTGTATCCATCCTGTCAAGGAAGGAGAAATTAATACCCCTTCGAGGACATGAACCACAAATAACACAAAGGCGGGATAAACAAACGTTCCTCAATAGCACATAAGCATATAATCTGGATACAAGTAAAGGTAAATACAAGAATACTGGGGGGAGTATTTTCTCTTTCTATTCTACATAGGTCTGTGAATTAATAAATATATGGGACCTCTAAGAGGAGAGCTTGCAACATTAGTTCAACCACTGAATTACACTACACTGTATTGACAACGGGACTACCGGAATCCAGATGTGTTGCTCCACAAGTGTCTCGGCATTCAGAAATTGGGATTTAGCACCGGTAGGTAAGAGTACCACCTGCACCACGAGTTCGCCCCAAATTGGAATTGCAACTACATGTATACAAATTTGCAGGCTCTTTTTGGCATATATATCACTTATACACCTTATGTGTATCATTACACAGGGTCCCCGAAATGGAGCCCTGATGAAGGCGGCAATTGAGTAACCTGAGACTGCCAAAACATGAAGTCCAGAAAAGGAAAGATCAAACAATCATTGCCTCCCACCTTTTGAGATCTAGGCTCACTAGATCCATCCACGTGGGCCATTATTGAAACAAGACCATGACATAGCATGGTAACGGGTACTAAATAGACCTGTCTCTCTCCCAAATGTTAATAAGCAACATGGGATATAAAAATTGATTCAGTCAAATATATCTGAATCTCACAAAATAATGTTTTTTTCGTTTTTCTGAAAACTTTGTCTTTTTTGACATTTTGTAATTTATTTGATTGTTAAAAAGCTTTACTCATGCATTGTTTCATTGCTTCAGAACACCTTTAATTGACACCTTTATTTTTCACAATTATGATGAAAACATTTTTTGTGTGAATTGATGTCCACAAAGAATGTGCCCCTTTCGAAATGTATCTGTTCCAAACTGCTCTTTCCAAACAAAGTGGTTAATTGTTGAAAGTTTGGTTCCTCTTTTGGTTACAGGAGCCGGTAATGAAAACTATATTTATATTACTAATTTATTCTTTCATTTGTACTAAACAGGATTGATTGTTCCCACTTTAGGATTATTGTGGTTTTTCCATGCCAGTATGAAAATTAGTAGTTAAATGCGATCAATTTTATAGCATTTGTTTAATTTGTGTCATTTTGTATTGAAAAATACACCATGATTAAGAAATACTGTCTTTCCTTTTATTTCCATTATCTGACTGAGCTTATGGATTATTTCTAAGTGGTTGACAGCCACAGAGCCCACCCAATGATCTCTAACTACAGAGACTTGCACGTATGACTCATGATTAGTTTAAAGTGAGTTCTATTTTGTGAATTTTTTCTTCATTACTTTAGAAGCACTTTACAGAGATTGACTCTGAGTTGACATAACACCTTAGTATCGTCTGCTGCCTACACAGCCAAACTGATAACAGCCAGCAGACCATTCCGCTCCCCGGACAACTCCAGGTTTGATTATTGCAACCCTCTGTTTGCTGGAAGCAGCATTAGAAACATCAACAAATTACAAATCGTTCAGAGCAGCTTTGAATATTCCTTCCAGTGAACACATCTCGTCCACTAGGAGGAACGTCCACTGGCTCCCAGCCCATGATAGGATCAAATTTGAAATTCTCAGGCTCACACATAAATGTATCGCTAGTAAGGCACCTCCCTATTTTAGCAACCTGATCAGCAAAACCCAATCGAATAGACCAATCCGGTCATCTTACACCAATTTGCTCTTCTAGAAGGCAGGGGGCTCAAGCTTCCTGGTGATTGTACCTAAACTGTGGAACGCTCTCCCTACACAACTAAGAAATGACACATCTTTTTGGTCATTTAGGAAAAACATAAAAACCCTACTATTTAGATCAGACCTTACATTACAGTCACTGTAACGACCTCACCTCCTCTACGACAAGTATCAAGTATACCTTACCAATGTAACCGTAGCCAATCTCTGAAATTACTTTCTTGTATGTGTAATGTACTTGTTTACTATTTTCATGTATTTTTTTATGGAAACTTGAAAAACGTGTAACCATCTTCTTAAGTGCTAGCGCCTAGTTGCCTTTGGGCTTTGTGCGCTCTAAAAATGTACAAATAAATAACGTAGTACCACTTGAATGAGCGAATGGCCTTCCTAGGATCTTTTTGTTTCTGATGGAATGCATCTGTCAGAAGTTTTCATCCACTTCATCCCTGGGCACTAATAGTGTCTTTATTCGGTTGAAGACACTCCAGAATTTTACATCGGAAAACAGAAAAAATAAGATGTGCAATATGAAGCTTGGGAAATTCATTTATGATAAATGATCTGCTGTGAGTCTCCTGGGATGAAGTGGAGGATGCAGATTGGAAATTGCCCAAGTTGGTGTGACCTATACTGGGCTGGAGGTTTTTTTGGTTTAAATGTGGTTTTATATCTCCACTGTAGCTGTGAGCAGTGGTTGTGCATGATCAGCCTCCACCTATTAACTGTAGTGCAAGCAAGAGGTAGAGTTTTGAAACACCTGCATCATGGGAACAATCTTTTTTAGGAGTTGTTAGAAATGGTAGAGAGGTTCAGAGAGGAGGCTTTTCATTAAGTGTTTACAGGTGTGGTGCTCCTATCTCCAGTAGTACCACTTGGATGAACAAGAGGCCTTCGTAGGATCTTTTCATTCTGATGTGATGCATTAATCAGATCTTTTCATCCACTTCATCCCTGGGTACTAATAGTGTTTTTATTTGGTTGAAGACACTTTGGCATTTTGCAGCGGTAAAAAGAAAAAGAATATGTCTGCCATAGAATGGGATATTACACTTGGGAACAACAATTATGTTAAATCATTTGGTGTGAGTTTCCTGTGATGATGTGGACTGTGCTTATTGGAAATTGAATGAGATGGTCTGGCCCATACTGGGATGAGGTCTTTTTCGGCTTATATGTGGTTTTATCTGTTTACTATAGCTATGAACGGCCATTGTGCATAATAAATCTCGACCTATTAAAGGTGCTGCTAGCAACTGCTAGAGTCTTCAAACATCTGCAGCATTGGCACACTCGATTTGAAGAGTTATTATAAATGCACGAGAGGTTTAGAAAGGTGGCTTAATTTCTTGTGGCATTGTCTTTTAGAGTTGTCATTTTTCTTATTTTATATTTTCGTCACCAGTTGTTCATTTTAATATGTCTGACAATGTGCAGGAAAACACTAAGACTAAGACTAGGCCCTTCTAAGGCTCCGTCAGAAAGATTGCGAACATCATTTATGATAAGTCATCTGTTACAAGTTTCCTGGGATGATGTGGATGATGTGAATTGGAAATTGCAGAAGATAGTCTGGCCCATACGGGGCTGCAGCCTTTTTTGGATATATGTAGTGTTATATCTTTACTGCATCTGTGAGTGGTGATTGCGCAGAATGAGTCTCCACCCATTAAAGGTGCTGCGAGCATCAGCTAGGGTTTCCAAACACCTGCAATACTGGAACACTCTTTTTGAATTCTAGAGAGGTTCACAGAGGAGGGTTTTCATGAAGTGTTTACAAATATGGTGTTCCTATTTCCTGTAGTACCACTTGGATGAGCAAGTGGCCTTTTTAGGATATTTTCATTCTGATGCATTGCATCTGTCAGATGTTTTCATCCACTTCATCCTGGGGTACTAGTAGTGTATTTATTCGGTTGAAGACACTCCAGTATTTCAGAAATAAGAGCTTGGGAACATCAATTATGATAAATCATGTGGTGAGAATCTCCTGGGATGATGTGTATTGGAAATTATGTGACATGGTCTGGACCATACTGGGCTGCAGTGTGTTTTGGCTTATATGTGGTCTTATATTTTCACTGTAGCTGTGAGTGGCGGTTGTGTAGAATCAACCTCCAGCCATTAAAGGTGTTGCTAGCAACAGCGAGAGTCTTCAAATACTGGCAGCACTCGAATACTCTATTTGAAGAGTCATTAGAAATTCTAGAGAGGTTCAAAGAGGAGGTTTCATTTTTTGTGACATTGGGCCTCATCACAACCCTGGCGGTAGCCGTGCCTGTAAAACAGGCACAGCTGATGCCGGAGTTGCATTTTTTTCCGGTGCCCAGAAATGGGCAATTACCGGGTCATTACAGCCTTGCTGGACCCGGTATTTACCCATTCCTGGGCGCCATAAAAAAATCTTCCCCATTCCCTTTGAGCACCATAGGGCTCAATGGGAATGGGGAAGCCGGATGCACAGGCACCGTTATTAATGGTGCCTGTGCATTCGAAGTTCTTAGCTCGCGGGTGCCTTTCATTCCGCCTGATCAGACCTGGCATAATGAAAGGCACCCGCAAGCACAACTCAGAGTTTGCTGGTCTGGATACAACAGTACCGGCAAGCTTACGGTACCGTTGTATCCAGACCGGAAAGCTCGTAATGAGGCCCATTGGGCCTCATTACGAGCATGACGGTAGCCGTGCCTGTATGGCAGCACGGCTACCGCAATGCTTGCTACCAGCCCTGCCACCTGTGATTGGGCAATAACTGCCCATTAAGAGTTGAATGGGCCAGTAATTGTCCATTCGCGGGTGGCGGTATTGTCGGGCTCCTGATCCCCATTCTGCCCATAGGGGGAGCATGGTTGCACCGGCACTGTTGATAACGGTGCCGGTGCAATCAAGAGTTCTGCTTGCGGGTGTCAGGAACACGTGAGCAGAACTCATAATGTGGCGGGACGGTTTGAACGGTGCCGGTGCCTTACCGGCACCGTTCATACCGTCATGGCCAGGGTCACAATGAGGCCCATTGACTTTTTAGAGTTATCATTTTTGTTATCTTATATTTTTGTCACCAGTTGGACATTTGAATATGTCTAACATTGTGCAAGAAAACACTAAGACATGGCTCATCAATTATGGTAAATCCTTTTTTACGAATCTCCTGGAATGATGTGGATGATGTGTATTGGAAATTGCATGAGATGGTCTGGACCATACTGGGCTGCAGTCTTTTTTGGCTAATATGTGGTCTGATATCTTTCCTGTAGCTGTGAGCAGTGGTTGTGCAGAATCAACCTCCACCCGTTAAAGGTGCTGTTAGCAACAGCCAGAGTATTGAAACACTGGTAGCACTGGAGCACTCTATTTGAAGAGTTATTAGAAATGGTATAGCCATTTAGAGAGGAGGCTTTTCATGAAATGTCTACAGATGTGCTGTTCTATGTCCATCAGTACCACTTGGATGAACAAGAGGCCTTCGCAGGATATATTCTTTCTTATAAAATGTATCTGCCGGAAGTCTTCATCCACTTAATCCCAGGGTACTAATAATGTCTTTATTCAGTTGGAGACTCTGCAGCATTTTGCAACGGATAAAAGAAAACAAAATGTGGGATATGATGCTTGGGAACATCAATTCTGATAAATCATTCGGTGCAAATCTTCTGGATGTCATCATTGTAGTCATGCACAGTTAAGATTTCTTTAGGTGAATTTCCGGGGTTTTGTTTCATTTAGTTGTCACCTTAACATCCCCGCAATTAAAGTTTTTTCCTTGAATTTCAAGGGTTTTGTTACAATGTATTGCTCACCTTAACGTCCCTGCAAAACTAACATTTTTGCCTTGAAAACATATATATATATTCAATGAAAAAACTTTGTTAAAGGGATGTTATGATTACAAGCAAAACTGAAAAACCTCAGAAATTTGAGAGTTATGGTAAGCTAAGCAACCATAACTCGTGCCACCACCCTGCACTGCTAAGACTAACACCCAGGACATCAAAGATGACATCACAAATGTCATTGATAACATCACTGATGACATCACATATCTGGCCCACTTGTTTTTTTTTCCGCTGGCATATCTAGGCCAGGTGGTTTTATTCACTGACAGTCAGAATATTAAAATTCAAAAGGTGCCTCATTTTCCATCCCTCGCGGTCATGACCAGTAGCCAGATTGTCCGGGTCATGACCTTATACCATGACCTGGACAATCTGGCCACTGCCCATGGTCACAGGCCATACCTCAGTCAACAAAGGTACATCACTATTTTTTGTACCTACATTATGACACTTGTCAAAAAATAAAACACGGGCACATTTGCAAAACCATGCTTTCAGGTCCTTGCCAATGCTCCTTACACAAGTTTGCTTGAAATCCGCCCATGTTTTATTTTTTCAAAAGTGTCATAATGTATGTACATAAAATAGTCATATAATCATATAACTTAGCCCCCACTTGACAAAATCCATTCAGACTTTACACAAACATTCAAGGTTGGGTCTATAATCTTTCTAAAAACTTTTGTCCACATTCGTCAAATGGCTACAAAGTTATAAGCCATCTAAAAATGTTGAGACCCCCCTCTAATTAATCCCGCACTTGAGAAAATCCCACCAATCTTTACAAAAACATTTATATCTAGATTTAAAATCGTTTTCCAAACCATTGTGCCAATTCATCAAATGGCACCACATGTATAAACCTTTACATTATTTCGGGACCCCCCTCTAATTGTGCCCCCTCTTCACAGATTCCCACCAAACTTTGCAAATACATTTATATCCAGATTTAGCATTGTTTTGCAAACATTTGTGCAGATTTGTCAAAAGGCACCACATTTATAAACCTTTACATTATTTTGGGACCCCCCCTCCAATTCTGCCCCCTCTTTACAGAATCCCACCAAACTTTACAAAACCCTTTCAGAACCAGGTCTAGAATAGACTGCCAGAATTACATACAGTTACACTGAGTGGTGCCAAAGTTATAAGCCATCCAAGAATTGCTTTTCACCAACCCTATAAGTGTCTGCAAAGTTCACAGGACTGTTTGCGAACATCAGGACCATTCGCTGACTTTTATGGTGAAAAACACCTGTTTTTTGGCTTCTTATGGCCATATCCCATCCCATTCACATCATCCCTTACTAACCCAGAGTTTGTTTGATAAGTTTGACAAGTCCAATGTTGTGCTTTTGTTTATAAGTTTTTACTGCGATGTCCACGGACACCGGCTGATGTCTGAGGAACCCAAAATGGCAGGCGTTTCCACAAATCTGACCCCCTTCACAATTTTCACCATCCAAGCAGTGGGCGCGTCCGAACCCAGATGTCACACATTTTTTAGGACCTACTTCTTGGTCATTTGAAAATAACTACTGGACAGATTTCCACCAAATTTACACATTTTCGGGGTCAAACTGCCACTCCTGCCACAAATTTGGTGAAAATCCGTCCAGCGGTTTGGGCTGTAGGTGTGAGCAAAGTTTTTTTTTCCATTTAAGCTATGGAACAAAAAATTTTTGGGGAAACCCCCCGATCATTTTCCCCCCCCCTGATGAAACCTCACCAAACTTACTCAAAAAAATCAGAGTGCGCCATATACTTTTTTTGCAAAGTTTGGTGAGGGTTTGTCCAGGGTGGAGCGAAGTTATAAAAAGTGTTCTTCCTATGAGTTGAGCAACTTAACCATAACTACACGACCACTACTGCAGGCCGTGTAATAATGCAACTCTTTATCCTATAGCCTCCAATTGTTCCTAACAGCACTGACCTACAATTCCCAGGTGGAATGTGTTCTGGGAAGAGCTCTTATGAATAATATAATGGAATTACTCTAAGTCATGTTGCAAGAAAAAGATGCAGATAAGCCTACACTTGGGCTGCCTATAACATTGAATTGTACGGCCTTTCTTTTTGAATTTACCCATTCACAGTGACATTGCTCAAATATCATATTCATTCTGCTAGGTTTGTTCTTGAAAAGTGTTGACACAATTTAGACTAGAAGTTTAATGATGTATAATGTTCCACTGGTAACTCTTTTTAACTGTGACAAAGTACCTTGCCTTGCTCTCAGGACCTCAAGTGGGGTGACAAAGGAAAGTGGGTATCTCCCTAAACTAGAGGATGATGGTCACTTAGGCATATGAAGAGGATCCTCTGGTAGCCCTCACATTCTTGCAAAAACAAGGTGGGTTCTGGAAGTTTCTCTACTACCGGCCTATATCCCGGGTTAGAGTCTCAACCAGAGTCTTTAGCTCACCATCCTTTCACAGAAGAGAAATTTCCACTACATATCAGTCTTTGTCCTGCCCAAGGGCAGTCCAGCACCGAAATGCCTGGAAATTCTCTTCTGAAAAAGAGTACCAACAGCAACACCAGACACGTGTTCAGCCTCGTCAGTGAGGTGGAGCTGTGCCTCTCTAAGAACAGTGAGCAATTCACCCATCATATCATATTGCAGTCATAGCAGAAAGCTATATAGATCCATTCCCCAATTTAAAGAGCCTGAAGGTTGTACTAGCCAGGCTCGAACTCCCAGATAGAAAAAACAACACACTGGGCCTCATTACAAGTACGCCTGACTGGAATTAACGTGCCAGTAATTCCGTTTACCGGCACCTTTCCAGACCGGCATACAACAAGTGTGTACAGCCAAGAGCTTGAGGTAAGACAGGCACCCAACTGGCAAAAAACAGCCAGTATTACTGGCACCGGTGTTACCGGTGCCAGTATGATGTCCTATTGAAAAAAGCAGAAGCAGCACTCGCATACGAGTGAAAGTTGTTCTCAAAGCAAGTTTGAATACCAAACTAATGAAAAGCAGCAAAAGTCTTATGTAACAAAGCCAAAAGGCTGTAATTCCAAATGTGTGAGTCTCTGGCAAACCCAGAAATCTGATGGGGCGACATGGTTAAGAGTTAAAACCTACAAGCATTGCCTAAGTCAAGAGAGCCTAGAGTCAAGGCAAATACAATCCAACATATATTGCCAACAGCAGAAGGGGGCTAATGAGAGAACCACAAGTAGTGAAACCCCATCAGTCTTTAGTTACTGGTGTAATAGGGAACTGTGAGGAACCTGAGGGCATCCTAACTTCTACTGCCCCTGGATCCTCCTCTAAGTTGGCCAGGGAAAGGCCATCACTCTTGGATCCTGACAGTTGGGGTGGATTTGTGAGGGAGGATCACTGGGTGTAGGGACCTTCGGTAGTTGAGGGAGGATGTCTTTGGGTGAGACATGGTATTCCCCTTTCCCTTGTCAGTATGAACCCTACTCTCCCCCTGCCTTTAGACGGTATTGTCAGTCTTTACCTCTTTCTTACTCACAAAATGTCGCACAGATATTTCACTTTAAGACTGCGACGAGGAGAAGGCAACTGGGAGTGATGCACACTTCCATTCAATTACACCACTTTGGCACTGAGCCAAGGAAGAGGACTGTGGAGGAGTACCATTGCAATAGCCAGGCATGTCCCGCTAGTCGGCTTAACTATGGTCAGGCAACTGAAGTAAAGGACTTGCACCTGCAACCATTTAACAGAGCCCAACTGCATACAATGGAGACTCCCAGGGAAACTGAGAGAGAAACCCGCCTGGAGAGAAGGACGTGGCTGGCAGACGTGGAGCAAGCTGGAGAGGGGCCAGCGGGAAGGATGCTGTGTGCTGCAGAAGGGTTAAAGAGACGTTGGGCCCGAGCACACCGTGAGAGAGTTGAGACACCTGCAGTTCCCCTTGCTGTTTGTCCATAGCCGGAGCTGTGGGACACAGAGATCTCGCAATCGTTGCAGGCCGCTGCAGCAAGGTTCGAGGACGGAGAGCGCTGCGTGCTGGGGCTCCCGAGAAGCACAAGTGGAGCGAAAGGAAGCCGGAAAGGAACAACAAAACGCCCAGAGGAATGTCTACATACTGGTGAGTGTAAAGAAGGGAACACTCCTACTGGGGAGCACCAAGGGCTGGTAACAGGCATATGTGATTGTTGAACCAACTGAAAACCATGATGGTTGGTTTTGGAGACCAAATTGAGGGTTTTCAAATGTCGAACAAGCTGCAAAGTGTTATCAGTACTTTTAAGATTGCAACAAGTATTATTGAATACCGAACTAAAGGGAAGATATGATGAGCATTTGAAAATACAGCACAAGTGAAAAGCAAATTATGAGCACTTATGAATCAAGTGAAAAGCAAGTGATGAGCACTTGTGAACAATGTGAAAAGCAAGTGATGAACACTTATGAAGAATGTAAAAACAAGGAACCGGAAAAGGATGAACACTACAGAGTGAGTTGTGTGAAATACACATTAATGCAAAGTCAAGAAATTGCCAAGGAGAATCAGAATTGAGTGTTGACCAATGACACATGTTCAGAGAGAAAAAACCTGTATTGGCAAGAAAGCCTGAAGAAGACAAAAGCATAACAATGTGCCAACGGTTATCAGTTGCGTGACCTTTAATGAGTGGACCGTGAGGCCCAACAACGGCCCTAGACCGAGTGACCTCTACTTGGAAAGAGCCAAGGAAAGCCAAGATAAAGAAGCTGTATTGTATAACAAGTTGCTAAAGAAAATGAGAAAGAAAGCAATCTGTGGGAACGATTGAAAAGCTTGATGATTACAAAGTTGAAATGGAACTGTTTTTGAAAGCCAAGAGATTTGAACTGATCGTGGTTTTGAAGCTGGAAGAGCTGACTTCTTGGGGAAGGGAATCCCAAGACCGTGTGAACTGTCTTGGTTTCTTGGGGAAGGGAAGCCTGAAGGCCTTTTGGAACTGTTTTGAACATGGGTAAGGGGAAGCTGTTGTGAGCCTCTTGTCAGTTGACCTAAACCATAAATGCACTTGTTGTGAAATGTTGTTCAGGCAGGGAAGCATACCCAGGTGGCAAACCTTTGGAGGAGTAGGACTGGCATGGGAGTAAACCAGGTGGAAGTTGAAGAAGTGCTACAAAGGGGTCCTGACAGAGACAATTTATGTTGTTTGTGGTACTAAAAGAAGAGCTATATAAAGCTGTTACAAAGAAGCTACATTTCTTTAGAAACTATCAGTTGTGGCAATAATTGTTGCTACTGATGAACAGAGAATTTGTTCAAGGAAGAGGAATAGCCTTCTATTTTATGTGTTGGAACTTTCTTTTGATAAATTGAAGTTGTATCGAACTATGTTGGAACTTTGTTGCAAAACAGGATTTCCTTGTTTTCTTTTTATGAACTATGAAACAGAATCCTGCTTAAACCTGAGGAAGAGGAATTTGCGCAGGTTATGAAGAAAAACTGTGATTACAATACATTACGTATTCATTCACTATTGTTTTGAATGATCGTGGGCATTGGAGGCATGGACACATACGTGGCCATCATGGACACATGAGTGGCATGTGTGCATGATGGCTTTGTTGTTTCCCGTAGTTTCAATCTAAGCATATGTACAGGGAACACGACTGAGGGTCCTTCTCTTCCTCCTTCCATTTCAAATGCCATGTGATCATGCCCTGTAATGCAGTGTTTTGCACCTGTCCTTTCAATCAAAAGTATTAATTTGACACAAGAGAAACGGACATCCTGCTAAACTGCCCTTTTGAATGCAACACGCAGGTTACAGCGGCCAATGCAATTGTCAAGGCAGGGGATGAGCATGCGGCTCTTTCGGGTATTCATTTCACTCCTGTCCATGTATGAGTCATGTCTTCAATAGCTTTAGCAGGCCCTGGCCGAGGGGATACAAAAGATGGTTCCCATGCCATTTGGAGTCCTGTACTCATCCACAAGCCTGAGATGGCAGTGATGGCATGTCAGTCATAGTGCCCTGGCCCGTCTGTGAGTGTCAACTATACAATGTCTCGTGGCCCTCTTCCTGCTCCCACCTGTGAGGTTAAAAACCTCAGGGTCATGTTCGACTCCAGCCTCTCCTTCTCTCATATCTCTGAAGTCTCTAAGAAGTCATACTACCAGCTGCACCTCCTCATAGGTATTCTTCCTTTCCTCTCCTTCCCTCAGAAGCTCACTGTCTCCAGAGCTCTGGTTATCTCTAGGCTGGACTACTGCAACAGCCTCTTTCTGAATGTGCCTGCCTCAACTCTCCGCCCTCTGCAGATCATCCAAAACAGGACTGCAAGACTTGCCCTTGGCCTCAAGCCCAGGGATCATGTCTCTCCAGGACTGAAATCTCTGCACTGGCTCCCAGTGGTGGCGAGGATTAAGTTCAAAACCCTCTGCATTGTCCACAAGGCCTTCTGGGGCCTGGGGCCTCAATACCTTCAACTCGCTCTTCCTAAATATCTTCCTTCTCGAGCTCTTCGCTCATCCGCCTCCAACTCCCTCAAGGTTAGCTGCTTCTCCAAGCATTGAGTTGGTGGTAGATCTCTTTCTTCTTCTGGGGCCTCCCCCTGGAACAGCCTCCCTGCCTCACTGAAACTTTAGGAGAACCATTTCTGGTTCCGGAAGCACCTCTTTGCTTCTGCTTTCTCTCCTCCTCTCCCCTGCTGATCCCCTGGCTGAATCTGATACTGCAAAGGTTACCTGGCTACCCTCTGATCTCGGGCCCAGGTCCCCTCCCTGCCAGTTGCACACTGCACAGCCTCCTTGGCAACCTTTGCAGTCAGGGACTTTTTCTGTATCCCTACAGCCCCTACTAGCACTTGACGTCTGATGTCTGCACTTACCCCCTGCACTGCCTCCAGCTGGCTGTATTTTTATTTATTATGTATTGTCTTTATTTATTTTGCTGTTATCCCATGTTCTGCACTGCCCCCTCCCCTTCCACCCTCTCCTGCGCTTGTGCGACCTCAATGTCACCTGGCCTAGTAGGATCGCTGTCTCTGTCTTCCCGCTGTTTCCCCTCCTTTGCCTCGTCACACGTTGGCGCGTTATAATGCCATATCACATCATATCCATTGTGCCCATGTCCAGTCTTGACTCACAACAGACATATAGCAGCTGCATAGGAGCATGTGCAAGGACACCAGCATACTTATGTTCTGTATGAATAAGAACGTGATAATGAGGATGTATGTCCCACATGACCAAGCATGCATTTGGGTGTTGTAAAGTATGACAGCTAACCGTCAGGCGTAGTATTTTGGTAGGGCTCATATGCATATATGGAACTTTAAGTCTGATACTGCCAGAGGCCATTGTCACAGGGACATACACTTGTATGTAGGTATGGGGATAGCTAAGTCCTATAACTGCCTAGAATCGCGTTCCCAAGAGTGTGCACATGTACTGTTCAATGTGTGGGTGTGTAACACAATTGATCCATTCATTTGGGAGTACATCACATGATGGTCAGTACATGCACCCAAGACCCATTCAACTTACCTGCTATTGTAGATGTGCACCCTTTTGGGTGAAGGGCCTCCAGTGCTTGCTGTTCACCTAGATTCAGCCTGGTATTTGTTGATCCTGCTGTTCTCACACACGTGTGTGCGTGCGTGTGCGTGCGCGCGTGTGTGTGTGTGTGTAGCACATGTGCCCTGTCATATGACCAAGCCAGAGTGGATTGGAGGGACAAGACCTTACAGGCAAATTAGCATGCACTGTTTCTCATGGTATTGTTTTACAAAGGGCAAATTAGGGAATGTCAGGTAAAAGGCTGCAGATTTTGGACAGTTACTCTTCTAAATTCTGCTTTTGGGTGATTGACACAGTGGCCCTCATTACGACCCTGGCGGAAATCGAAAAACGATGGCGGAAATGCAATACCGCCATCGAATAGCGCTCGGTGCGACTATGACCCGTCACCGCAAAGTACGAAGCCATTAGCGACACCGTAGTGAACGCCAACGCTAACTGCACCAAGCACGCGCGCGCGCGCCATGCCAAACCGCAAACACCACCATGGTGCAACGGTACGCCAATTCCGACCCTAGCGGACATGTACCTAACGCCATCAGGCATGGCGGAATGTACCATTCCGCCATGGCGAGAAGTACGGCATCGCGAATCAACCGTAAACGGCCCCACTGAGTGCCTGTACACCGCTCCCTGCCCACAAAGTACAACTCCCCGTAGGTGCAATGAAGCCACAATGCAACCATTGAAATGTACAAGTCACCCATGCATGCCAACGAACAAAAGAAACACAAGAGGGGCCAATGGGAGCTGCAGGGCACAGATGGCACGAATACAGAAGCCATCCCAATGGACATGACCACAGTCCCCCACCAAGAAACGCACGCAAACACAGGCACCTGTGACCAGCAATATTCCGAAAACCACATCATTCAACCAGTCCACCTGGCTGACCGGCATCTGTTACACAAAACCCAATCCCCCGCCCCTGAGCATGACAACATTCAAACTGGCATATTGGCAGCCCCCATCCCTGACCACACTGGGCTTCGTAGGCAAACGCGCACAGCACAGTACCACGCAACTAAACCCCGAAGCTGGAACCCAATGCAGATCTCCTCACAATACATCGCCCCCCAAATAGGCATATGCCACATCACTTGCAAAGAAAAACGCTACACGGGCCAAATCAGAATAGAAATTTTATGCACATCAAAATCACCAAGCACATACAGCCATCAGGCCATGAACTCCAAAACACTAATCACCATTGTGGGCTGCTTCCGCAAGAAATGACCAGCCACTACCTGTGTGTCGCCCTGTTCCCCCATGGTACACAGAGCCACATTCACGTACGAAAAGGCAACATGGAAGCGCACAGAACCGCAGGGCCGTCCCAATGGGGAGGCACTAGTCCAGCTGAAAGGCCGAAATGTTGCTCCGAGCCACCAGTACTGCGTAAGGGCATGTTGCCCATTGACGATCGTCCCATAAGATCGTAATGCTGCTCCACTGATTAACACGAAGCAGCAGGTGTCGGGAGTAAAATCCATCTGCAGGAGTGGCATACAGATGGCAGTGGCAAAAGGGGAGGAGATACCTGTCAACCAAAAGAAAAGAAAAAGAACAGAATGGCCATCAGAACTACATACCAACAACTCACTTCAATGATCACACGAAATCCACAGCCATATGCATGCTAGCCCACTCCAAAGGAACATCACCACCCCAAAACCACTTGCGACTCATAACCATCTATATCGAGGTGCAAACACCATCACAAACGAGTGTCTGAGGGCGCCTCGAGACAGGGAGGGCTCAACAAGGCCAGATGGACGATGGTCCCACTATGGCAGCCCTGCATCACATAGCGTAGGGGAGGCGGAGAGATCCCAAGAAGCCCTCTACATGGCAAACTCTGTATCAAATCACCTGCCCATGCATCCATCCATCATTCCCTCATCCCGGGATCAAAATGCCCGAATAATTACTCACATAACATTAGAAACATCCATTGAGTCTGTGCGTTATGCAGCCTGCTAAATCCACAGTGCCCCAGCCCGTAATTCCAGTGTTGTGAAGTAACATGTATTTGGGAACGGACGGCCTCATCGCCCACGTAGCTATTGCGCATCCCAAACTATTCATATCAATCATTGCTCCCTCGCCATGGGCCCTGTCTCAAGGACATAGAACAATAGAACGTTACATTTGCAGTCAGACCTGTGGGCATCTCCTCGCCGCTAGCTGGAAACCGAAAGCGCCGCCCTTCGAATTCCTCATTTGCAACATCACGTCGAAAAGGCATCTGTGGCCGTTTGAAATCACTAATTATTCCATCGAGTGCGGCTGTGTGTGAAAATGGCAACTGCCTTCACCCACGAATGGGACGCCCCGCCCGTCGTTGCAACTCGGTACAGTGATGCATGAGGGCCCACCGTTACTCGAGTACTACGTCCCACTGACCCCTCACAAGTCTGTTCGCGACTGCACAGATAGTATGTGAAACAATGGGACCACAGCAGAATGAACATATCAACCAATCTTACACGGCCATCGGGTACAAATACATGATTGCAATAGCAAGATACAATTCCCCGAATTGCAGCGTTGTGCGCGGGACGTGCTCGGCCAAAGGGGAGAGCAGTTTGCACAGGTGGAATCAATCACCACAGGTGGAGGCCATACAGCCTGAAAACACATAAATTGCACAGCCAGTCTCCTCCCACAACCACACCGAAATGCTACCGGCAGGACTCGCGATGTTGGCCCTGGGGGACCTGATAGCACTGCAAGTGCTCCGACTCCAAGAAGTAGACGAACACCAACTACAACCAGCCGCACGGAGGAGACGCAGGAGGAGGAGGAGGCTAAGGCAGGGCCAGCAAGGCCCACCAGCACAGCCACTACCACCACGCAGGCAGCCCGCAATTCCACGCCTCCGAGCACATCCGTTCAACCTCACTGATGAGCAGATCCACACCCTCTACCGTCTGGACCGGGACACCATAGCCGCCATTGTGGACATGACACAGGCTGACCTTGTCAGCATGATAGATAGCCCAACCGCCATCCCACCCCTACTGAAGGTGGTGTCTGTACTCCACTTCCTGGCCACAGGCACCTACCAGCACACAGTCGGACAGTTGCATGGCATTTCTCAGCCACTGTTCTCACGGACACTATTGCAAGTGCTCGATGCCCTCCTGAAGCACGCAGACGACTACATCTCTCTACCACGCTCGGAGCAGGAAATAACCAACACAAAAGTGGGATTCCATGCACTTGGCGGCATACCGGGTTGCATTGGTGCCATCGACTGCACCCATGTTGAATTGGTCGTCCCACATGCCATGGAGGCCCAGTACCGCAACCGAAAACAATTTCATTCCCTGAATGTACAGATGGTGTGTGACTCCAACAGGATCATTACACATTGTTGTGCCCGATTCCCTGGATCAACCCATGATTCTATGGTCTTGAGGAACTCTACAATACCACGCTACATGGAGCGACACGCAGGGAACAGATCCTGGCTACTCGGTGAGTCTCATTACATGCATGATGATGTGGGGTATGTGAATTGTCAATGACCTGCCAGGAAGGGGGGGGGGTGTGCGTACGTATCAATGGCATTCCACATCATACGTTTCTCGTCCACATACAGGTGATGCTGGATATCCACTGAAGAGATGGCTCCTCACACCAGTCCGGAACCCACGGGACCAGCATGAGGAGGACTACAACCATGCCCACTCACGTACCCGTGTAGTCATTGAACAGGCATTCGGCCTACTGAAGACCCGTTTCCGCTGCCTCAGCAGGTCTGGCGGGGCACTCCTGTACCGCCATGAGAAGGTTGCAAAGATGGTGATGGCATGTGTCATGCTCCACAACATGTGCGTACGTAGAAATGTGCCCATGCCCCCTGACGCAGAACTGCAAGCACCTGATGATGGTCATGATGAGGGTGGGGATGTGGCAGCACCTCATGGAGTCTGCGAGGCACCGGAGGGCCGTGACATTCGTCAGCATCTCATTGATGTATGCTTCTAGCACTCACGCCTGGTGGCTGATACATGGACACGGGACTCGTGGCACTGCGTGTGTCTGGGACATGCACAATATGGACTGTACGCCTATGATGGCCTAGTACACAAAGATCAATGTCCACACTTCTCATTGGTTGATCGTGCACTTTTTATGGCATATGTGATATCATGTTGAACACCCTATCGACCCGCCACCCAAGTGAGCCCAACACACCCCCTCCACCCTCCTACCTCCCCCCCGAACACCAGTGTCCAAAGATGCTCATTGTCAGTGGGCTGTCGCTATTGCATGCCCCCTCTGCGGGTATCAGGGGCACCCCTGCCTGTGGAGCGCAGGTTCCTTCCAGATCTACGTTGGGGGCTGCCCTGGACGGAACTTGCAACGGATGATGTGTCTGCCTGCTCACGTCCATGCATGTCCCTAAGGGTTTGCGAGAGCTCAGTGAGCACACGGCGCACTGCGGCAAGTTCGGCACATACGTCTTTGGACGTCGCATGCAGTTCCCCCCTCAGGCTCTCGGTGCTACTCTCCATTTGGACTCTCAGGCTCTCGGTGCTACTCTCAATTTGTGCCCTTAGCGTCTCTGTACCTCTCTCCATTTCTGCCCTAAGTGTCTCTGTTGATGTTTCTATGTCTGCCTTGGTGCCCCCACATTCATCGGCATGGCCCTTGAGGAGTGTGGCCATTTGCTGCTGTTGGACGATTAACTTGTCGAGGGACTGTTGCCTCTGCTGGGCCATGGCCATTTGCGGTGGTGTCACAGAGGGGCTGTTGTCCTCATGTTGCCTTGCCACAGGGCTTGTGGGGGATGGCCAGTCGTCGTCTTGTGGCTGCACCTGCGTGGTATCCTCATGTTGTACGGGATGGGACAGACAGGGGGATTGGGACAGGTCATGGATGGATCTGACCTCGACATCCCCGTCTTCTGTGTCCGAGCATGCTGCCATCAATGGGGTGTCACCTATGGTGCTGCTGCCACCAGAGGCAGTGCCTTCTGTGGCATCCATTGGGGGGACCTGTGGTGGTGGTGTTGTGGCCATGCTGGCTGCTGGGGTGCCTGTTGATGTTCCCTCCTCTGTGCTGCCACCTGATTTGTGCTGCTGCCGTGTCTTGATGCGTGCAGCTGAGGTGGAGGGTCTCTGGCCGTTGGTCTTGGCCCTCTTTGCAGGTGTGCTGGTAGGGGTGTCCTGTAGCTCGTCGTTTGGATCGGACCCTGTGGTGGAGTAAAGGAGGGCGAGGGTTATTGATGGGTCAGTGGGAATTGGAATGGCATTGTATCACATGCATTGGGGTGGTACCTGAGGGTGATTTGGGTCGGGGTCTTGGAGGTGCTTTGATTTGTGTGTGGAGTGAGGGTGCAGTTGTTTGGCAGCCTGCAGTTAGGGTGTGCCTGCTGCACGTGTAGTGCGTGTATTAGGGGTTTTTAATTATTTATGTATTTATTGTGGGTTTTGACGTGCGCTTTCAGGCCGATGTGTGTGGACGTTCTCCTGGACATGTGTTTCTGTTGCACTATGTGGACGCATGGTACTTCACATGGATGGACTGTGTGGATTTGGCATTGTTTTATCTGGCCCACCTACCTGAATCTTCGGATGTCTGCACTCCTTTCTCCATCCCTCCGACTCCCTCTATGCTCTCCCTTCCGATGGTGGAGGCACAGATTTCTTCCCAGGGGGTCAACTTGATGGGTGATTCAGGACCTCCCCCGGTGGCTGTGGCAATGTTGCGGTTGGCAGAGAGTATGCTGCGGACGCGTATCCGCAGGTCGTCCCATCGCTTGCGGCATTGCTGTGGGGTGCGGGGTGCGGTCCCCACCGCACTTACCCGCTGTGCCACCAGAGCCCATATGGCCTTCTTGTTTGCAAGTGCCGTCCTGGTCATTTGCGTGGAGAAGACGACGGCAGCATTCTCCTGGAGGGTCTCTGTTAGCACGGTGAGTTCCTCACGGGAGAAGTGGACCTGCCGCTTGCGGTCGCACGCTTTCTTCGCTACTTTTCCCATTTTTCTTGGTTTCGCTAGGGTGGTTGACGGGTTGGGGTGTGTTTCAGGGTAGTGATTTTAGTGGTTGTGTGGTTTTGGTGTTTTTATAGGTGTACGCCGGGATGTTTCCCGTTCCGGGCCCATGTTTTAACTTCCGTTTCCGTATATTTCCGGGCACCGTACTTTCCGGTAGGCGCACACTGCGGTGACCGCTAAGAGGGGTGGCGGTATTGCACCTAGGGCGCCGTACGGCGGCGGTGTGGGCCGTTTTGGGGTCATTTCCGCCATCGCGGACTTTGCACTTCCGCCGTGGCGTGGTGCTCGTGCCCGATGGGTCGGAATGGGCCGCACTTTGCTCCTTCGTACAATGGCGGAAACGCTATTTACGCTGTGGCGCTCCGGTCAGTCGCTTTCCGCAAGGGTCGTAATGAGGGCCAGTGTATAATTTGTAAGGGGCCACTTATTGGGCTGTGAAATGGGGTGCTGGGTCTTTACCGAGGCATGGCCAGGTAATGTGGGATTTAGACTGGAAATGAGGTATCATGCATGCTGTGTCAGTGGTATTTGGACAGTGTCCTTGACATGTGTGCATTACATGTGTCATGGCAGGAATTTGCACCCCGCACCACATGTCCACTAAATGTTGCAGGTATGGCTCCATGGCACAGAATTAGATGGTGTACACAGTGGGGGGAAGTTCTCAGTGTATATAGCTGTTGCATGTTTTTGGTGTGATAATAGTACGATTTAAGTAGCATCCATTTCCACGGCTGACACATGGACATGATGTGTGTGACATTTGTGTGGAGGGAGCATTGCAATTAGCATGTTTGGTTGCTTTACCAGCAATGCATGTGCTCTAAATGGAGATTACTTGGGATGTTCTCGGAGGACCTGTAAGGAAGTATGTGATGCTGGTTTATTGTGGTACATTATAGAAAAAGTGTAGCCTGTGTGTGTAAATGGTGAGGTGTATGATAGATGGTGTTTGTTATTTTCCAGGTTAGGATTTCCCATAGGAAGTGCAGCCAGAAACATGTAGCAGTGTCTGATGAACATACATCCCCAGGCAATCGTGATCAGACCTGACGACTCTTCCTCCTCAGAGGGTATCACTACAAAACATTGAAGACAATGTCTGCGATGTAGAAAACCTTGAAGGTAAAACAATGAATTCAGATTAAAAAGTAGATGCAGAATTGGGTTGGAGTAGGACACGGTGGCATTGCAGGAGGACATGCACCTTGGATGCAATTGGCGGGTTGTTGCATGCTTCTCTGTCAAGCATTGCTTTATCAGGCTTGGGCACTGCATGGTTTGAGTGATCTCCCATCCACAAAGTCCCACAAGAGGGTAGGGACCAATGCCTGAGGACATGCTGCCTCTCCTGGACTGGCTTACATGTGTTGTGCATGATTTTAGTCTGGTCTTGTCCTGTTTTTTGCGCTGGCCTTAAAGGTGGTGTTTAGGATGTCTGCTGATGTGATGTTTTTTGTGTATAGTATGATTTTTCTTTGGAAGGTGTATATGTGATGTGGTCTGCATTTGTTGTGAGCACAATATTTAGTAATGCAGTTATGGTTCTCCTAGTAAATATCATGTTCCATGGCAGAAGCTTGACCTGTGGTCCGTCACCTACAGGCAGGGCTGGACTGGGAACTAAAAGAGGCCCTGGAAATAATTACTGGGGACCAAAAGAGGCCCTGGAAATAAAGTTCAAATTACACATTTTCAGCAAGCCCAATGCTTTTCCTATGATAAAATTTGGAAATACCACATAAAAGAGGCCCAGGGTGCAGAGGCCCGCCGGGAAATCTCCAGAGCTCCGTATAGGCCAGTCCACCCCTGCCTACAGGGGTAGATGCACATATCCTGCCATAGAGAGTGAGTGGGGTGTTAGGCCACTCATAGGGTTGTACATGTTGTCCTTCCGCAACATCTGTGTGTTTTATGGGCTCTCACAATGGTGAATAAAGTGTTCTGCCAGTGTGATGTGTGGCTATGTGCACTCTTTCCCTTGTTAACAGGCTGTGTGTTCTGGTGGGTGGGTCTTTAAATGTTGGTTGCAGTGTGTCATGTCCTGATGTATGTGGATTTCTGAGTTGTGTGCATGCAGGAATGCTTTTGTTGTTATATCTGGGGAATAGGATTATGTGATTATGTATGTAGTCCATATGTTGTGAAAGGGGTAGTGATGTTGTGAGTAATTCGTTATGTGTGTCTTGTGTGTGTTTGTGGCATGTAGAGGCAGAAGATCGTTCTGTGTGTTCTTCCTGTCAGTGTGCACACACTCACTGCTGCTCCCACAGAGTGATTCTCAGGGTGGTATTTTTGGCAGACAGCCCCCAGGGATGGGGGCTTTGAGTGTGTTCACAACACTGGGTGTGGTTCCTGCAAAGCTTTTTGGACCACATGATTGACCCTCCTGCACCTCCACAGGTATTGCACAGCATGTTGCTTTGTCGTTCAGAGCACCAGACGGCAGTATGATTTTGCATACCACTGGCGCAATGTGTATAGTAAAACACCAACGGAGTGATCAAGGCAGCAGAAACGTGAACTGAGCACTCCAAATGTGCACTCAAATATTGCTCTAGTTGCAGTGGGTAGCATTGTAATGGGTTTCAACTGGGTTAGATGATTCCTGAAGCCTGCAAGCAAGGGTAGCTGGTCTTTGCATCAAAACATTTACCACTGAATTAAAATCCAACTAAAATTATCCATTGAAATGCATTTCCATCGAATAGCATTTTCATTGAATGATTTTCGTTGGATTTTAGGTTAAGGGTCAGATGTGCTAGAGTTAGGGTTCGGGTTAGAGTTAGGGTTGTAGTTAGGGTTAGAGTTCGGTTAGGGTTAGGGTTAGGGTTAGGGTTGGGTTAGGGTTAGGGTTATGGTTAAGGTTGGGGGGTGACCTTGGTGGTTGGGGCAGTTGGGAGGGAACCCCCCCAATAAACAATAAAAAATAAAACGTTACATGAAGCTGCACAGTGCCAAAATAATTTTAAGATTTCAGCAATGGACAGCTCCATGTAACGTTTTAGCGTGAAGCAGGTTTCATTCAATTCCTATATTCGATGGACCAGTTTCGATGGATATGTACCTTGAAATGTAAAATATAGTATTTGGCTGCATTTATTTTCAGTGGTTTTAATTTATTTATTTTTCGTTGGAAAAACTATAAACTGTAAGCAGGAATGGTGAGAGCAGGTAAGCATTGTCCCCTTCAAATGGGTGAATGGTATTGGTTAGCATGGTTCCTATGGTTGGTGGATGTTTTGCATGTTCTTGTTTGTGGTTAGATGGGTGTGATCAGGCGTACTCACCAAGGAGCCACATGTCGCCAAAGGTTGCAGATGTCAGAGCATGATGGCTAGATGGATGGCATCAGATTTAGCTTTCCTGGATGCATCTGTACAATTGGCATTCACATGCATTATTTGGCCATTTGCATTGCATTGCAAATGGCCACATAACCTGCAAATTGATAGAATTCCAATGTTTGTGATTCCTGTACATGAGCTCCATTTCTTGGTGGCGGGGACTGGTGGGAGGTCAGCTCTGCAGGCATGCAGTCAGTAGATTTGAGGACCCGAGAGAACTGTGCCATGGAATCAATTTCGTGGGCAACACAAAAGTGAAGCATTGAAAAACCTGTTGCAAGCGCTGGGGTTGTTCATGTGGATGGGGGCATGGGGCAAGAGAAGGTGGAGGCAATAGCACACTGATGGGGTACAGTCAAGGGCACTGAGGTTTTGGTGACTGAGCTACCCACACCACAGAGGCTGGATTAAATTTAAAGCGTGTTTGATTCATTCTGAACATAATTATGCAACCGATTGTTGATTCAGTGCTGTGCCCCAACACTGAGGAAGAGGCAAAGGAAGCTATAACTCCCGCTGCAGAAGTGTGCCCCCATGAACGAGTGGTAGAGGTAGGGAGGGGCAGGGGGTTGGTGGCCCCCATGGCACCTCCCTGGCACCTGGTGCACCCCCTATTCCTTTTTTTAACACAAAAATTGGGCAATCGCCAGCTGTCTCATAATTATGTTATAGCCATTGGAATCCAGATACTCAAACCTACGTGGTCAAGGACCGGTGTTCTGTCACCCAAAGGAGGGTGCACCCCCTATTCCTTCAGCTGGACTGGCACTTAGTCAGGGCTGCAGCAAAAAAAAAGGTGATGCCTGTAAGGTTTCAAATTAATCTTAACCTCTGACATTGCTCTGGGCAACCCTCCAGATCATCATTCTTCGCCTGCCAAGCAATTGCAAAAGGGGAAAGACCATCTGCAATCCGACTTGGATACACCCCAAAAGCGGCATTCCAGCCCAGATTACTAGGTCACACCCCTTCTGCGCGAGACCACAAACATCCCCAGACATGTTTCAGCTTTATTGGGCCTCATCTGTGAGGACTAGTTCGGGTCTCTAGGCCCAGAATGCACGGGACCCACGTCTGGGCATACCTGTCCCACACGTGGTGACTACAGAAAAACAAAAGTGATGATATCTGGAAGGTTTAGAATTATTATTTACCTCTGGCATTGCTCTGGGCAACCCTCCAGACCACAATGGCCTGGATGGATTTGACTGAGATTTCTTTCTGGAGGGATTTATTATCCTGTTTATGAATGGCCCCCATCAGATATTTGCACGTATGTTGCGGCTTTGCTATTTTTGCTCCCAAATGGCAGTCAATCCATCTGGTTGGGCCTATTGGCTCCTTATGTATGGCACATTATTGTTTTTAATGATTGTTTGTGTTGTCAATTTTCTGCACTGAGCACCTTTGATTTGTTCAACAAGTTGGATTGTATGTATTTTGTGTCTATTTGATGAGGTTTTTTAGACAATGTTTAGATATTGCCCACTTTCTTGTATTCATATTAGATAATATTAAATAATGGAACCTGCACATGATCTCCACATGTGATTATGAGTACATTACAATGCTACTTTTGTAGCATCTTATTTTACAAGCAACAATTAATATTCACCCATCACACCCTCTATTTTTTTTGTTGGTTGACAATGGCAGCCATTTAAAAGTAGAAATACCTCCATTTCTAGGGAATGGGGGACAACTGAAACTCTTTGAACATTTTATGTGGAAAAGAGATAGTTGTCGTTCAATGATTTAACCATCAGGCGAATGGAATGAATCCACCATCATGCAATACAATGGGGGTCACAACGTGTTTGGTGGTATCCCACTGGTAAATCCAGCCCTTGGCTGGAGGTCATTCCACCAACGCCACCGGCAAACTTGTAGGTTGCTGGCCCGGAAACGTTCCGGTAGCTCAGGTCATTGTTGCCTCCTGGTAGAGGGCTTATTTATCATTCGCCCATGATCTTCCCCTAGACTCACTGCAGCTAATCGCACGTGACCAAACATGTGATTCGCCTCATTTCCGCCTTCACTAGCACCAGTGGGCTGCCCCTGTAAACTCCAACAGCAGGAATGGGAAATTATTTTCTGCCTGCAGCAGATCAAGATGGTGTCATGCTTCTGTTCAATATGCGGCGCTCACCAGCTGGAATACCTGCAACGCATTCTTCCGATTTCTTCATAAACAGCAAAGCATCCCCCCCTGACTGTTGCTTAAGAGCTGTGGCTGTCTTAACACCCTGAGCCCTTCATTCACCTCTGCTGCTGAAATGTGCTCCCTGATAGTCAGGCTCTCGCCCCTCTTCCAAGAACAATACATTTAGAATTTAGGCGGTAAGTGCTATTTGCAACCCGGCTGGCCCTCTCCGAGGTGCTTACATATTTGTTATTCTTTTTTTTAGTTTTTTTTTTTATAGGGAACTAGTTTCACATTGTCATAGCTCTCAACTCACACGCTTTTGGCGGGTGTCACCCGCCTTGTACAGGGCTGACTCACCCGCCAAGCCTCCTGCACGCCCATGCATTTCAATGGGAGTCTCACCCGCCAAAAACAAAATCGGGTGGTTTCACCCGCCTTTGCAACACAAATGTGGAGTGAGGCAATTCCCCATTAATCAAAAAAAAAAAACCACAAAGAAATGGCCGTCACGAAAAAGAAAAGGGACATTGAAGCTTGTCTTCTTTCAGGACGTGAGTTACCTGAAATAGGCACGGCCCACGAGGAAGGCAGCAGCAGACAGGCCAGTGGGGTAGATCAGATGAGGGTTCCCTGGCAGAAGGGATGAGGGGTAAAGATGAGGAGCAGGACAGAAAGGTACAATGTTGGCAGATGGGCGAAAGGCACTGGCAGAGCACTGTGGAACGTGGGCAGTTCTGAGTGCTTCACACCGGCGTTCTAGGCCCCCTGATTGGCTGGCCCCCCTCCCCAGGTGCCAATGACCTGTGCCATGTTATCACAGAATGCCTCTGTATAGCAGCCACCAGGGCAACGAAAGAACACTGCCTGTCCTGGCCAAGAGGACTGTATTGTCCACATAAGGGAGCATGGAAAGCTGTCTCCTGTTAGGAGTGGGAGTATCTTGAAAGACCCGTGCTAGAATGTCCACAACTGGTTCGTATATAAAGATTGAATCGAACTGGCAAAGAACCATTCAAATGATGTTTACAAGAATGCATATATCCAGTGTACAACAGAAAAAAATGCTGCCACGTCGATAAACTATTACATAGGCTTAGATGGTAAACGGAAGTCTGATATATTGCTACCGGGTTAACTGTTTGGGCTGTCACTGACCCGTGTAATTAATGCGTCTTTTTCCAGCCAAGGAGCTTGGTGAGGCCAGAGGCCTCGGTTGCGGGTCTGGGCTCCCCGCCTTCCTTGTTGGTGGCAGGTGTTGTACGTGATTAATAGGGACACAGCCCCTTTAAGAACACACACACGGGGAAGCGGGAAGAGGGTGGAAAGGGAGGGGACAAGGGGATAAAGGTAATTACGATGTAGACGTGAATAAAGGAGGTTCACAGCACGAGTGGCTCCGTCTATCTGTTGTGCATGGCCGTGTGTGCATGTTGCGAGCCCCCCCCAACAACTGGCGATGAGGCCGACACGAACCTTCGTGTGATGGCAGCAGCGGAGGGCCCGTGAGCCCAGCAGTTCAGGAAGGCCCGTGCGCCCAGCAGTTCAGGTGGGCCCGTGCGCCCAGCAGTTCAGGAGGGCCCATGCGCCCAGCTGACAAGGTGGGCCCGTGTGCCCTGCAGTCGAGAAGAGGCACGTGTGGGAGAGCCTGCGTGCCCAACGCATCGTCAGGGGCCCGTGCGCCCAGCTGATAAGGTGGGCCCGTGTGCCCTGCAATAGAGAAGAGGCACGTGTGCCCTGCAGTTGTTAAGGGCCTGTGTGCCCGTATATCAGAGCGGGTCTGAGCATCCAGCGGCCCGGGGTGAACGACCTTGCGGGCCCGTTTGCCCAGCATCGACCGAGGGGCCCATGCGCCCTAGAGGGAAGGACCGGGGGCTGCAGAGCTGCCCGACCGGAAAGGAGGAGACCGCGATTGCAGCACCCGTGACTGCGCAGCAGACCCGGCTGCCCGGCCGCTTCATCCTGCCCATCCGCAGAGAAAGAGAGAAAACAACGGACCGCTGCGGTCACATCCCATCAAGTAAGGAGTTCTGACAGAGACCAGGAAGGAAACGAGCTACTAATAAGGAAAACCCTGTCTCTCCCACAAAGTGACATTAAAAAAAAACATAAAGCTAAAATGTATGGCCCAGCACCATTAACCCCGCGTCTCCCGCTCAGTGACACTCAAAAAAAAAATAGTAAATAACAAGCGTGACAGGGAAAATAAAGGCCAAACCCTAGGGCCCAGCAGCAACAAATTAAAATAATAAAAGCCAAGAAGAATCACACGGCTGGCCCCTACCCTACCAAACCAGCAGGTAGAAATAACCTATACAGAAAGGACACATACTGGCACACGAAATAAGTGACCACAGTGCCTCAGGAAACAGTTAAGACCAGTGCCCACGTGACACCTAAGCAACTACATTATACACAGCGGCGCCATCATGTCAGCTCCAGATGCAGCAGACGCCTATGCCCAGCCACCACTACCAGGAGCACCCTCCTCTCACACCAACTTAATGAGAAGACCCGCGCCATTCACACTGAATCCACGTCACGACCAGGTCAGCGATGGGAAGAGTGGGTAGAAGAATTCGAGGACTTCGTAGGTGCCATTGGCACACAAGAACCACCCAACATACTCAGCATTTTCACCAATGTGGCAGGGAGATAAATCAAAAACATCGTCCGCATGATTCCCCCACAGGATCGTACCACATATCCGAAACTCGTAGAAGCCATCAACGAGAAATGTGTAATTTCACCCAACCATGACTATGAGCGATACACTTTCAATCAATGTGGCCAACTAGCTCATGAATCCATAGGAAAATGTGTCATCCGCCTGAAAAGAAAGATAACTAAATGCTACTTCGCCAACTTTAATGATGATGAAGCAATAAGGTTACGCATAATAGAGGGGTGCATATCTTCCATGTTTAGGAAACACCTCCTAAAAAAGCCCCTCTCCCTAAAAGAAGTTTTGGATTTGGCCAGAGTATACAAAAGAGTAGATGTCCAAGCAACTGCTATTGAAAACCCAAAAAAAGGAGACATCATCGCAGCAGTAAGCCCCTACACCCGATACCCGACCTCGCAAAACAGAACGACTCCGAGATATTCCGCTCAATGGATCGAGGGTGACCGCCAGTGCTACCGCTGAGGGTTTGAGTACCCACACAGAGGACCATGCCCTGCCATCGGCCAGCGCTGCCTAAGATGCGGAATGGAAAACCGCTTCCAAGTGATGTGCAAGGAACAGCTCCCCGAGGGAAGCTCAACTCGGCAACGAACTGCTAGCCACGCAGCAGAGACACACATGGAACAACAACGCCCCGTCGAAAGAAATGCTGCATACCCCATGAACTCCTATCAACCCCCGAACACCGTGTGGGCACTAGAAGGACTCCAGATTGAGCCAGACAGGAAAGATCATGAACTGTATGACATTGGCCAACGAGAACAAATGCAAACACTGGAACACGGAGCGACATACATCATACATAAGGGACCCCTTGCCACCTCATGAACAGGACATAGACCCGTACACCAACTCCCAACCGAGACATCAGCAAGGGGAAGGTGAACAAACTCATTACCTGCAAGATGGCTACGATAGGGAATACGTCCGACTCCTCAGCGTCGACGTTGAGGACGCCTCAGCTCTGAAAGTGACGATACAAATGGGGAACACCAGGAACAAGTTTGTGGTCGACACGGGAGGGACTGTAAATGTCATGAATGAAGACCTGTACCGTGACATCGCCCCTCTGTACCCCCTTCGAGAATCCAGACAGACATCTTCCTATTGGGAGCAGCCCTACCCATGACATCAAGGGGACAATTTCAATGTGACCTCACACACCACAATCTCACGGTGACATCCACGATCCACGATCTACGTCATTAAGAGCCAATCCATAGGTCGCTGTCTCCTCAGCTACCGAACAGCCAGTGCTCTGGCACTGATTGACCTACAATATGACCGATTGGAGATAATAAAGGGACACCCCTCAACACAAGAAACAATCATGGCAATAACAGGCCGACCCCTCGCAAAAGGAGACCTCAAACATCAGTTCCCCAAACTATTTGAGGGAATGGGAATGCTCAAAAACTCACCCATGAAACTACACATCAACCACAATATCACGCCGGTGCCACAGCACCCCCGTACAGTGGGCTTCCACCTTCAGGAACAAGTGTCAAAGGAGATCCAGCTCCTCTTCCTCAATGATATCATAGAGAAGGCAGAAGAACCAACACCATGGGTATCCCCAATAGTGAAAGTGCCCAAAGACAACGGACGCCTACGCATATGTGTCGATATGCGCATCCCAAACACCGCCATCCAGAGGGAGAGGCACCCAGGCCCAAGGCTGGAAGACATGCTTATCAGGTTAAATCAGGCGAGGTACTTCTCAAAACTAGATCTCAATCAGGGCTACCACCAGCTCATCCTGGATCCGGATTCAAGACCCATCACCACCTTCGCAACCCATGACGGACTATTTAGATACAAGAGGCTAAATTTTGGTATATCATCTGCTGCAGTGATTTTTCAGGAGACAATCAGACGCCTGATAGCATCTGAAATGAATGCCCAAAACTACAGTGATGATATTCTGATCTTTGGAAAGGACCAAAAACAGCACGACAATGGCCTACTAACTGTTTGCAAGACCCTGCAAGAAGCAGGGTTGACACTAAATGAACTGAAATGTGACATCAACAAGACCAGCCTCAAATTCTTCGGGCACATATTCTCCAACAAAGGAATAACAGCCGACCCTGACAAGATAAAGGCCATTACCGACCTCCAAGCCCCCACGACAGCGGTGGAACTGCGCTCCTTCTTAGGTATGGCAGGATATTGTGCACGCTACCTCCCGAACTATGCCACAATCACCGACCGCTCCGCACCCTCCTGAAAAAGGACCAACCTTTTGTCTGGGACACACCCTGCCAAGCAGCTTTCACAACCATAAAAGAAAGCCTCACCAACAACCGTCAGCTGGCATACTTTCATCTAGACTGGCACACCATCATTACGGTAGATGCCAGTCCAGTAGGACTTGGAGCCATCCTTGCCCAGACCGGCGCCAAAGACAACGGCCTGCATGCAGTGGTGGCATACGCCAGCCGCACTCTTTCGCACACAGAAAGGTCCTACTCATAAGCAGAGAGGGAAAGCCTAGCCGTGGTATGGGCCTGCGGGAAATATCACCACTTTATCATCGGCCGGAAATTCACCCTCGTAACAGACCATCAGGCACTCCTCTCAATATTTGCCAACCCCAAAACCAAAATGCCACCCCGAATAGAGTGCTGGGGAATAAGACTACAACAATATGACTACGTGATCATCCACAAACCCGGGGGAGAAGCCAACCCGGTGGACTACCTGTCCAGTCACCCCACGATGAACAAAGACGACACCCTGGCTCATGAGGCCACCGACTACATCTCCTACCTGTCCTCAAATGCCATGCCACCGACGATCTCAACTGCAACGTTTGAGGAAAGAAGCAAGGCCGACCCAACGATCAAAGCTGCCGTCTCCCTCACCCGCTCCAACAAATGGAGAGAGCGCCAGAAAAGAGGTAACGGAGGGGAGGAAGCAGACAAGAAAGAGCTCGATCGGCTAGCCAAAGTGCACGAAGAACTAATAGCCACAGACCAAGGAATATTACTTTGTGGAAACAGATTAGTAGCCCCGAGAGACCTAAGGAAGACCCTGGTAACACTAGCCCATGAGGGCCACAGGGAGATTGACAACACAAAACAAATTCTCAGAAACTATGTCTGGTTTCCTTACATGGACGTGACAGTTGAAGACATGCTGATGCACTGCAGACTCTGCCAACTTGCAGCAAAGGGGTCAACCCCAAACCCCCTCCAACTAACCACACTTCCAACAAGGCCCTGGCAAAAAGTCGCGATGGACTTCTACGGACCCCTGGAAGAAGGGGGGTACCTGCTAGTGATAATAGATGAATACTCAAGGTTCCCATTCATCAAGCAAATACCTACGACATTGTTCACTGAAACAGCACCCATCGTAGATGAACTATTCTGCGAGTGGGGCATCCCAAACATTGTCAAGACAGATAACGGATCCCCGTTCCAAGGACAAGAATTTGTGAGGCTCGCAGACCACCGAGGATTCCACCACCAGAAGATCACACCACTCTGGCCTCAAGCCAACGGGATGGTGGAATGGTTCATGCCCACCATCAAATTAACCAGATAGAAAGCTGTAGTAAAGCAGACACCCCACACGCCAGCCATCTGCAGTATGCTCAGAAGCTACCGAAACACTCAGCATGAAGCGACGGGAAAGCCGCCGACCGAACTCATGGTGAGATACCAACCCCGAACACGCATTTCCCGGTGGGAAGACTACACACCAGAAGAAGATACGACCATCAGAGAACGAGACGCTGAAAAGAAGAGAAGAGCCAAACAATGGGCCGACAAAAGGAGGAGAACAAAAGAACACTAACTACAGGTAGGACAAACTGTCCTAGTCCGACAAACTCAACATAAGAAGACAGACAAGCGCTACAGCCCAGAGCCTCGATTCATCACAGCCATCAAAGGACCCATGACCACGGCAACCAGAGAACCAGGGGACATCACCCGAAACTCCTCATTCTTTAAGAGACTATGGGCCTCATTACACGGTAGGCGGTAAGGGTTTACCGGTACCGGTAAGGGCATCGGTATCGGTAAACCCTTACCGCCTTACTACGAGTTCCCTTTGCAGGACCCGACCTTAACGGCTGGTTTTACCAGCCGTTAAAGTAGGGTGCCTCAAAGGGACCTTGGAGCTAATTACGGTACCGCAATTTGCGGCACCGTAATTAGCGCCTTCCCCATTCCCATTATGCCCTATGGGGGCAAAAATGGGAATGGGGAAGTGCCTTGGTTAATGGGGAATTACCGCCCCCGCTCACCTTGGAGTAGGGTGGTAATTCCGCCATCCACCAAGGCGGACACGGTAAAATACCGGCGGCAACCATGGCGCTAATAGTACCATGGTTACCGCCTACCGTGTAATGAGGCCCTATATCTTGAAGAGCCAGAGACACAAGAGATAGTCGCTGAAGGTCCAAGCAGGGAAGATGAAACAGAACCCCCAGTGGAAACGACTGGCGAAAGCAGGGAATCCCCAGGGAGGCGTCTCAGAACAATAAAGAGACCAGTGAGACTCATCGAACAAATGTAACCTGACTTTCATGTTAAGCACGGGGGAGGTGTTGTATGTGATTAATAGGGACACAGCCCTTTTAAGAACACACACACAGGGAAGCGGGAAGAGGGCGGAAAGGGAGGGGACAAGGGGAGAAAGGCAGTTACGATGTAGACGTGAATAAAGGAGGTTCACAGCACAAGTGGCTCCGTCTATCGTTGTGCATGGCCGTGTGTGCATGTTGATAACCCCCCCCAACAGCAGGTCTGTTTTGCGGATTGCTTCAGCTGTTTTGAACACATTGCAAGGTAGGAAAAGTCCCGTTTATACATATGTATCACCTGGGCTGGTGTAATGTTTTTTGCCACCATAGGCAAAGTGCCTGATTTTGCCCCCTCCCTTAGAAACAGGCCCAATGATGCCCCTGTACTGGTGGTGATTCCCCTATCCTTTCACCCTCTCTGTCCATCACTGAGAGGACGGCGGATCAGACGCACACCATAATCTGGACCAATCCACAACAGATCTCCCAAGGGAAGGATCTCATCAGTGAATATGGCGATACCAGTAACAACATGCATGTTGTTGGGGGTCACCTGCCATGGACATGCCTGCAGGGCTCCCTTTTATTAGCTTGGGTCATGACGAAGTCATGGCCCATCTTAAAAGGGCAATGCAAGGGGGAGGGACACATCCTCTTAAAGGGGTAAAACACACAGGAGGGTTCACCACCTCACATGCCTCCTTTTCCATAAAAACAAAACCAACAACAGTACACATTAACCGATTTTTCCCCCTTCCCGTTACCAAACAACATTACTTCAAAATCATGGGACCAACTTCCCACAGGATGTGCTATTGACACCCGCTCTTAACTATCCATCACCTACCGACTCATCACCCTCAGATGACAGTCACACGGGTATGCCCCGGTGGATGGTTAGCAGCTGGACACCAGTGGTAGTCAGTTCAGGAACCTTTGTGGCTCTGTGTCTAGGCCACCTGTGGGGCAGGCAGGGTGGCTGTGGTGGCATATTGTTGGGGCCGTTTACCATGCAAATAGGTTGATGTATGCGGCATGGTGTCTGGAAGACGTTTACCTATATTGTTGTTGGCCATACTTTTCAGCTGCTGATACACGGCATGGGTTCTTGTCCAGCTGGCCGTGCAGGAATTGCCTGGTGTTAGAGGTGCACAGTGGGATTCAGCCCCTCCGAATACCTGGCAGCGCAGAGCACCTCTTCCCCAGTGCTGCGGAGTCTTCACCCTGTCACGTCATCACGTCGTGCGCATGCAGCCTTCCATGCTTGATAATACTGTTGAGATGTACAGTGCACAGAGCGCAGGATGTTTTGATGCTTGTAACCTGGAACCCTTAGGAGCATAAGGGTGTAAGGCCCATATTAAACATGGTGCAGCCATTTTTGGTGCCGGTGCAATGCCACATATCAGTGAAACATGGCTGTTTTGGGGGTGCGCAGTTCTTTCCCTGCACCTTCTCTTCTCCAGACAAGGGCACGCACCCATGGCAGCGGGGCACTCATGACAGGGCGATGCTGGTAATGTGGCGCTAAGAGTGGTGTGGGTAGCCACATATTTATTCAACTCCTCTTGCATGGAGGCATGGAGCACTTCCTTGTTGGCCCCGCCGGGCTGGGCTCTTTGAAAGGGGCCTTTTATTTTCCAGGGCTCCGGCACCAGAGCGTTGCTGTGAGTCACTGCCTCGAGGCCTGGGGTCTTCATGAACTTCCTGCGGTGCAGGTTGCAGCCTGGTTGTCATGCTCACCTCCTGCACCGTTGTATGCCCCGGGATGATGCCGGGGAGCTCCGGCTGTACCACGTCACAGGATCCACCTCCTATATTCTGCTCCCAACCGGAGCACTTCGTTCAGTTCACCGCTGGGCCCAGGATCTGTAGTAGTTCCTGCACACCGTCAATGATACTCTGACGTGGAGCAAAACGTCACTGCACCGCCACCTGGCCCCTGGTCTTTGCTGGGGCTTTCACTTTCCACTTAGCTTCTGCATGGAGCACTTCCATTGCACCACCAGGTGACCTGCTTGTCAGTGGGGTGCCCAGGCGCATCTGCTGCCATTGCATCGGTTCGCACCTCTTCATTGCTCCCTGAAACTCTGAACACAGAGCCTGTCCATTAACCGCCACATTGGCCCGGGAACATGGGGCTCGGCGGCTTGAGAGGTGCATGAGGGAGGCCTCTACTTCCATAGCCTGGCCCAGGGAGCTGCTTGCCTCCTCACCGCGTCTCTGTGCAGCGGGGCTTCCCACTCCCAGCTCCGAGCTGGAGCAATGCTACCCCTCCAGTCATCTCCCCTCAGCGGGAGACTTGTTTTCCTCAAATCAGGTGGCGCAGACTCATTAGGGCCGGGTCGCCCTTTACTGGATTGGCAGCTGGAATTTGCCGTAGTCACAGAGTGCCAGGACCGGCACTCTATCTCTCCTCTTTCCAGTAGGCTTCTGCTTTTCCACTTGGCTGGTGGGGCAGGCACCCACCTCCTTCCGTGCTTGGTGGGGTCACACACCTCCTTCATCTCCGATGGGAGATATATTTCTTCTTCCCTACAGCAGCTGTTACAGGGGCCATAGGGGCTTTAGCCCGACCCTCCCCTGGCCGCACAAGCGCCCTCTGTACCGAGGACCGTGGCCAGGGAGGGTCTGCCAGCAGGTTCCTGGGCTTCCCCTTTTTCTTTGTTGTCGCAGCGGCCTCTTTCCCCGCCGCGGGATGGACGGCTGCACCATTTCTTTTCTTCCGCAGCGTCTATGCTGCGGAGAACCAGCAAAGAGCAGCACTACTTGCCTGCACTGCTGTGGGCTGCCCCTCTCCTCGGCCGCACAAGCACCCTCCCAGCAGAGGGCCGCGACCGGGGAGGGTCCGCTGGCTGAAACTCTCCACGCATGATGGGCACCACCAACGGGGTGCCCCTCTCCCCGCTCACATGCGCACCCTCTCAGCAGAGGGCCGCGACCGAGGAGGGTAACCAGCCGACACTTTCCACTTCCTCTGGGGAGCAGGCTGTCACCCTTACGACTTCATCCCGAACGCTGCGCACCCACATCAGCCTCTGTAAGGGCGGGTGCAAGTCTATCCGGCTCCACCGGAGACTTCCTTGTGTAGCATGTGGGGGAGCCTGCAGGCGAAACTCACACCTGGGTCGTACGAGCACCCCCACAGGGACCGCGGCACAGGGAGTATTCGCCGGCAAGGCTCCCCACATTTTCCTTTGTCTTCGCTCCTCCACCTCCTTCCTCAGCGGCAATGGACGCCGCACACATCTCGCTAACCTCACATCCCCGCAGCAGGGGACAGCCGACTGCGCCTCCCCCGCCATCATCAAACAAAGGGAAGCGGTGGCACCAACCACAGGAAGGGGACAAAAGACAGGGTTTGGCCCTCGTTGCCATTGTTGGGGGTCGCCTGCCATCGATATCCAGCAGGCGCCCCTGGGTGCTGCTACATTCAGCACACGACAGGCCCAGTGCCTGTGGGGGTTGGGGCCTGCCCCGGACATCCGGCAGGCCCCATGGTACTCTAGGACACCAGCACCAATGGGGTGGGGGCACAGCCTGCCAGGCCCCTGACCATGTGGACCTCTGCCACCGTCCTGGCACGAGGGTCCCACGGCATCAGGGCCTGCAGGCCTGGGCCTCCGCGGTTAGGCCTGCAGCCTACATAAATGAGACACAGACTCCGGAGTTCCTCTTATGGAGGCTGCAGCCGTTCTAGCGCACGTGCCTGCAGGGCTCCCTTTTCTTAGCTTTGGCCCATCTTAAAAGGGCAATGCAAGGGGGAGGGACACATCCCCTTAAAGGGGAAATACACACAGGAGGGTTCACCACCTCACAAAGCAGGTGTTTTAAATACCTCCCATTTTTAAAATACCAAATTATGAGTTGGCATAGAATTGGAATATTTACAGCAAGGTGTGCATGGAAATGACTGCACGGGGAAACTACTCTTTATTTACCCCATGCAGTACTTTTCATTGGCCATGTGCGGTACTGTAGCATTTTCATGAAAGTGAGCCACAAATAGCCCCCCATTGACCTTAGAGGTTGGACTCTTTCCAAATGAAGCTAAATATCCGGGCAAAGTGCGAACAACACGCATGCAGGGCCATGGTGCCTAAGCACCACTGAAACACAGAGCTTTGGTTACCTACATTGCATGGCGTGTTACTGTTACCTCACACGCAGTGTGCTTACCAGGTCAATCTGAAAAATGGCTTCGAGAGCCAATGCGATGGGAGCTTAGTTACACCAGGAGCACATAGAATGTAAGTGGTACTAGCAACCGTTCTAGAAACAAATCTGGTTAAATGCCACACAGTGCATATCAATGCAAATGTAGTTTTAACTTGAATTCGGAAGGAATCAGATTTAATTTGGCCCACAGTAGAAATTAAGTTAGTGTTACACTTGTTGATTCAATTTGGATGGCTTTTAAGACATTAATACATTTTATTCGTAGTGGAGCAGTGGGGTGGAGGGGAGAGAGTGAGAGAGAGAGAGAGAGAGAGAGAGAGAGAGAGATTGTGTATGCAAGAGATTTAAATTAAGGGTCAAGCTATTGCAAATTCTTGTAAAACATATGTGCTAAGTCAATGCAATACTTTTTGGTGAGAGCTTTTCAAAACGTATAAACGTCAGCATTTTAGGAGGAACAATTATTAGAACGTAACCTGTTGTCAATATGAAGGATACAAAGGAGCTGAATTTTTCTTCCACCGAACTGTTTTGTGATGAATACCTTACAATAACTATCCTTTGGTTCTAAAAAAGGCTTGCTGTGCTGTATTTGGCAGAGGGTCTGTGTGAGGGGTAAAAGTGAGAAAAATACGATTTTTGGACTTGGAACATACACTGCAGTATGCAGCATTTCGCAAATAATGGAGTTTTGCTGTATTTCACATGTATTTTCTTCCTACTCGTGCCATAAATCTTAGCCAGATAGACAGTGTAATTTAACAGGCACCCTATCAAAACAGGCGACCTAGGTTTTAATACCAATTTTTTCTACTGCTCACGGTAATCACATAGTTTATAACATCACTTCCTATTAATCTGTTGGGAAGAAATCCCAGGTATGCCAGAGGATAACACTGGAAGTCTGTGGACTTCGGAGAGCCCAACACCCTCCCCAGAGCACGGGAGACTCAGTCAATGGCAAGTTCATACTGTGGTTTATTACAGACAAAACCAATAGGGATCAGCACAGGAACAGGAAAAATCCATGCACATCACGTTCTTCCTCGTCTCGTAGGCCTCTTTTACTCTAGTGTGGCGTCAGCGCAATGTCACAACTTGGGCCCTTCTCCAGAAAATTGGCTACTGAGTATTTTACTACCTATAGTGGACATTATACATGTTATTCTACTGGTCCTCACATGTCAGGTGGCTGGCCTTGTCCATCCCCAAGTCACTATCTATAACAATATTGCAGTGTGGGGGTCTTACCATTGGCTCTTGTCCATTGCTACCCACCCCTAGGATACTGAACTGTGGTTGGCTAGAGCTGACATCCCCAGGCCTGGGATCTGCAAAGATTCTCAGCTCTCGATGTACCTCTTCAAGGTAATAAGAATGACTATGGGCCTCATTACGACTTTGGCGGTATTCGGGTGCATGTACAGCTGAGCAGTATTTGCGTTAACGCCGTGAGTTGTGACACAAACAACGCCCCATCACGAGTTGGTAGGCACGCGTACACGGACCGGGCACTAATGCAAATAGCGTTCAGCGCTAATATTGGCTTTACCGTCGGTGTCCCGTGCTATAGCGTGCTAATAGCGCCGCAGGGAATGCGTCACAGCCGGAACAGGAAACAAAGTGGAGGCCATTTTGGAAATCACAATCCACCCAAAACGCAGCCCCTGGAAGCCATCCACACCAAAAAACATCCAAAAACCTCTCAGGCTCGTGGGGTGGAGGGCAATTCTGCCCTGGACAGGGTGCAGAAACCTAGGTTTAGGGACTCAGAACTGCCAACACTGGTGGAGGAGGTCATTTCCCACCAGGATGAGCTGAATGGCCCACAACAAAAAAAGACGGGCTCACAGTGGTGCACCCAGATCTGGACATCCATCAGCCAGAAGGTCACTGCGGCAGGCCATGTCCCCAGGGATGGAGAGGATGCCGCAAGCAATTCAATGACCAGCGAGTCTGTGTCTGGGGCCTCCTGGCCCAGCATAGGAGTGAGTCCATGGAGACTGGCGGAGGTACACCACCACCACCAGAGGTGACACCATGGTAGGAGCAGTGCACCACCCTCTTTGACATGACATCCATTAAGGGAGTGGGAGGAGCAGAGGCAGGCACCGACACCCAGGAGGTTGTAAGTGAGTCACCCACCACCCTTTGAAAATAGCATTGTAAATAGGCCACCACTCCATCCCCGGTGAGAATGTCCGACAGCTGGGCACAGTGAGTGGGTGCAGTGCGTATGACCGACTACAGCCACCCGCGACTGCACCCTTGTACCAATGCACCCGTGCGGCCCCAGGAATCCAGAGTAGTGAGTAGGGCAGCCAACGGACACATGCAAGCACCATGGCACACACATCCATGGCGTGGGCACAGCAACGTCAGGTGGGTGTGTGTAGTACCAACCACCTCCCACTGACAGTGATGTGCCAGCTTTACATTTGCATCATATACATTAAAATGCTATCCCAACAAGTCCAAACTGTGCCAAGCACCCACGTAGTATGCCCCAGTAATACCAACATTGTGGATACTAAACAGGTCAGGGCCAAGTATGATTGAACCCTGTACACCCCCCCTAACCCATGAATTAAAAATTAAAAATAATCTGAGGTGCCCCGTCCTCATGCCATACCCTATGTACCCTACAGGCATGAAGCATCATCGGAAGGCAATGTGGATGACGATGCAGGTCCATCCCGACATCTGCCCAGGCGCGCCTCCACCAGAACCACCACCCCGCGAAGGGCCCTACAAGATAAGCAAAGGCGGCGGACTCACCCCGCCGGATCAGGGGCTCACCACTTCAACACCGCCAAGCCACCAGCGGCTCACCACCTCAATGCCCCCAAGCAACCATGGGCTAACAGGATATAGAGGTTGCCACGAGTGCAACCACCCCAGAGGATGGCGACTCATCCTGTGAAGAGCAGCATGCTGTACCTGTGTTGACACCAATCCACAGTCCAGAGCAGCAAATGGACGCACCCGAAGCAACCCCATAGCATGTTCAGAGTCCAAGCCACAGTCCACATGTTTGTGCATGCTGCCGTCGCGCACACACACCAGTGGCGGGTGAGGATACACCATCATATGGGTCACCTGCTGGCAGACCCTCCATCCACTGCAGCCCCACCAGACAGGTCACCACGACAAGCAACAGCACCCACACTACACTGCGTAGACCTGCCAGGCACAGCAGCCCACACATAACACAGGAACAGGTCCGGGCACTGCAGTCATGACATGCCTGGATGTGATTGAGGCATGCCAGATGACTATAGAGGACATGGTCATCAAACACAACCACCACATCAAGGCCATTAGCAATGCAATGCGGGGGGCTGTAAAAACCATGGCATGCGACAATGACCGCACACGTAAAGTTGTGGAGGGATGTACTGCAGTACTCACAGGGTTTGGCCAGTGAGTATGTAAACTATGTGAGGTGCAATCTGTGCATGCAGAACAGATGCGTGAGGCAAATAATCTCCTTCACCAGCAGCTGCAGTTGGCTACATCGCTGTCATCTACCTAAACAACCCCCACCGAGGGCTCCCTCCAGGTATCACCCTGGTGTTGTTCACTGCAGCATTCGCAATGGTGCTCACCTTAAGGCGGAGGGCATGGAAAGTGACAACGTCCTTGTTAGATGGACAATGCACTGTTGGCCTGAGGGCCGGGCACATGGACCCATATGAACTGTGTTGGGGAGGGGGAAATGTGTGCTGGGGAGTTGGTGGGGGCAGGGGGAAATGTATGCTGGGGAGTTGGTGTGGGGAGGGGGAAATGTGTGCTGGGGAGGTGGTGGGGAGGGGGAAATGTGTGCTTGGGAGTTTGTGGGGGTAGGGGGAAATGTGTGCTGATGAGTTTGTGGGGGAGGAGGAAATGTGCGCTGGGGAGTTGGTGGGGGTAGGGAGTTATTTAAACTTTAATTAAAGCCTGTTCAAACATGACAGAAATCTCGGAAATTCATGATTGTGTACAAGTGTTATTTATTTTACAAGTGCTCTTCATGACATGTGCCCATCCACCAAATCAGAAAGAATTCTCAATCAACGCCTGTCTGGCCAGCCTCCCCCTCCCTCACCCCTTCCCTGTGTGCAATAGCCCCGGCAACAGGCACATGGTCATCATCACTCCCATCCCCAGAGTGTTGCCCATCATTATCAGGGGGTAGTGGCACATTCCTACGGAAGCAGATGTTGTGCAGCATAGCACAGGTGAGGACAATCTTGGCAACTTTTTATGGTGCACACATCTGTGGCCCTCCAGTCTGGTCCAGGCAACGGAACTGTGCCTTCAACAAAGCAAATGCCATTTCCACACATATACAGGTACGAGTGTGCGTGTTATTATATGCCAGCTCTGCCAGAGTGTGTGGATTCCGCACAGGGGTCATCAGCCATGTGAGCTGCGGGTATCCTGAATCACCTGCATGGGATTAAATGTGCACATGAGGCCTAGGTTTCTTCACTGGGTGTGCAGGGAAAAAGCATCAACACACTATGCACTGTGGTCATCTTTATGTGCAACCGTGACATGCAATGTGATTGGCTGATTGGTATACAGCCATTATCTTCCAGGACATGCATCATCTGACCCGTACATGCACCCTGGGTGATTGAGTGGCCTGTCCTATGTCAGATTACATTTGCATCCACTTGGTGTTAATGGACTTGCAGCGGTGGATGATGACCTATGTGTATGGAATTGTGTGGGACACTCATGCTCAACAAGTACCGTCATGTTACCACTTTTCCTTTGATTATAGTGTATTCATGTGCCACGGGTTTGCTCGGCAATGTGCGACCATGTACCTTGTAGCCCATTTTCT
This sequence comes from Ambystoma mexicanum, assembly GCF_040938575.1. Lineage (NCBI taxonomy): Eukaryota > Metazoa > Chordata > Amphibia > Caudata > Ambystomatidae > Ambystoma > Ambystoma mexicanum. Next base: position 594,092,716 of record NC_090925.1, read on the forward strand.
ACATGCACCCCCACCTTCCTGGGTTCAATTGGCATAGTGGTGCATCCATTACATCAGGAGGAGGCTCCCCTCATGATTGCCTGTTCAATGCCAGTGTTAATTTGTATTGGGTTGTGGCTGTCTCACTGGTTGGTGGGGTGTTAGCTCCATGGCATCATTTTTTAAAATTGTTTAGCATGCATGTAAATGGGCATTCAGGGGTCACTCTCTCAGGGATGTTAATGTTCGTGTTCCTCTAAAGTGGTTTCCTGGATGGTATCTAACTTTGCATTCCTGCGTGGTGCCCTGGGTGAGGTTGCCCTTGTGTGTCAGGGTAAGAAGCAGTACTGCAACACAGACAAGGTGCTTTGTGGTTGTTGTGGTCCCATCTGTTATGGTGTTTTTACAAGTGTGTGCCCATCAACCTCTGTGGGTTTTAGGTGCGGTGGTTGTGTGCAGATGTCCTTGTGTGGCACGCACACATGGAACTGGTGCTGTGATGGTGCTGGCTGTGGATCCTGGTGGCATGCAAGGCTTCCTGTGGATGTGCCCCCCCCTACATTTGGTGTACTTTGGCATGCATTTCAGGCAGGGTTTGTACTCACCCACTATCCATGTGCGTTGGGCTTGGTGCCTCTCCATGTAGGCTGGCAGTGTGCTGTTGCGTAGCAACATGGGGTCGTGGGTGGATCCAGGGTAGTGAGCGCAGAAGTGGCTGATGGTCGGGTCAGGGCTACAGGTCATCTTCACATTGAGAGAATAGAAATGCTTCTGATTCCTGTAGGCTGCCTCATGGTCCCGGGGTCCTACCAGTGCAACATGTGTGCAATCTAGGGCTGCAATAACATTTGGGACTTGGGCAATGGCATAGAACTGTGCCTGAGTACATTCACCTGTGCCTGGGTGGTGGGCAATGCTATGTGTTCATTAACATGGTGCAGCTGTGCATCCAGCACCTGGCCCAGGGTGGCACTGAATGAGGACTGGGCCATACCATGCTTCATGGCAACTGTGTGCCTGAATCTGCCAGTTCCAAGGTATTGTAGGACTGACACTAGCTTCATGGTTGGGGAACTGTGGTGCTGATGGCAATCCTGCTAGCTATGTCACCTTGGATTGTGTCCAGCAACTGGGTGATGGTTGTCCTGTCCAGCCTGTACTCGGATACCAACTGACCATCAGTCAGGGCCCAGCGTGTTGGCCTGACCCCGGGGATGGCTGGCCACCTTGCTGGGCCTGGTCTCATCCTCCTCCTCCTTCTCCCCCTACCTCTCTGCTACCTTTCCCCTGGGCTGGTTGTCAGGCCTCTGTGGCTCCTGGAGCAGGATGTAGAGGCCCACATAAAGGCTCCCGGCTCCAAATGGCAACATGGTGGTGGGAAGGGTGTGTGGGTCTTTTGTAGGCCTTTTGGGTGCATTCTACCAGTGGATTTATTGCTGTCTCCTTCCTACTCCAAATGGCAACATGGTGGTGGGAAGGGTGTGTGGGGCATGGTTGGGTCTTTTGTAGGCCTTTTGTGTGCATTATTTCCACCTGTGGCCTTATTGCTGTCTCCTCCCTGCTCCTAATGGCCGCATGGTGTTGGGAAGGGTGTGTGGGGCATGGGTGGGTCTTTTGTAGGCTTTTTGTGTGCATTGTTTCCACCTGTGTTCTTTTACCTCCAGCATTTGGCCGGGTGTATTTTCAGTGCTAGGAGTGCCAATGATGTACTTGTGATAGGTCTGTAAAAGCGTGTTTGGTTTTCGGCGCTGTTACAGCTGGCGCTATTACAGCTGGATGAAATAGCGCCTGACTGTAATAGTGCCGGCTGGATTGCAGTCATGATCTGGCATAGCGGTATTGGTGGCACTAATACCGTTACCGCCGGATTTAAGGCTACCGCCCAACTCGTGATGAGGCCCTATGTGTCTGCATTGTAACTTGTGTGTACCTCCGTAGTCTATGAGAGTGCTGCTCCTCTGCTCAGTGTAACACTTGTGTCGTATTGTAGTATATTTGTTGCAGTTTTCTGTCTTGTAGCCTGGGATCGGCTCTCTTTCCCAGCACTGGTCAATGTCGCTTGTCTACTTCGGCCGAGTCACATGTTCAGAGACCACGAATTTGAGCTGTGCAGCTCTGAATTATGAGGAATTAGTTGTATTTACTGCAGCTGGTGCCTTTGTTGTCTAGGGAGTGGAATGTTATTCGTATCTTGTGGCCATGGCTGCGGGTTCTGTCTCACACGTCTTTCTCTCTGTCCAGCCTGAGTCAGCTCAGCTCGGTTCTTGTTGAGAGGGCTGTGGCCTGTTGTAATTTTCCTAAACCCTTAAAATGCGGTTTGTACAGTGCCCATGCTAAACTATATTCTCCATAGGTTAGTCACACTTGGTTCTGTCAGGTCCCATAGGTGCTCATGCAGTTACATAGGGTCATTTGCATGTAAGCATCTGCAAGCTTTGGTCCGGATCTCTTGCTTCTTGCGGTTTCTGCATTGCTGCATTTGGCTAGTGACAAAAATAATAAAAGCAATAACTATGTACATGTGTCTGTCCTCTTACTATAGAACTGTATGCTCGTGTTCATCATGTATTCAAGTGCCTGTTTGTGTCCCGAAGTGCAGATGGTATATGTGCTTCATGTCTAACGCTGCTATGTCGTGGTATCTGTAACAATGTCACCAACATGGCTTCTTGGTGCTTTAAGTGAGACTGTCAATTACGGTGTCTTTAGCTATGACCCGGGGCTCCTCATCCATGCAGGGGTCATTTCGTACCGCACCTGGTTTTAGGGCTGGTTGATGGCGTATGGCTGGCTGAGGGGATATCTCTCAACATACTTTTCAATCATTGGACCACTGGAAATCGGTCCGAAATAGAATGGGTGATTGCAGTGTTTCCTGGCCTTCTTCTGCACTATGAATATCGTGGGAGGGGGAGGGGGCGGTAGCATTCCACATCCCTCTTCAAATCTACAAAGACTGGAAAGCTATCTGTGTATATGATCATATCCCAGTAGCAAAGTGTATGCTATTATTAAGAGTGTGCCAAAAATCCTTGGGCACATCGTTTGGCTAAAACTCAGAAACATTTGACATTTAAGGTGATTTGTGGATAGAGGTGGGTGAGACCTGCAGGGCTTTGGCAAGCTCAGGTGAAGTGACTGAAAACAAGAGCCAAATCCCACCTGCTCTTCCCAGAATGTAATTACTATTTTTTTTAAATGTGCCTGCTGTGCGAAAGGACTTCTGCTCTGCGCGAGTACAAAGGTGAGTAGTAGCTAATCCGCATACTAAGCCCTCCCTCTTCGACAAACCAATAGTGATCTTAATCATAAATGTAAATGCACAACTTAGATACATATACCTCCTTCACCTTTTGTGGTAATCAACGGGCCGAGGCAATGCTATACTCTTGGAACATATATGAATGTGAGCCAGTAGCAACTCAAACAATAGTACACAGTTCCAAAATAAAATAATGTCCAATTATGGTTTTATTAAATAATATACTTTAATTAGACAAATCAATTTTACACTAAACTATCAAAAACTCTATCAAAATCCCACCCCTGTGAAGAGTCACTTCAACGTATCTGACTCCAATTTTAAGCGGTTCAACATTGTCAAACGAGGCTTCAGACTGTGGTGCCTGTGGGTCAAACTGGGTTCGAAGGCGCTGAATTACATTTGTCCCAAGCAGCGAGCCAGTGTTGAGTTGGATTGAGTGGGTGCTTTGTGCAGTTCAAGGCAGTGTCAAGAGTTTGAAGTCAAATGGATCACCAGGAGCAGTTTGACTTTGATCATGATTCAAAACGATGAGTACCGCTGCTTTGGGTCGACATGTGATATGGCCGAGAGGTTCTAGTCGAGCTGTGCTGTGCAGTCCTAGCAGTTGGATGCTTGGTTCAGTGCTCAAAGATCAGGTTTGTGCCATAAGCAGCACCAGCGGAACCGCCTGAGAAAAATGCAGTGAACATGATTCATATGTGGTTCGATCAGTTTAATGCAATGAAAGCAAGGATCGGGGCTGTTTTGGCTCTCAGGATGTACTGAGACCCTCTGCAGGGGTTGTAGGACAGGTTGAGTCATTTCAAATTCTGTTCTCCCAGCCCAGAGAGGTTACAGTGTGGCATGTACTGCTTCTCAGCAAGAGTCATCCCCAATACGCCCTGGGAGTGGGTAGGGCGCAATGATTGCCTCTACATTGGAGCACAACCTCTTCACCTGAGGGCCTGGGAAAGATCTACTCTGCCAAAATGGTTCCAAATTAATTATTTCTTAAGTTCTGGATGGTCCAAAAATGAACCAGAGTAGGGGTAGGACACCCATTCTTTTATATAGGCAAAGGTCTACAGGGGATTGGACAAAAGCAAGCCTGCTTTAGGGGGTCAAATCCCTGTCCTTGTGTAACGTGGTCCTTGACTTCTTGAATCTTACCCAACGTGCTTTGTGCTAAAGTGGAAGAGACAGGAAGAAACTAGACGGTGGAATCCTTCCCCAAATGGGTTGAGCTCCATCTGACTACAGTAGTCCCATTTCCTTATCAGACCCATAGCATAACATGGCTCTTTGGTATGTAAGACACTGGGGTGGGCTAGTCCTTTTGTTTAAGGTGTAAACTTTGATTCCTTTTTCCCAGGAAATCTCCTGCTGAGGGGCTGTCCTGCTGGAGATAGGTGTTGTCAGACGTCAGAAAGGATCAAAATGAGGCAGCCCCTACAAGCTATTTTCCTGCTGCGTGCAGCAGAGACAGCCAGTCTAGGGGGAATACACACATCATGTCCATGGCTGGCTGGGCTCACAGGGTTGACACACGTTTGATACAGATCAGATGTGGCGTTAAAACTTAACTGCAGCACTGGGTGGAGTCTACAATGATTCCTTATGGGAATTCAGAACGAACATACTCGCCCATAGCACTTAAGAGTTTAATAATTATTTGAATCAACAGCCTCCATGCCTAAACTTAGGTATGGATTATGTTTAAAACTTTAAGTGCCACCAGGATGGTAGTTCATCATAATTTTGTAATGTTGAAACATAGGTGCTGATTTAAATGTAGACTCCATACTGACATGACTGTGCTGTCACCCAGCTGTCAAAAGGGCACCTGGGACCCTTAAACATGCTCTATGCCACTGGAGAGCATGTGCTGCAGATCAGTATACCGATACAGCAGGGCACAGGTGAACACTTTGGTTTTGGCATGGAGTTTGAGGAAAATGGGTTCTAGTTAACAGACCACCGGAATTACCCCCATCCTTTTATCATAAATAAAAATCTAAAAAGCAAAGGCTTCTACGCCCAGGCAAATAGCAATCATTCACACACACCCCATCACATAGCCTTGCTCATAAAGGACTCTTCACAGCCCTTGCTCGTCTCCAGAGTCATTAAGAGAAGGATGTTGGTCACAAGTGAGATGGAGCAGAACCTAGAATTGGGTGTCCGCAAATACATTATTTAATGGAGCACATTTTTATCAGCCTTGCCTTTACGTGAGAGGCTCTTTAAGTGAGTTGTACAAGCCAAGCAGTGAGTGGGGATCATTGTCTGTGGCAAGCCATCTTAATAAGTGTAACCATTTGGTGACAAGAACTATGTAGGTACATTTGTTCCAGAAATCCCCTGCCACATTCTAGACAAATACCCAATCTATGTTTTCTTCCAAGACATACACTGTGTGTCACAAAAGAAGCCCTTCCCCCTTTCTAAACTGCCTAGTTTATTTTCATGACATCCACTGGTTTGGCACACCTAACGCATTTTTTTTTTTTAGATATTCATATTTTCTTCACATCAAGTGTCCCACCAAGCAGAATGACTATGTCAAGCAATGATTTCAAGCAGGTGACCATGTCACGCAGTTTTGTTTTTGTTGTTGTCTTTAAGTCTTGACAGTACAGTCAGAAAACCCAGAGGACGGATTTTAAGCTGACATTGCTTTGAATTCAAGTACTTGAAGCCTTCAAATCAAAATGGCGAAAACAAGGCTACAATCATGCTCATGTATTCAGTGCAAGAATGTATCTATGATTGTGGTGGTTTACAATAATATTTGTGTACTTGAATCCATACATTAACACATATTTGTGCCAGTTAGAGCTGAGAAGATAGATGGTCATATAGGGCTCAAATCCTAACGTCACTCCTTAGCTAAAGTGTGTCAGCCTAGGCACATCATTAGCTCAGGGGCAACGCACTCGCCTTGGAAGCAAAACGACACGGAGCAACATTATGTTTACATTACATTACATTCTCAGTGTGTATCTGCCGAAAGTGTGATGCCAGATATGGGATTTGAGGTGTCGGTGGTGGCAGGAAGGCAGGATGCCACATATCGGTCATGTGCTCTGTGTGTGGGGAGGCAGGACTCCAGGTGTGCGTCCTGTGGTCCTGGAGAGTTGAGGAGATAGGATGTCAGATATGGGTCTTTGCCTGCATACCTCTTGTTTCCTTCTTAGAGCCAAGCCAGACGCTCTGGCTCTGCTTTACCCATAGAGTCTAGAGCTCCCTGTACAGAGGTGTTGCTAGGTCTGGAAAAGATAAGGGGCTAAGCTAATGTCGAAACGTGTGGGATTCGGGGCTAGCTAGCATTTTGGTTGTAGTCCCTGAGCTTCTATCAGGGGCTACAACCAAAAGATCCGGGGCTATAGCCCCTTCAGTCCCCCCCCAGCAACGCCTCTGTCCCTGTGTTTAAGGATTTGCAAACGCCACAAACTTTCAGAAGCTCTTTAAAAGTCTTATGACAAGTGTACTATGCCTGATATGTTGGTTAGTAAACAGCAATTCGAAGATGGTTCATTTCTGAGCTTGTAATAGAAGCAAAAGAAGTCTAATTACAATGACCTTGTCTAAAAAAAAATGCCAAAAAACAACTCTTTAATTTCAATTGCAAAAAAAGAGAATCCTTTAAATAGCTCGGTGAGATAAGCATTAGCAACAAGAGCTCTGCCTGTAATCTGCACAGATTTAAAATGTGTGTGTATTAAGATATATCTTTTGATGCTCAGTATGGAGAATGGAGAATGAAAGAACACGCTTCCCCTAACTGTGACATTTTCAGGTAACACACAGATCGCAGTAGCAGGTGTTTAATCAGCTTGGCTGTCTTATCAAACAGTCATATGTAGAAGACATTTTGCTTTTTGACCATTATATAGTGCACACTACATCTGAAATGCATTCATTGGCAGCTTATTCAAGTCTGGCTGGAGAGAGCTTGAACTCTCTTCCAGAGCTCTTTCAGCAGTCGTATGAAGAGGTGCCCACATTATTTGGTCTGTGATGCACAAAGGGCGCATCATGTTGAAACATCTGTTATCCTGGCAACATTTTTGTAGAAGCTAGTGCATTTTTGTAAGTTGGGAAAGACCAGCTTAATGGTGCTTTTTGTAGCTTCTTATATTTCCATGCTACTTGGGTCATAAGTGTCTTTTTCAGAATTCTGATACCTTGCATGACATTGATACATTACATTTTTTGTTATTGCTTTTATTATTTATTTATTTAATTGATTTATTTGTGTTGATTCAAAAAGAACCTTTACAAAATTTAACATATATATATATATAACAGCGGTAAACATTTCAAATGTCATCCTGTGGACTACAAAAGCAATTACCTTTTCCATTTTAGAAATATATTCATGACCATTTCGTTTTGAATTCAAATGATCGCAAAAACCTTAATTCATATTTAAAATTCATAAAATCCGTATTACCAAATATACAAAAGGTTTCTCAACAGTAGTGTGAACGGATACTTATTAAAATTGCGTTCTCTCTTTCAATCAAAGAGTCTATGGTTCTGCCAAGGGGTCACATCAGATTAAGTGTCGTTGGTAACGCCCCCTTTTACCAATGTTGACACTATATCATCTTATGCAGACACACTGGATCACTTGCTAGACTGAAAACAAATCCATATGCACAGGTTCAAGGTCAGTGTTTAAACAATAACACCAGAATTCATCGCTTTTGATTGCATCATAGCTTCATCATTGCTTTTATTATAAGAACTTGCTTTTACTGTTTTATGGCTACGACTGTCGGAGAGGTTAAACGATTGTATACCGGGCTCCCAAGTCAATAGCAAGTTCAAACTCAAACAAGTTAAGTAAATGCATAGACCAACATATACAAATATAAAACAGTTCATACATGGGGCGTGGCTTGGACCGCCGCTGATGAGGCTGATACCTTGAGGCCAGCCCTATGAAGCCCGCCGTAACTGCAAAAAGATGTGGCTTCCCGCGATTTTGCCAGGACCCTAGCCACATCTAGGGCCGTTGGAACTCCTGGGGCACCAGTGGTCCAAAGATGGGGGCTTAACGCTCTACGGGGACTCAGCTACACTGCCAGCTTTCCGCAGCTCCGGACAGCTACCATAATCCAGGATGGTGGACGCCGTCGGCCCTCGAGCCAGGGGTTGGCACTGAGGGTGCTGGGGGCGGCCCCAGCACTGGATGACCCCCCAGATCAGCCGACCAGCTCCAGCATTCCTGATCCGGAGGCCCGCAGCCCCTAAGGAACACACAGCGACTGCCTCGCACCGGCACTGAGGGGGAGGTGCCTGCACATCACTCTGCACAGCTCCAGCGGTGCCCCCGACCTCCAGTGTGGCGCTCGGCGGGGGCGGCGGTGCCCCTCCTGGCGGTCTCTACTGTCCGGACCTGTGCCCTGAGAACCTGTGGCCCCCATGGAGTGCGGCTCCCTTCTGGAGCGGGGATCAGGCCCCGGCTCCATCGCCGGCGTGGGAGGCGGCACTTGGCATGGCCTTGTCTGGAGGGTGGACCCGCGTCCAGGCGGGCCTCGCTGGGGTGTGGGGGCCGAAACGCTTCTTGCCTGGGCACCCCGCCGGTGGGGATCTCGGACCTCACCTCGGCAGTGGGGCTTCAGGCGGTGACACCGGCTCCTTCCAGCTCCCCCCGCACCTCCCTTCCAGCTCCTGGACTCTGCTCCGAGCGGCCCGCTCTGGAGGCCACCGCCCGCTACACAACCTGCAGGCCCAGCTCCTGGGGTGCCCCGGCCCATCTCCATTCTGGCTCCTCTCCCCTGGCTGGTGGAGCGGAGGATCCACGGCTCTCACTCTCTTCCCGGCTCCAATAGGTGCCGGCGCATTATAAGGCCTGTGCCCCTGGGCCCATGAGAGCTTAGGCCCACCATCTCAGCTGCTGCCTCCTCCCCGACTGAAGAAATAGAGGATCTGCCATCCCTCAGCAGATTTGGGGGCCCCACGCCACCATCACCACAACATTAGGTGACCCCTTCTGGGGGACAGCAGGGACCCTGCTGCGCTCTCCTGTTGGACCAGATTCGCCCAAACAAGCACCCCTACTTCGGTGAGAACCCACGGCCACCTTGCGCCAGACGCAACCAGAGCCACCAGGCGGTGGCCTCAGCCCTTCAGGCCCCCCCAGGCCATTCGTGGAGCTCACAATTACTAGCGCAGGCGGCTGGGGCACCGCGGTTGGCTCTTGAGGACCTACACTTCTCATGAATCTTCTCTTCCTGGGGCGCCCCGGCCCATCCCCTCCCCACTCAACTCTATTGCTGTCCCCGAGAGGCCCTCGCTGTCGCAACACAGAGCCCACACTCCCTAGCCCAAAGCAGCGCCTCCAAGGCAGAACACAAACTTGCCGCCCCAACACAGAATCCACCCCACGTCTGGCACCATGTCCAAACAAACAAAAGCGACCAAAAACGCGGACATAGCCACCATGTTGACGGCCCCAGACAGGGGGAAAAAACCCGAACTCGCCGGACCCACCTTGCAGGACCATCAAAAGGAGGGTGACCCCCTAGCCACCAGAGGCGACTTACCAGCATTTATGGCGAACATTAAGGCCGAATTCAGAGCCTGCATGACAGAGCTCTCCACCAACCTAGAATAAATCAACAACAGAGTTACTGAGGTGGAGCAGAGACTGGGGGAGGTCGAGGACCACGCGCAGGACCAAGCAACCACGCTGGGCGAAATCCAACTATCAGTCAGAGCCCTTCAAGATAGGTGCGAAATTCTGGACTTCAAACAGGAGGACTTGGAGAATAGGGCCTGCCACAACAACCTTCGGCTCCGAGGCGTTCCCACCTCAGTCTCGGACAAACAACTTGCAGAATATGTGGGAGATTTCTTCCAGGCCCTCCTCCCGGACCTAGACAAGTCCCTATTATTGCTGGACCGCACCCATAGACTGCGCCCACGCCGGGAGGTGGAAACGGATTCCCCCCAGACGTCATCACCAGGGTCAATTTTTTTCTCCACGAAAGAGGCCATATCCGCTATCATCCGCTCAAAGAGCTCACTTTTCTGGGCTCACGCCTCCAATCTACCAAGATCTCTCGCTCCTAACCCTTCAGAGGAGGAAAGCACTTCGACCCTTAGCCCTTTTCCTGCAAAAACATCAGGTCTGGTATAGATGGCTCTTGCCAACAGCCCTGCAATTCTCATACAACGGTACCCTGTGGAGGATTGCCCATCTGGAGGATGCCAGCAAGATTATGCACCATTCCTCCCCCACAGAGGCCACACCGATGACCTCAGAGGCGACAGGAGTCCGGGAATCCACCCCCGCTCCAAAGCCCAGACGGTCCGCTTGGTCGAGAGCTTCCCGAAAACAACAGGGGGAGGTGAATGGCACACAGGCCGTACAACAGGAATCAGTGCCACGCAGTCAGTCTAGGGGCCCTGCCCCCCTTTACAACGACTCGTTTCTTCCGACGCAGCCGAAGGTTATTACAGCTCAATACGGCGGGCTTCACCCACGGCCCATGCCCACTCCAAGTTACGTTCCACCTTTATGTCCTTGGAAATCCAAGTTACTTTAAAGACTCAATTGGCCCCGTTGGCCAGGGGTTTGGCCGCACTCACAATGTCGACCACCCCACCAGTTAAAAAGTTGGCCTCCCGTTGGGGGCTTCTGTTACATCCCCGAGAGCAGGACAATACAGTCTTAACCATCACCCATGATGGCGACTGACTATCTCCCCTCCGGCCCACTCCCGCCGGAACTCAACACAGCTGGGTCCCCAACCCGAGAATTTCAGACATTACAGTGTCTTTCGCTAAACGTTAACGGGCTGAGCTCCCCCGCTAAACGCAAATCGATCTTACAGAAACTGCAGGATGAGGAAGCCAGGGTGGCCATGCTTCAAGAAAGTCACCTCCTTCCAGCAGACTTTGGGCGCCTACGTTCTTGTCTATACCCACTTCAATTCCTCGCCTCGGGGGGATCTAAGAAGGGGGGCACAGCGATCCTCTTTAGAAAAGACCTAAATCCCCCGATCCTGGACTCAATATCGTGCCCAGAGGGACGCTTCGTGGCAGTTAAATGCCTCTTACTGGGAGATCTGTATACCTTTATCTCAGTTTACGCGCCCAACTCGGGACAAGCAAGCTTCTATGATTCCCTGGGCATCGCCCTCTTGGGTTTCACGGAAGGCCAGACGATAATGGGGGGGACTTCAACAGAGTTCCGGACCCCACTAAAGATAAATCTCATCCACCTTCCCCAGGGGATTTCGCGCAAGCCCTCAGCCTCTTACACCTGTTCAGAACCCTAGAGGTGGTGGACTCGTGGCGGGTGCTACACCCTACCGAGAGGGACTTCTCCTTTTTCTCCCACGTCCACCGAACCTTCTCGAGGATAGACCTCCTTCTAACCTCACCCCAAACCCTCACCTTCGCCAATGAAGTCTCCATCGGCCCAATAATTCTATCAGACCACGCACCAATAGTCTACACATGCAGATGGTCACTCTACGACCCGATCCTTAACGACATGTTGGTTAGGGACAGGATCGCAATCACGATTAAAAACTTCCTCGAGGACAACCCTGCTATGGATACGTCCCTCGCAAATAATTGGGATGCAATGAAAGCAGTGATCTGGGGAGCCCTGATAGCACAAGGGGTAGAATTCCACCGCAATCTTCGACAAACCCGGCAAGCCCTCGAAGAGGATCTTCAAACAGCAGAGGAGGCCCAGAAAAAGAAGGGGTGGTCCCCCAAGACTCACCGAGTCGTCCGCACAGCCAGAAAGAAATTAAAGGCCCACTACGCTGAACACACCGCGCATTTGATGGCCAAGGCTAGGCAATTTTACTACGCCAAGAACAACAAAGCTAATAAGCTTCTAGTAGCCAAACTGGCCAAAACGAGACAAGCCAACACCATGATGGGGCTCCACGACCCACAAGGGAGGACGCACTACTCTGAATCAGAAAAACAATGGCTGGCAGTGGACCACCTAACCCAAGTAATGACTGCTCCCCCACGGGACCAATCCAAACAGGAGGAATACCTACAGGGGGCATCCCTGCCACGCTTGCCTACTGCAACGAGAGAGATCCTAGAAGCTCCAATCACGAACGAGGAGGTTGATGAAGCCATTAAAGCCCTCAAAACTCGGGCCCCGGGCCCAGATAGCTTCTCCTCGAGATTCTACAAAATATTCAAATCCCAGCTGATCCCCCCTATGGTAACACTCTTTAACTCGTTCAAGGAAACTGGATCGTGACACCATCAATGCAGGAGTCTACAAAAATCCTCCTTCCTAAGCCCGGGAAGGACCTGAGAGACCCGGCCTCGTACAGGCCAATTGCCCTGTTGAACATAGACGCTAAGCTCTATACCAAGATTCTGGCCAACCGGCTGTCCCACATCCTCCCGACCCCAATCCATCCCGACCAAACGGGCTTTATCGTGGACAGAGTGGCAGGGGACAACATCAGAAGAACCCTGAACTTGGTAGACATCGCCCACCGTACCGCCCAGGGACTCGCACTGATGGCCCTAGATGCTACCAAAGCTTTCGATAGCGTATACTGGTTATTCATGAAGCTCACCCTGGGGGCCTTTGGCTTTGGTCCAACCTTCCAATCTATGGCAATGGCCAACTATGCATCCCCAAGACCATCCTGAGGATCAATGGCTCCTTATCATCCCCGATCCCCATGACCTGTGGGACAAGACATGGCTGCTCTCTATCTCCTCTTCTCTTCGCACTAACGATGGAGCCGTTTGCCCAAAGACTTAGACAGAACAAGCTCATCAAGTGTCCACAAATAGGTTCATCTCAACACAAAATTGCATTATACGCCGACAATGTTCTTCTGATGCTCTCAGATCCCAACTCCTCAACTAAACACGCCCTGGCGGAAATAGCCAACTTCGGAAGGGTCACCGGCTTTGCCGTTAACTTCTCTAAGTCTGTGGGCCTGGGCATTGGCCTCCACCAGGAGGAACAAGAGGCACTAACCAGGCTATGCCCGATCATATGGAAGAGACAAGCTATCCCCTACTTGGGAGTCTATATCCTGGCAAACCCAAAGGACACATATCGGGCAAATTTCCCCAGAATATTCAGTGAACTGGAGGGAGACTTGAGACGCTGGTCCAGCCAGGAAATCTCTTTAATGAGGCGGATCACAGCTGCAAAAATGAACCTCCTTCCGCGATTTCTCTACGCCTGCTCCTCCCTTGCAGTGGCCATCCCAAAGCTGGCTCTCCAGGATCTGCAGAAGAAAATGCTGAAGTTCAAATGGAGAGGCAAGAAAGCCAGGATCCCCCACAAAACCCTGCTTGGCAACTCCAGACTGGGGAGACTGGGGGTCCCCGATCTTCGGGCCTATAGGGTAGCAGCACAGCTAGCACACATCCATGCTTGGCAGATCACTACAGACCGCCCTAGATGGGTGGAACTAGAGCAAGCCCAACTGCCGCTCCCACTGCGATTCCTCCCACACATCCAGCCCCCCCTGAGAGAACACTGGAAGACTCTCCTGCTAACTACCAAACATACGCTAAGCTCATGGGATTGGGCCCTGAAACAAAAAGGAATCTCAAGGGGACAAAGCCCACTCTCCCCTATTTTCCACAACCCAAACTTTTAGCGGGGATCGAACCCCCGAAATTTCCAGAACTGGATCGACGGCGGCCTCGAGACCCTGAAGCAGCTATATACCAGGAACACGCCACGCACCTTTGAACAATGTAAGGCGATGTTCCGTCTACAGGAAAGGAACAGATTTAGGTACTACCAACTCCGTCACTGGTGCTCACACCCCCAGACCCTACGGGCGGCCATCCGCCCCCTCAACCCCCTTGAACGAACGCTGAAGGACCTGCCATCCCGGAGTAGGATCTCAACCCATACAGACGCTTCTTGGGGGACTTCCTTAGTGCAAGAACGCGATGCATGGCCCAATGGGAGGCCGACCTGGGTCACCCGATCGACGACCAGTCCTGGGTAGACATCTGGACCTGTACCCATTCCTCATCTACGTGTGTGACCCACATGGAATGCGCATACAAGCTGATGCTACGATGGTACTGTTGTAAAGTGACTTCCAGGCTTCTTGGGATTACTTATATGTTTATTACAAGTACTTAAGTCACAGTTACATGAAGTTATATACATAAGTGGACAGGCCATAACACTGGCTCCCATCACCCAAGCTGGGGAGCTCTAACTGGCTGGGTGTGGAATGCTTGGGTAAACATTCCGACATTCACAAGGCAACACTCCAACATGACATCACCAGCTTTCACATGCAGAGACAAGCACATCACAACACATCTCCTTCCTTTACTGATAAACATTACAAACACACTCAGGCACGACATAACACATCTCCTTCCTTTACTGATTCACACTGCACCCACACAGATACATCAAATAGACACAACATATCTCCCTTCTTCTCAAACGTCAACACACACGGACAAGCACACCACAGCATATTCCCCTCCTTTCCACATCCATCACCAGCATGGGGATTATCAATTCTTAGGGGCACTCTCCCTACATCTGTAGGCCACTAACCCTACACACCCACCTACACCTTCAAGCATCTGGGGTGATATCTCCAATCGCACTGGTGGATATGCTACCTCCAAATACTCTAGCAGATTCGCTACACGCTACCTCAAAATACTCTTGCGGAGGCGCTACCTCCAATTACTCAGGCAGAGGTGCTACCTCCAAATACACTGGCAGGGCGCTACCAAATGACACAAGCAGTAGCGCTACTTACACATACTCTGGCGGGGCCCTACCCCCAATTACTCCGGTGGAGGTGCTACCTCCAACTACACTGGGGCCCTGGCGAGGCGCTACCAAATGACACAAGCAGAAGTGCTACCTACACATACTCTGGTGGAGGCGCTACCTCCAATTACTCAGGCAGAGGCGCTACCTCCAAATACTCTGGCAGGGCACTACCAAATGACACAAGCAGAAGCGCTACCTACACATACTCTGGCGGGGCCCTACCCTCAAATACTCTGGCTTAGGCGCTACTTCCAATTACACTGGCGGAGGCACTACCTCCAAATAAAATACACTGGCAGAGGCGCTACCTCTAATCACACTGGCGGAGGCACTACCTCCAAATACACTGGCAGAGGCTCTACCTCCAATGATACTGGTGGAGGCACTCCCTCCAAATACTCTGGCGGAGACGCTACCTCCAATCACACTGGCGGAGGTGCTACCTCCAACTTCTCTGGTGGAGGCGCTACCTCCTATTACACTGGCAGAGGCGCTACCTCCAATTACACTGGCAGAGGCACCACCTCCAATTACACTGGCGGAGGCACTACCTCCAAATACTCTGGCGGAGGCACTACCTCCAATCACATTGGCGGAGGCGCTACCTCCAACTACTCTGGCGAAGGCGCTACCTCCTATTACTCTGGCAGAGGCGCTACCACCAATTACTCTGGCAGAGGCGTTACCTCCAAAAATACTTTCATGCTCCTCATGTGGGAGGCGCTACCTCCACTGTACTCGCGGAAGTGCTACCTCCACTACAGTCACGGAGGCGCTACCTCCTCACTTCATTGTAGCACATCCACAGGCTACACACACTATGGGTGCTGCCCCATTTCACATCTTCTCTGACTCACTCTCGCTCTCACCTCACTTCACCCATTACACTATTTCATAACATCCCAAACCTCGCATCTCTCAAAAACATGCCTTTTAATGGAGAATGGTACTACGCATTAATTTCCTAATCTACACACATAAAGCCACACTGGAACAATGAGGGAACATGAATGCATCTTATTATGGAGTGATGAAAACTCACATAAATCCTCACTGCTATGCTTGGAAATGCTACCTCCCAACTCACATACATTCTCACTGCTATGCTTGAAAGGGAAGTAGAGTATGCTTGGAGGCGCTACCTCCCAGCAACACCTGTGGTATTCCGCAACTCCTGTGGTATTCCTAACCACACACACCTCTAACATACCCAAATGGTCACGCAGGCTCCCCACCTTTACCCTGCACAACTGGATGTACTACCATCCAGACCGCTGTGGCACACTCACCACATTTTTCTAGTGTAATGGCGGCGCTACCACCCATACAGCTGTGGTTTCACTCAACCACACTCATACTTACATATACACTGGAGTCGCTACCTCCAAACCCGTGTGGCACTTTCACCCACATACAATACATATTCTGGGTGGTACCCAACACTCGACCACTTTGACTCTTAGCAAAATACATGTTTTACCCATGTGCACCCATTTCATACATGAGTCACATAAAACAACATTTTGCATTACCATTTTGCAAAAATTAAAATCCTAATAATTCATGTTGCACAATATATATACTTCTTTTCTCACCATTAAAGCAATAGCAAACTATATAATTACATTTCCTAAAATCCATGGCCAGTTTATGTACCACCCTGCATCTTTGTGGCACTCACCCACAATCACTCTGATACACTATGTTCTTGCACCTATGTGGCACTCACCCACCCATACACTTGTGTCTACACTGCCTAACAACTCAACTTCATAGTGACATTTGCGTACACAGCCCTTATGGCGTAACCAAGAAATATGCACATTTATTCCTACATGTCTATGTTGGCTGCAGTCTACCCTGCAATCCCTCAATGGTTACTCTAACCTCTATCACACCCTGCTACTGACTTGCACACATCTAGGCATATTGTGCATGTTCAGAATGTCCAAATGAGTCCTTTTGAACCTGAAATTCCTAAAAATGTGTTAAATCTAATAAATTTAACTTTTAACCTCACTTCCTGCACGCATATATCCACACAAAAACTTCTCATGCACCTCCCATGCTTGCCAATCCTTAACCTGTAACAAAACTCCGTTGGTACCACAAACTTAATGCATACGCATATTGTGCATGTTCAGAATGTCCAAATGAGTCCTTTTGAACCTAAAATTCCTCAAATGTGTTAAATCCAATACATTTTAGATCTGAACCTCAATTCCTGCACGCATATATCCACACACAAACTTCTCGTGCACCTCCCATGCTTGTCAATCCTTAATCTGTTTCCAAAACTAGGTTGGTAACACAAACTTAATGCAAAAACAGTTAAAGGATACACGTTGCTGCTCCTGAATGTCCAACGTTATCTTCTGAAAGACCAGATTCGTGACCATCATAATCACTTAAACATAAAATGATACACTGCAGCCATTACTTCAAATGCGGTCCTTGTGCCTCCTCTGCAGTCGCAGCACCTTGATGCACCATAACCCAAATTTGCCGCATTCCCTTCACCAGGAACGACATTCATGACAACAATGACATCCTTGGCAAATCCTATAGTGGAATTCGGATTTCCTACTGCGCTCTTATTCCTGTCTGATTTTCCGACTCACCAACATGCTCAGCAGTGCTCTACATCTCTCAGCCGGATAATACCCATAAAATCATAGGCACACTGTGAAGATGATTCGTAACTAGGTCTCTCCTCTCACCCCACGACGCTCTTAGGCTTATTCACTCATCTTACGGCCCAATGCCTTCAGCTCTCCTCTTCCTGTGCACGGCAATGCACGTTGCAGGGTTCTTTCCTCATAGCATCGTTTATTTTATTCTTCATCCTGCCTTGGTTAATGGCTTCGGCTACCGGCTGGAATCTGGCATGGTGAGTGCATTTTAATATGAAGATAATGCTTGAATCTGGCGTTCTATGGCATCGCCGACTCCCTTAAACCAGCTGTGATGTCACCAGTCACACTTCTGCCTTGGGGCAATGCTGATCTTCATAAGCCAAACGTCACTCATGCCACGTACCTCGACCCAGCATATGTCACCCTTCAACTTCAATATTTTAAAACGGTTCACTGCATCCAAAACACGATCCGCTTTTGATCCTTGAAAACAAAGTGGCACGCAGGCAGTTTTCCCTGCTTCCCTTTCCCTGAGCATACTCTACCAGACTAGCGCTGCCTGGGTCTAACCTTTAGTTCACATTGCGCTTGGGACATGCAGAGCCAGTACTCGCTGCTCACTCCAGACTGTCACTTCAAAATCTTCCCTAACATGGTAGTGGCTCATTGGGGAACCCCTTAGCTCACTGTCCGCAGTCTCACATCCTTCTCCAAGTCCCACTTATGAACTCAAAGCAGACTTACACTCCTACATGGGAGGAAGCTTACTGGGCCTCATACTTTCCCCAAAGCTTACTTTTGGTTTCATATGAGGGTAAACAGCATCACATCCCTGTGCTGCTTGACTGGGGAATGATACTTTGACTGGTGAATGGAAACACCACTGCAGAGCTTTCTTCTTCACCCCTCAGTACTTCACACTTGCAAAGCAACCTCTGACAGGCGACAGCTTCACCCAGCACGCCATACACCAGGAACACCTTCCTACCACAAAGAGTTGCTGCTGGTCATGGCATCAGCTGTCTTCTCTTTCCCGCAGCTCCTTAGCTCCTCCCTCTCTCATGGGAGTCATCTTCACTACGAGTTTTGTTTAATCTACAGGTTTCTTAAACTAATGGGGTGGGATTCCTTCTTCAGTTTAAGGGCCCAGGTGTCATTTTAAGCTTCCTTTTATCTTCACTTAACAGACAACACTTCTGGTTTTACTTTAACAGGCTTCACTTCTTCACACAGATTTCTCAATCTTAAAGGCCTAGCTCCCTTCTTGAGCTTCCCTTCAAGGCCCTGCTCCTCTCTTCAGCCCCAGGACCCAGCTCTCCCTCCATTTTATGGGCAGCTTATCCTTCCTATTTAGGGCTTCCTTCCTCCCTTTTGGTGCCCTGGGTGATGGGTCTTACTTGTGTTTTGGGGCAGTGTTGTCCTTCTTGTCCAACTTCTTCCTGCACCCCCAGCAGCAAGCTTCTTCCACTTTCTTCAGTTTCTTGCTCGCATGTTCTTCTTTTTAAGACCACCTCGTCGCCAATGTTGTAAAGTGACTTCCAGGCTTCTTGGGATTACTTATATGTTTATTACAAGTACTTAAGTCACAGTTACATGAAGTTATATACATAAGTGGACAGGCCATAACACTGGCTCCCATCACCCAAGCTGGGGAGCTCTAACTGGCTGGGTGTGGAATCCTTGGGTAACCATTCCGACATTCACAAGGCAACACTCCAACATGACATCACCAGCTTTCACATGCAGAGACAAGCACATCACAACACATCTCCTTCCTTTACTGATAAACATTACAAACACACTCAGGCACGACATAACAGGTACTACCCCCCCCTTAGTCTACACCACATGAACCCTCGGGTAGACCCTTCTTGCTGGAGGGGGTGCTCCCAGCCTGGCTCTTTTTTCCACATGTGGTGGGCTTGCCCAAGGATCCAACAATTCTGGGAAGAGTGCCTGGCAACGATCGAACAAATTACTTTGATGACACTCCCCATGGAGCCTGAAACGGTCCTGCTGGGGGTCCCGAATCCCGGGGTTTACCCTCGCTCCGGAAACAGAGCAAAACTAGTGACGCAATGCCTTCTGGCTCACAAAATTGTGCTAGCCCGCTTCTGGAAGTCCCCAGACGGCCCATGCATGGCCCACTGGTGGGGTAAACTTTGGGACATCTTGATCGCGGAAAAAGTGACAGCGGCAAGGGCGGGAGTTCTGCATCGCTTCCATAACCTCTGGGCCCCAGTGCTGGAGTACGACCAGCGATTCCCCGCCTTAACATTTAAACCGCTCAGCACTCGATGGACTCTGAGAGATCAAGAGCCCACCTGAGGGACGGGGGCGGCGGACGGCCCCACGGAGTGCAGGAAAGGGGGGGACATTGGGGACCGGGTGGGGGAGGAAGGAGGGAGAATTCGAGCTAAAGGGAATTGCCAACAGCGTGAAATCCTTATGCAATGTTGTTTGTAAATTGTCCTACCTTGGTTTAAAATAAACATATTTAAAAAAATAAAAAAGTTCATACACAATTTCACAATGAAAGTAATGTTGTAAATAGAACACAAAACAACGTCCACTTATAAATATCTTAACATATCTTTAATATTAATCCTATGCTCGCTTTGTTGTCAAGTTTCACAACGGTTGTTTGAATCAAACAATAAGGGGGTAATTCATAGATTTTAGCGCAGAAGCTGCGTGCACCAAAACCCATTTTCACGCACCGCGTATTCATGGATACTTACATCCATAACCAGCCATGGCGCAGAGTGGCGCAACAACCCTGCAGCAGCGCCAGTTACGCCCCCAACCCCACCCAGTGCGGCCGAAGCATTGCACAAATCCCCTACATGGCGCAAAGGCCAGTGGACCAGCATACAGCCCCCCAACCACTAAAAACGCCACACAGCCCTCATGTGCCAGCAAAATCGTGTGTAAAACTCCTGCGCACCCCTCGGAATATGCGTACCCCGCTCGCGACAGCAAAATCACGTGTAAAATTCCCCGCGCACCCCTCAGAATACGTGTACCCCGCTCGCGCCAGCAAAATTGCATGTAAAACTCCCCGCACACCCCTCAGAAAACGCGTACCCCGCTCGCACCAGTGAAATCACTTGTAAAACTCCCCACGCACCTCTTGGAATATGCATACCCCACCCGGGCCAGCGAAATCACGTGGAAAACGTCCCCCCTGTGGTGTGGACTGCCTGTGGGGTATGGGGATGGTGGATGGGCTGTCTGCAGGGCATGTCCAGGGGTGATGGGCTGCCTGTGGGGCATGGGGAGGGTGGATGGGCTGCCTGCGGGGCATGTCCAGGGTTGTCGGTGGCTCCCCTCTGGTGTGGGCTGCCTGCAGGGGGTGCATGTGGCTCCTCATCACACGGGTGCTTTACACGCGATTGGCCTGGCGCGAGCGGGGTACGTGTATTCCGGGGTACGCGAGTGTGCTTTACACGCCAATTGGCAGTATGGGCCCTCCCGGGTGAGCCCTGCCTCCCTCCTCATGCCCCACATGCAGCCCACAGCACAGCGGACCACCCTACACCCCTGGGCATGCCCCTCAGCCAGGCCATCACTCCTTGCATGCTCTGCAAGCAGCCCACATGGCACCATGCACATGTGAGCCCCAACACATGTCCCCACCTCCAATGACGGGCACCTGCCAGCAGGCCCCGACTCATGTCCCCCACCCCACCCCCAGTGATGGGCACCTGCCAGCAGGCCCCGGCTCATGTCCCCCACCACACCCCCAGTGACTGGGACCTGCCAGCAGGCCCAACTCATGGCCCCCACCCCAGCCCCAGTGACGGGCACCTGCCACCAGACCCTGACTCATGTCCCCCACCCCATCCCCAGTGATGGGCACCTGCCAGCAGGCCCCGACTCATGTCCCCCACCCAACACGTCATCACAATCCCAACCCATTGCCCTTTTTGCCACCTAAATCCCACTCCACGCCACCCCAGTCCAAACACCCAAGCAAGCATTCCATCCACTCCACATTGAATTCCCCATGTCATGATAGATACCAAATAAACAGCATGCCCATGAATACATGTCCGCCAGTCCTACACAATGGCAACACATGCCTGAGAAAACCCATATTGAGACATGCACGAAACCAATGAGAGAAGACCACACAAATAATGTAGAAAATAAAAATGTATTAAATACCAAACTGAATGAATAAAACGAAAGCACGCAAGAAAACAAAAAATAAATCCAAGTCCGGATGTCCAAAATTAAGCAACAAAAATGAAGGCTGCAAACAATAAAATCCAAAGTAAAATGGCCCCAAAGCATCAGTCCATAAAACAAAATCCAAAGTTCCAAAAAAAGCAAAGCATTCCTCAATGGGTCAAAAAATAAAGTCAATCCAGGTCCATAACTATATACATTTGAATATTCAAGGGTCCATGAGCCCAACAATCCAAAGGAAACCTAACCAAAAACCTACCTAATAAATAACTATTTACAAAAAGGCGGGGCATAGTCCATGCACCCCAAAGAAAAATAAAAAAGAAAGGAAACCTACACCTACATAACCATTTACAAAGACGGCGGGCCAGTGCCACGACTCATTTAGCGATATTCCGGGCCAGGGCATCCTCGAACTCCATGTCGATGTTCTGGAGGCAGGCCTGTTCCCTGGCCTCAAGGTCTCGCAGGGATGCAGCCATGGAATCCCTCAACTCCCTGCGAGTTTCCTCAAGGCCCTCCGCCCGCCTCAAAGCCCGGTGCATGGTGTTCTCTGCCCTGACCATCCTGAGCCGTGCCCTCTTCGCCCACCGCCTCTCTGCATCTATTTGCTGGCCCAACCGCTGCCACACGGAAGACACTCCCAGTCCGGGGTCCTCCTGCCCCTCGGCCGATGCCTGCCCCAATGATGTTGATGGCCTCGAGGCCACATGCCTCCTATGTCGAACCTGCCGCCGCCTTTCTGCTGCCTGCCGCCGCCACCACGACTGCCTCCGGGTAGATGGCAACACCTGCGGCTATCGTGCAGGTGCCCTGCTTGAATGTGTCTGCACATCGTCCGTTGCCAGGAGTCCAGTTGCTGGGGTGACCACCTGTGCTGGAGCTCCGACTCCCGACTGTGGCAGAGATGGGATCTCCACCAGCCTGACTGCGTTGGTTGGGGCAGGTCCACAAGGGGCCCTGGTGGCATCTGGGCCGGAAGACGGCACGGAGAACGACTGGCATATAGTGTGCACAGAGGAGGAGAGGGCCGCAAGACAGAGAGACACATGGAGGAAACCCGCGACCACGAGCCCTCTCAAATGGGCCACATTGGCACACGTCTCTTCGTGATGACATGCGTGGTCCCCCCAGGAAGCATGCACGACATCACGAATTACACGTGTGTGCAACACAACATCAATGAGGACGGACTTGATCCTGTCACGGGTCCCCACGTCTGCAGGTAGAGGAGTGCCAGATGACATGGACCTCCCCACTACATGCGGACGGGCCTGGGACGGGCATCCCTGCTGGTGCATGGTGATGCAGTCACAGTGTCAGGGACAGTGACTTGCACAGGCCACTCCACGGCGAACTGTGCTGCCTCCTGCCCCTGGGCTGAACCACTTGCACCAGTAGTACCAGCCCCACCAGGCTCCATGTGCAGCTTGGATGTGGCCTCCTTCTCCTCCATACACACCACCAACCTGGATGGCACCGCACTGTCTTCCGCTATCGCAAGCCCCTTGGGGGCTCACCTCCCCCCTTCCGTTGCAGCCGTAGTGGCGGACATGGCACCAGTCCCCTCGCTCCCAGATGATGGAAATTCCTGGGAGGGTGACTGGGCCTTGCGTCGCCAGCCGGTGGAGGCATCCCTGCTGCTTTCCTCCACAGTGCCGTCTCCGCCCTCTTCTTCACTCGCCGTTGTGTAAAGGGAGACATTGAACTCAAGCATCGGGGTACTGTAGAGGCCTAGAGAGAAGGCCATCCCCCTGACTGAGCTGACCGAGCGCAGCCAGGCGCATCAGCGCAGATCACTGGTAGTCGCTCACGCCACGCCGGCATCCTGCCCCATCAACTTTGAACAAGGTAACTCTATCCCTAGTCCCTGTGAGGGCCTGCCACATATACATGCGCTGGCACAACGTCTCAAATTGACTCACTGCTCATAATGCTATGTTTGCCAATTCGCCGTGTGATCCTCTTGTTGACATTATGCCTGCCCCTGACATTAGTATGCTAAATTTATTCCACGACCTGCGAATATGCTAGAGCTCCCAGCCTGAACTTGCAAATGCTATACGTGTATGTCCACCCTAATGCGCTTTCTAGCTTTCATGCTCAGACATAGTAGCGATCCATACACCCACATTGATTACTGTATTGCATTTGGTCTCCTTTAGACACTTTGAAGCATTCCTTATTATTATTGAAGCATTACCTTATTATCTCACAGTACTTGTATGTTACTGTACTCTGCACATAACCTTCCTGTTGCGGTACTTGATCAGCTGCTGCAGTAGTGCACCTGGCGTCGATGTGCCTAAATGTGTCAGTTATCCTAAATTTGAATTGCCATAGACGCTACTAGCCCTAGACTGCTCTCACACCTTGTGTGTTACTTGACCAGTCAGCAGTGACTAACATTTAGTTTCTAGCGTTTTGTTTCTTCGTCTGCCATTATGTTACACCTATGTTACTACGCATGCAAATAGACATCTTCCATACTTTGCTTAAGTCCCAGTTCCCTGTATACAATGTATCTCCCAATGCTTTACACTGTCCTACTAAGAACTCTCCTATATATTATCAACTTACAGGACTACACCATGCTCCTTAATTCACCCCTACCTGTGTCAGCGCAGAATGTCCTCAAACAGGTTGCCATGATTACTATACCTTGCACTGTGTCACAGAGGAACCTCAAATTTCGGGCTAGACTACCTAGGCTTCATGACCCCTTAACCAAACCAGCGCACAAGAATACCACTCTTAGCCTGCGCAATTCAAGCCTTCAACGGCACCCACTCCAACTTAACAGTAGACTCTTCCGAGAACCTACCCTCCCCCCGAAATGCAATTCTAAAACACAACCAGCAACCCCAAAACCAGTTCAGTCTGGGACAAGGGCTGCTCTTATAAATGCACGCTCTATGGTAGCCCATGCTACGGACATAGCCGACATACTACACAATGGAAATCTAGGCTTTCTAGCTGTTACCGAATCTTGGCTTCACCTAGCAGCTGGCCCAGCAATTATGCTAGCCGTGCCAGACGACTACACCCTCCTAAGATTCGACCGTACCACCTCCCGAGGTGGTGGCCTTGCTATTATAGCCAAAACTAACCTATCACTGAATCTCTCAACACCACACAACATAAGTTCCTATGAATCCCTTACAGCTAAGTTAACTCTATATAATACGCAGTCTGTATCCATTCACCTAATATACAGACCTCCTGGTCCATTAGGATCTTTTGAAGATGACCTAACAAATATTATATTGCACAACCTTAAGAATTCCTCCCAAAGTATCATACTAGGAGATTTCAACCTTGGTCTCAGTGACCCGCTAGACACTAATGCCACTATATTCAACAACACCCTAGAGGAACTAGGTTTCACTCAGAAAATCACAGCCCCTACCCATGCTAAAGGTAGAACCTTAGATTGGCTAGCTGTGCATAACTGCCCACTTACATCTCATCTATAATTCCACAGCTGTGGTCTGATCATCACCTGATCACATTTTCCCTAGAGCCCACACCACCAATGCAACTTAATAGCATAGCTCCAGCTGTCCCAACTAGAAATAAGAGAAACATCACTCCTGAAAACCGTATTCCCCTGATTCTACCTACTCTTAATGCTATTCCGGACAACACAGATCCCTCAACCATGGCAGATCTGTACAATAAAGCAATGCTATCTTCCCTTGATGCCATAGCACCTCTCAAACTGAGAAAGAGCAAACCTCGCAAAAATGTGAACACCTGGTTCTCTCCTCACCTTAAGGCTATCAGACAGGAGAAACGACGCTACGAAAAAATCTGGAGATCAGATCTGTCAGAAATGAATAAGACAAACCTAAGTAATTTAGCTTCCCAGTACAAAAAATAAATTATCCATGCAAAACAAACGTCCTATAACCTTCGAATCTCTCAAGCGAAATCCAATACTAAAGAGCTCTTCGCAATCTTGAAAGAAGTAGAAACTCCTGTCTAGCCACCCGACCTATGCATCAAGGATAAAAACTGGTGCACAGATATCCAAAATGCCCTTGCCAATAAAATTATTTCTCTGCAAACTAAGATCAGTGACAAAAAAGAATCCCTTCTCTCCATCTCTAAATTGAGTAACACCAGCTCTACTCCACCTCAACCCTTCCGGACGCCACCTCCTGTGTCTACCCCCCTCTTCAACTTCAGTAAAGTTTCTACTAAAGAAGTTGAAAAAGTTATTCTTGCACTCAAACCTTCGAACTGCCATGGGGACCTATGCCCTGCACAACTGATAAAGGATGCTGCTCGAGAACTCTCACCATTTATCACTAAATTAATAAATGCATCCTTTACAGCCGGCACCATACCCAATAATCTAAAACAATCTTGGGTCCTTCCACTCCTTAAAAAACCGAATCTAGATCCTGCCACCCCCACCAACTACCAGCCTATCACTACAGTGCCTTTTCTTCTCAAAATCCTTGATAAAGTAGCATACCAACAAATTCAACACTACCTTGAACTTAACCACTTCCTAGGAGGCCGACAGTCAGGCTTCAGACCTCAGCACGGGACTGAGACTGCGC
Source organism: Ambystoma mexicanum (assembly GCF_040938575.1). Taxonomy (NCBI): domain Eukaryota; kingdom Metazoa; phylum Chordata; class Amphibia; order Caudata; family Ambystomatidae; genus Ambystoma; species Ambystoma mexicanum. The sequence continues at coordinate 594,119,128 of NC_090925.1, forward strand.
TGATAGATCTTAAGGCACAGATAGATGAGTTGAGAGACGAGGGCAAGACAGCACTTCTGCTACTGCTCGATCTCTCAGCTGCATTTGATCGGGTCAATCACGAAATTCCCTGCACACACTTACAGTCTGCAGCTCATTTCTCCCAAGAGGTAACTGAATGGATTCAGTCCTTCCTTAATAACCGTACTATGCAGGTTTTCTCCCCCTCAGCAGCCGCTGACCCAATGCCCATTACTTGTGGTGTGCCACAAGGTTCCTGTGTCTCCCCCACCCTGTACAACATTTTTACAAAGCCCCTTTTCAACGATCTAGATGGCCTGGGTATCACCTGTACTAACTATGCTGATGATACCCAGATCCTCATCCCTTTAACGGGGGATTATGACAAGGATTTGGCCTTTGTAAATCGAGTGTACCTCATCATCCAGGCATGGATGGCCTCTCATGGTCTATGCCTGAATGATGATAAAACAGAACTCCTCATCCTAGGTACCGCACCCAACCTCAATAAACTAGGCCAAAACTACTCTTCCTTTGTCATTGACAATAATACCATCACCGTAGCTAAGGAGGTTAAAACCTTAGGATTCTACTTAGACTCGACGCTTACCTTCAAAAAACAAGTCAATGCTATAGCCTCCGCCACATCCTATACCTGCAAACTTATTAGGGCAGCCAAACCGTTCCTCTCACCAAATAACTGCATTACTCTAGCTAGAGCATTGATCCTATCTAAGTTGGATTACTGCAATGCGCTCTATATAGGCAGTAACAAATATATTACAAATAAAATCCAAACCCTACAAAACAATGCCTTAAGAGCAGCCCTAAGCCTCCCGAAGAAAGCTCACATCTCGGAGACTAGAAGATCGCACAATTGGCTCTCTACTAAAGATAACATTTTCCTTAAATCGGTCTCTCTGACTCATAAATGCCTGCACCAAGCGGCCCCTCAATATTTGATAACAAGATTCACTAGACCGACTTCTTGCCACCCCACTAGAAAGGCTAACTCAAACCTCCTTCTTGTGCCAAGATTCAAACGCACTATGGGCCTCATCACGACCTCGGCGGTAACCCTTAAATCCGGTGAGCTGGTGTGAAATCCGCCGAGAATTCACGCTATTACCGCCGGCGGAAAATCCGCCGGCGGTAAGAGCGTGAATTTTCCCCATTGAGCCCAAATGGGAATGGGGCATTCCCAAATGGGCTCAATGGGGAATGGGGATTTACTTTACCGCCGAACTCGTGATCCGGCGCTATTAGCGCCGGGGAGTTCGGCGGTAGGGCTAATACCGCCGGCGGTAATACCGCCGGCGTTACCACCCAAGTCGTGATGAGGCCCTATGTCTGGAGGAAATAGCTTTCCTGTGAAAGCAGCACAATTTTGGAATTCCTTACCACCATCCCTCAGGGAAGACCTTCCATACCCACAATTCAGATCCAACACTATCCATCGGATCAAGGAACATGACATCTAATACCACGACATCTAACTCTTCCACTGCCGCGCCTACTATAAATTGTGTATAAATTATATAAATTGTACATCCTTTCACCTATAAATTGTATATCCTAACACCTATAAACTGTATAAATTGTATTTCCTCTCACCTAGATGCTTAGATATATCTACAACGTGTAAATTGTGTATATTCACTTATATTTTATACTCTGTTGTATCGGTCCTAATGTTTGATGCTCCCAACACTGTAACCTAGTTGGATTCATCTACTGCGTGCTCTGTAACTTAAGTTCTACAATCCTCTTATTGCTTTGCGCCCTGCTACCCACGGGTTAGGCATGCTTTACAAATAATAAAAACAAACAAACAAACAAACAAACAAACTGTACAATAGTCCCCTAGACACAAAGCAATAGCACATGAGTGGCACTGTCAAACGTCACTTCCACCATGTCCCTCCACAACACATGGGTCAGTGCAGGCAACATACATTCAGAAACAGGCATGGCACATGCAACAAACATTTTTGTCCAGGCCACCGTAGATACATCCAATGGTGGGTTGAAACTCACATGCTTCATGGGACATGCTGATCACATGCACACACATAACCGGAGGGTCATGCATCTGGCCCCGTATACCCCCAGACACAGTGGATACGAGGATGACTAGGCTGTATCAGTGAATCAAAACATCGTCACGGACATGTGTCATGCATCCATGGCATTTACTAGTCACTCACACACTACTCAGAAAGACGGACATGTACACCATGCATGTCCATGACAGCAGCACCCATCTCTCACACCCCAAACATGTCCAAGTACAGACACCGGCATTCTCTGCTTCCAAGAGGCGCCGGGCCTTCTTGAGAGTCCTGGACTTGTAGTCCTCCGAGAGCTTCTGGACGTGTTTGATGCCGCGGGGTGCCACCCCCTCTGTGTTGATGTCACCCATTATGTCCTTCCAGATCCTATTCCGTCCTTCCTTGTCAGCGCACAATGGTGTGAAGAGGGCATCATAATGCCCCAGGACTTGCTCCACCAGGATGCCAACTTCATTTGCACTGAAGCTGGCAGCCCTTTGCCTCTCTGCTGGGGGGTTGCCACTGGTGCCGGATGATGGTGCCGGATGATGTTGGTTCAGACATGGCAACCCCCGAGGCAGGTGTGGGTGGGCAACTGGGTCCTGGGGCTGGGCTGCGGAGCAATGGAACACCAGTCGGGAGTCTTCTGTTCCAGCAGGGGTGGTCACAGCAACTGGACCCCTGCATATGGCTGATGTGCAGGCACCAAATGGCAGGGCACTGTTGGCAGCAGGCAGGCAGGCAGCAGCAGATGGCTTGTAGGAGGCTCCCCGGGGATATGGGGGGCAGGGAAATGGCCTTCTGGGCAGGAGCATGGTCTTCTGTGTGGTGTCGCGTGGCCGGCTTGATGCAGAGTGAATTGTCACATGAAAAAAAGCACGTCAGCGTGTAATTCGAGGAAAGGGCCTTAGTGCGTAAGCGCGTAAGTGACGTAACGCACGCAGGTGTTACCTTCTGCACGTGTAAATGGACTGCGCAGGTCTGCAGCGTGCTGTACGTACGTGCTTTCAGTGTAGACCGACGCATGCATTTTTCCTACTTTGGGGTTCACACGCGATTACTATGCGTATTTCCTTTACATGGAGACAGTGAGTCGCGCACACTATTGCACGCTATTGCACGCTATTTTTTCCACTGCAGGTGCCCCAGTTTGTCGCGTACCCCATTTATTGAGGTCATAGTAGCCCGCGTGTTAATCGCATATGCTTTTTTGTGTTCCTGGGTGCCACAGCGTACTGCGCACGTGAGCTACAGGGGTTGCGTGTACGTTTTTCCTGTATTTTTGGGGTGCCTGAGCATTGTGTGAACGTCATTTATCCCCAGGGACCACAGTCAGCCTTGCAGGAGCACAGAGGTGCATTTACCATCATGTACCCTGCCCCCTTCACCCCTATTGACCAGGACAACTGTTCAGTGCAGCTCCCATTGGCATTAGTACATCTGTGCCATGGTTGTGAGGCCACCAAAGGTTAAGTTGGGCGCAGCTGGGCGTCATGCCAGTGTTGGGAGTGGTCGGGCACATGGCCGGGGTGACCAGGGAGTCCGTGGAGTCCAGGGTGGCCAGGATGGCCGTAGAGCGGGAAGAGGCAGGGGTGCACCACAGGGGCAGGATGTCCAGCCACGTGCTGGTGCAGCCATGCCACCACCCCCTGCTGCTCCAGGTGATGCTGCTGTTGCATCCGACCCTGGCACCCCTGCAACCCGACAGTAAGCAACATGTGTTGACATGGGTCCACCGGTAGTGGTAGCTGCAGGTGCATCTGTGGCGACCACCACACAGCCCGGCACCCGGCAGAGTTACTCGTAGTATGGCGGTACGGTATGGATGGTGCCAGTGACATACCGGCACCATCTAGGGCATACCGCCATACTCATAATGACTCCCTTTGTATGTGTGGGAGATTTTTGCCAAGTGAATTCATCAGGTTCCATGTCAGGTGTGAATGTCTCATGCCTGTTTACATTTCTCACATTGCACTTAATGACAATAGTGTCATGTGTTGTGCATTTGGTTGGCTGTTCAGCTGTTGCATGCCATGGCATGGCATGGATGACAGGGGTCATGGGTGTTCGGAGGGTTTGGGTGACATACCAGTGATTTACATGGCCTGTTTTGCAGGGGGGTGGTGGGATATGCACCTTGCATGTGTTCCTTTTGGTCACACCAGATTGGTTATGTTTAAGTAGCTAGGGATGCACACAATGTAGCACTTCTGTGAAAACATTCTCAGGGTGGTAAGGTTGTGACAGTTGACTGTCTCTTTGTCATCATCGATTGTCACCTGGTATGTGGCAGGCCTGTGTGCACTCCGCAGAGGTGGGAGTTTAGGTGAAAAATGTGGCCACAAGCTGGGTCCAGCTGCCTCGCCACGTACCCTTTCCTCTCCCATGAGCAGCTCCTGTGCATGTGGTTGGGGATGTGGGGGCACCACCATGTCCACCGGTATGTCCTGCCATGTTGCAACGTTGTGCAGGGCACATGCTGCCACATTGATCCTGCACACTACTGGGGGTGCATAAAGTAGCTGGCCTCCAGAGTGGTCAAGGGAGCGTAAGCGTGACTTCAGCACTCCGAATGTACGCTCCACTATGGCCCTGGTTGCAATATGGGCTGCGTTGTATTTTACCTGGGGTGGTGTGGTGGGGTTCCGTATTGGCGTCATCATGTGGGCGCTCAGAGTGTAGGCACTGTCCACTGGGGAGGTGATGATGGTTGTCATTAGTTGGGTTTGTGTATTTGTCTGTGTGTGACATGCATGCATGTGCACAGGCATTTCTACTGACCTATGAGCCATGTGTCACCAAGCTTCCCAGCTTCCAGGGCCCGGATCAGGGCGGACATTCTGTGTATGAAACTGTCATGGGTGGACCCTGGATAGTTTGCATGGACAGAGGTGATGATTCCCTTGGCATTGCATACAACCTGCACGTTCATGGAATGCCAGTGCTTGCGGTTGTGGTGGATGTCTTCAGTGGCCCTAGGAGGACGTAGGGCCACATGGGTGCAATCTATGGAACCAAGCACTTTGGGGAAGTGTGCCCCTGTAGAAGTCCAGGACCACGGCCTGCATTTCTGCGGGTGTTCTGGGCATGTATATGTGCCTGTGGACTGACGGGCGGGCAGTGATGATTCCCAACACTTGGTGTAGGTGTAGGCAATGTGACTGCGTGGGCTGTGGGACCCCCCCCAACTATGGCAGTTGTCCGCTGAAATGACCCAGTGGCCTCACAATGCAGTACATTGCACACCTTCTACAAGGGGCTGAATGCTTGGGAGCACAGGGTGGGTATTGTGAGTTCATCTTCCCACTCAGTGACCAGGTCTAGGATGATATGAGGTGGATACCTATACCTGCCATAGGCATGGTCATCAGGCATCCCAAAAAGGCTTGTCCTGGTTAAAAAAATGTGGGGCCTGGCTATTGTCCTCCTCCTCCTTGTTGTTTGTGCGCACTTTTATGCTGCGCGGGGGCGCTTCCGCCTGCTTTCGTGTGGCAGACATATTTGTGCATGTGCGTGTGTTTTGACTTGCGCGGGTTTTCCCTATTTGATTTCATGAATACGTGTTGTTCACTTGCGTGTGGGCGTTGCGTGTGTTTCCCAGCAGTACTTCCCACGTTACGTCTACATTGTCACGCGTTGTTCGCCATTCCCCATGTTCCGCCCCCTTTTTAGGTGTGTGCGCGAGAAGTTGTGCGCTTTCCCCATTCCTGTCACGCACGCATTTGGAAAGTCGCAGTGAAGCATAAGGTTAGCACAGATTTGGCGCACATCCCGGGAAAAACATGCGCAGGGCCTTCCATGAATCGCACGCTTGCGCCAGCTTGCGCCACAAATTTCAGCGCACATTTATTCCATGAATTACCCCCTTTGACATGTAAGCCGTAACAATCAATTGCTCCATGATAAAGTGTGTGCCTTTTACTGTCCCCTTGCAACTTAACTAAAGGATCATTTTCACAGGCCACATCTTGGGATGGTAGAACACATCTTCCAATAGTGTTGTTTCATTACTTCATAATAATGGTTCCTTTCAGTGTGTGTTTTTCTCATTTGTGACAACTTAGAGCTGCAACATGTATGGATAAAATATTGTGATGGAATCTCTGCAAATGATCTTTAGTGGAATTGTTTCCATGAAGTTTAACAAAGCTGTTGGTGAGTGGTAGCAAGCATCTTTTTTAGTAAACCAGATTGTGATATTTCCTCTCATTGTACTGATGGTACTGAAAAAGCGTTTCCAGAGCAGAATGAATGTGCGTTCATATAGAACATACAGAACTAGTTTAACAAATGGTCAAGGTTAGGGTGACCATCATTATTCCCACACAGCCTTCCATCCACTCAACCCTTTGCAATCTATCATGAGTGCAAATATAACATGATTCACTGGAGAGAAAACAGCAATGTTTAAACCAGACAACAAAGCAGCTTCTGTAGGCATGTGACACCTGGCTAATTTCTTGTACATGCATGCTAGGTGCTGGTGAAAGAAATCAAAGCAAAAATATGGCTGTTGGTTGTTAAGCAAACAGGGAGCTTGGCAATGTGGGGTCCATAACACATGGGGGCCTGATTTATAAACCGTTTTTCAGGTTCTAAGTCTATGGGTCACGCACAAAAGGGTGCAAGCGCGGATTGCACCACAAAAGGTGCATTCCGCTGGTGCAACCTTTTGTGTGTGGCCCTCTCCTGGTCCTTGTCAGGGGGTCCCACCAAAACCCTCAACCACTATGTGTCACCTTCCAACACAGTACACCCCCTGCCACGCCCTCCCCCACTTACCTGATGTAGGCTCTAGCTTCCAGGTGCCTGCTTCCCTGCTTCTTCATCCGTATGCATACCATGGCGCCGAAGCCCGGCGCACAGCATGGCGCTCTTTTGTGCGCAACTTTTTGTGTCCCGCGCTTCCAGCGCCACCATATGCAGACTGTATACCGTTTTTCAATGGAAAACCCATTGTAAAAATACTTTTTAACTCAGGCCCTGGGAGTCCTCTTTAATGGAAAATCTACAATTATAACTATAGATAAAGTCAACAGGTTTGGATTTGCAAACTTTTTTTTCGATAGGGAATTTATTTTTAAAAGAACGTAGTCTGTATTTGCAAAGTCAGACATAGTGGCTTTGCCAGTACTTGTTTATTGTTGAAGGCACCCCTCGAACCATATTGACCTAACTCTTCTTGAATCCAAACATACCAGTTGGCCTAATACCTTCCTTTTGGAATTTGTAAAATTCGTGCTGAACTCAGCAAAAACCGGTAAATCCTTTTTTAATCTGGATTACGCTGATTGCTTCACTGATACAGTAAATATGGCTGCCTGCTGCCCGGTAGTGGGTTTCTCTATTCATCTCACTGGTGTTTTCCTTGCAGAGCTGCACTAAAATACAATGGCCCTCATTACGACCCTGGCGGAAAGTGACTGACCGGACCGCCACAGCGTAAATAGCGTTTCCGCCATTGCAAGAGGGAGCAAAGTGCGGCCCATTCCGACCCATCGGGCACGAGCACCACGGCATGGCGGAAGTGCAAAGTCTGCGATGGCGGAAATGACCCCAAAACGGCCCACACCGCCGCCGTACGGCGCCCTAGGTGCAATACCGCCACCCATCACAGCGGACACCGCAGTGTGCGCCTACCGTAAAGTACGGTGACCGGAAATATACGGAAACGGAAGTTAAAACACGGGCCCGGAACGGGAAACAACCCGCCGTACACCTATAAAACCACTAAAACCACACAACCACTAAAATCACCACCCTGAGACACAACCCAACCCGTCATCCACCCTAGCGAAACCAAGAAAAATGGGAAAAGTAGCAAAGAAAGCGTGCGACCGCAAGCGGCAGGTCCACTTCTCCCGTGAGGAACTCACCGTGCTAACAGAGACCCTCCAGGAGAATGCTGCCGTCGTCTTCTCCACGCAAATGACCAGGACGGCACTCGCAAACAAGAAGGCCATATGGGCTCTGGTGGCACAGCGGGTAAGTGCGGTGGGGACCGCACCCCGCACCCCACAGCAATGCCGCAAGCGATGGGACGACCTGCGGATACGCGTCCGCAGCATACTCTCTGCCAACCGCAACATTGCCACAGCCACCGGGGGAGGGTCGGAATCACCAATCAAGCTGACCCCCTGGGAAGAAATCTGTGCCTCCACCATCGGAATGGAGAGCATAGAGGGAGTCGGAGGGATGGAGAAAGGAGTGCAGACATCCGAAGATTCAGTTAGGTGGGCCTAATGAAACAATGCTAAATCCACAAAGTCCATCCATTCGAAGCACCATGTGTCCCCATAGTGCAACAGAAACACATGTCCAGGAGAACGTCCACACACATTGGCCTGATAGCGCACGTTAAAACCCACAATAAATACATAAATAATTAAAAACCCCTAAAACACGCACTACACGTGCAGCAGGCACACCCTAACTGCAGGCTGCCAAACAACTGCACCCTCACTCCACACACAAATGGAAGCACCTCCAAGGCCCCGACCCAAATCACCCTCAGGTACCACCCCAATGCATGTGATACATTGCCATTCCAATTCCCACAGACCCACCAATAACCCTCGCCCTCCTTTACTCCACCACAGGGTCCGATCCAAACGACGAGCTGCAGGACACCCCTACCAGCACACCTGCAAAGAGGGCCAAGACCGACGGCCAAAGACCCTCCACCTCAGCTGCACGCATCAAGACACGGCAGCAGCACAAATCAGGTGGCAGCACACAGGAGGGAACATCAACAGGCACCCCAGCAGCCAGCATGGCCACAACACCACCACCACAGGTCCCCCCAACGGATGCCACAGAAGGCACTGCCTCCGGTGGCAGCAGCACCATAGGTGACACCCCATTGATGGCAGCATGCTCCGACACAGAAGACGGGGATGTCGAAGTCAGATCCATCCATGACCTGTCCCAATCCCCCTGTCTGTTCCATCCCGTACCACATGAGGATACCACGCAGGGGCACCCACAAGACGACGACTGGCCATCCCCCACAAGCCCTGTGGCAGGGCAACATGAGGACAACAGCCCCTCTGTGACACCCCCGCAAATGGCCATGGCCCAGCAGAGGCAACAGTCCCTCGACCAGTTAATCGTGCAACAGCAGCAACTGGCCACGCTCCTCAAGGACCATGCCGATGAATGTGGGGGCACTAAGGCAGACATAGAAACATCAACTGAGACACTTAGGGCACAAATGGAGAGAGGCACAGAGACACTAAGGGCACAAATGGAGAGTAGCACCGAGAGCCTGAGAGTCCAAATGGAGAGAAGCACCGAGAGCCTGAGGGGGGAACTGCATGCGACGTCCAAAGACGTATGTGGTGAACTTGCCGCAGTGCGCCGTGTGCTCACTGAGCTCTCGCAAACCCTTAGGGACATGCATGGACGTGAGCAGGCAGAGACATCATCCGTTGCAAGTTCCGTCCAGGGCAGCCCCCAACGTAGATCTGGGAGGAACCTGCGCTCCACAGGCAGGGGTGCCCCTGATACCCGCAGAGGGGGCTTGCAATAGCGACTGCCCACGGACGATGAGCATCTTTGGACACTGGTGTTCGGGGGGGAGGTGGGAGGGTGGAGGGGGTGTGTTGGGCTCACTTGGGTGGCGGGTCGATAGGGTGTACAACATGATATCACATATGCCATAAAAAGTGCACGATCAACCAATGAGATGTGTGGACATTGATCTTTGTGTACTAGGCCATTATAGGCGTACAGTCCATATTGTGCATGTACCAGACACACACAGTGCCACGCATCCCGTGTCCATGTATCAGCCACCAGGCGTGAGTGCTAGAAGCATGCATCAATGAGATGCTGACGAATGTCACGGGCCTCCGGTGCCTCGCAGACTCCTTGAGGTGCTGCCACATCCCCACCCTCATCATGACCATCTTCAGGTGCTTGCAGTTCTGCGTCAGGGGGCATGGGCACATTTCTACGTACGCACATGTTGTGGAGCATGACACATGCCATCACCATCTTTGCAACCTTCTCATGGCGGTACAGGAGTGCCCCGCCAGACCTGCTGAGGCAGCGGAAACGACCCTTCAGTAGGCCGAATGCCTGTTCAATGACTACACGGGTACGTGAGTGGGCATGGTTGTAGTCCTCCTCATGCTGGTCCCGTGGGTTCCGGACTGGTGTGAGGAGCCATCTCTTCAGTGGAT